>NC_090651.1:257445838-257748963 GCF_040937935.1 Hyperolius riggenbachi | reverse complement strand
GCTACTGTGATGTACACCTGCGAACACGGGAGGCGACGTCTACCTCGAACGGGCGCAGGTTCCCCATTAAAGAATTCATAAATTGTGATATATCTTATCACATGCACTGAATGTTCCCTGCAGTATGTGGGGTGTACCACGAGAGCTTTGCGTGCCAGAATTGGGGAACATTACTGCGGCCCGGCTTGGCTTAGCACAAACATCTCGAACGTGGCGAAGCATTTTCGCCTTGTTCACGGTGGCGACATGTCTTCTTTTCGTTTTCATGGTCTGGAGAGAGTCTTCCCAACCCAGAGGGGTGAGGATTTGTCTAAACGACTTACTAGTCGTGAGGCCCTATGGATTTTTAGAATGGGTACGAGAACCCCCAAGGGTCTGAATTCCCGTTGGGATTTAGCATTGATAACCTAATATGTAGCTGCCTACTATATTTCGCTGTTCTCATACTGTTTTGAAAAAATTTGATTTTATTTATTTTATCAATTGTTTTATATATTAATGTTTTTAAACAAACTTATATTACTGGTATACCATATATTAGATAATTTAGAAGGAGAGGTACTGAATAATTGATGTTAATCTCTTTTGGATTGTTAATATCCCTTCCTTGATGTGGAGCTTTAAAGGGGAGTGTCTGCCTCTTTTGGCCCAACCCCTCTCCACAGGAGGAGGGAATATATGGATGCATAGTGTCATTTGATCTTTTAGCTATGAGTAAGAACCTGTTGGTTCGAAACATGTCAGCTATATGATGTGTGAGCTCGTTTGGATACATCCAAAATAAAGGAACCTGATTCACAGGACATTGTGCGGACACTCTTCTGTCAACATTTTTTTAAGATCCTCGGAGAGGGCTCTGCCATGAGGTGCCATGTTGAACTTCCAGTGACCAGTATGAGAGCGATAACACTAAATTTACACACCTGCTCTTTATTCACACCTGAGACCTTGCCACACAAATGAGCAACATCTCCCCAGGGAGGGTTAATGTCTAACTGGGTTTTGGTATTCTTCAATTTGTGGTGTACTCACTTCTGTTGCCAGCCGTTTAGACATTAATGGCTGCATGCTGATGTATTTTGTCAGTAAATGTGTACTGTTATACAAGCTGTACACTGGCTACTTTACATTGTTTCAAAGTGTCATATCTGCAATGTTATCCAATTAAAAGATATAAAATATTTACAAAAATGTGAGAGGTGTAGTTACTTTTGTGAGATACTGTACATAGCCATGGTACAGTATCTTGTATACTATTTTCTCTATCTCACTGTCCGAGAAGCTTGTTAGTTAGTCAGATGTCTTTGTCAAGACTTCTGCCCCAACCACAGACTAAAGCAAGCGCTTACAAGTTACAACATGAAGTTGAACAATTAACCGAAGTTACACCAGAAGCAGGTGCTATTGCACTTTACACATACATCTGAGACCAATTTACAATGGCATTTTACACAGAAAAGCAGCTTGGTGCCTTTCTTCTTATTTCTCCACAGTGAGTAGAAATTCTATGAATCAAGCTGCTTGTCCACAGGAAATCTATTGCATGTGGCTCCTATTTTGCACATGGTGCAGTGACAGAACTGATAAATCTTCCCAAGTCTGTTAACCTTACTGAACATATTGTTAGTGCTATTAACTGTAGTGATGTTTTAAACTTCATCTCAATGTCAAGAGTAAGAACTCGATTTCCATAGGACCCTCTGAAGACACTCTTACTACCGGACCGTATTGTTTCTGATTTGGCCAAATTATAGACTGTACAGAAGTGAACTGCTTATTTGCCCTCTTATGCACAATACTGCAGGACTTTCCACTATCAGTTCCCCATTGATAAAGTGGGTATAGGAAATACGCCCTTTCAATATTCACTTTTTTTTTTTTAATTAAGCAAGAATCCCCCAAGTAAAATTGGTTATTTGAGCAAAGTAGCACCCCTGTGTGCCAGTACTTTGTAGAACCATGTTAAATACAGCCTTCAGTCTATTGGGATGCTTCTCTATCAACTTTGTGCAGCCAGAGTTTGCGAGATTTGCCCACTTGTGTTTACAGAATGAATTGTGTGGCGCCAATCGGTGGATTGCAGCTTCAATAATTCTACAGATTTTTCTATAGAAAAAAGCTCTGATTAGGTCATGCAACTTCAAGCTCATTCACCTTTTTTCTCATTTAGTAGTTGTGTGTTCAGTTTTTGCAGTGTACATTGGTCATTGTCATGTTGGAAAGTGACCTTCCTTCCCATTAAGAACTTTCTGTTCGAGCGTAGCAGGTTTATCTCTTGAATTTGATGGTATTTTGTCTCATCCATTTTCCATCTACAGTCTTTTGACACTGCCTCAACCAGTCCTTTCTGCATAGAACATCCCACACAGTTGCTTGATCTATAAGGTATATTGACTTTCTGCTCTATACTGTATACTAAAAAGTTTGA
Source organism: Hyperolius riggenbachi (assembly GCF_040937935.1). Lineage (NCBI taxonomy): Eukaryota > Metazoa > Chordata > Amphibia > Anura > Hyperoliidae > Hyperolius > Hyperolius riggenbachi. The sequence goes on along the minus strand of NC_090651.1, from coordinate 257,746,535 downwards.
TTTTGGTCTCAACATAACATTTTATTCCATTTAGCCTCAGAAACTTTTGAGTACATTTTTTTTAAATAAAAATAATCCATTGAATAGAAAAGTTGATTGAATTATATATGGCCACCTTTAATGTTCACTTCTGTAACTCTCTTGGGCATGGAGTTCACTAGAGCATCACTGGTTGCCAATGGAATCTTCTTCCACTCCTCCATGACAAAGCTGGTGGATGTTAGGGACCTTGTGCTCCTCCACCTTCCGTTTGAGGATGCCCCACAGATGCTCAATAGGGTTTAGGTCTGGAGACATTCTCGGCCAGTCCAGCACCTTTACCCTCAGCTTCTTTAGCAAGGCAGTAGTCGTCTTGGAGATGTGTTTGGGGTCTTTATCATGTTGGCCCTGTGGCCCAGTTCCAGAAAGGGCGGGGTTTATGCTCTGCTTTAGTATGTCTCAGTACATGTTGGCATTCATGGTTCTCTCAATGAAATGTACTGTAGCCCCCAGTTCCAGAAGCACTCATGCAGCCCCAAACTATGAGACTCCCACCACCATGCTTGACTGTAGACAACTTGTCTTTGTACTCCTCACCTGGTTGCTGCCCCATACGTTTTATACCATCATGAGTCAAATAAGTTTATTTGGTCTAATCAGACCATAGGTCATAGTTCCCCTAATCCATGTCCTTAGTCTGCTTGTTTTCAGTAAACCATGAGCTCTCTTATGCATCATCTTTAGAGGAGGCTTCTTTGTGGGATGACAGCCAAACAGACCAGTTTGTTGCAGATTGCAGCATATGTTCTGAGCACTGCCAGGCTGACACCCCCCCCCCCCCCCGCACTGCTTAAAACTCTGCAGCAAAGCTACCAGCACTATTACGTCTATTTGCACAAGAAAACCTCTGGAGATGATGCTGAGCATTTTGGTCTCAACGTAACATTTTATTCCATTTAGCCTCAGAAACTTTTGAGTACAGGATCTTCTCAAAAAATTAGCATATTGTGATAAAGTTCATTATTTTCTGTAATGTACTGATAAACATTAGACTTTCATATATTTTAGATTCAAATACACACAACTGAAGTAGTTCAAGCTTTTTATTGTTTTAATATTGATGATTTTGGCATACAGCTCATGAAGACCTCAACTTCCTATCTCAAAAAATTAGCATATTTCATTTGACCAATAAAAGAAAAGTGTTTTTAAAACAAAAAAAAGTCAACCTTCAAATAATTATGTTCAGTTATGCACTCAATACTTGGTTGGGAATCCTTTTGCAGAAATGACTGCTTCAATGCGGTATGGCATGGAGGCAATCAGCCTGTGGCACTGCTCAGGTGTTATGAAGGCCCAGGATGCTTCGATAGTGGCCTTAAGCTCATCCAGAGTGTTGGGTCTTGCGTCTCTCAACTTTCTCTTCACAATATCCTACAGATTCTCTATGGGGTTCAGGTCAGGAGAGTTGGCCGGCCAATTGAGCACAGTAATACCATGGTCAGTATACCATTTACCAGTGGTTTTGGCACTGTGAGCAGGTGCCAGGTCGTGCTGAAAAATGAAATCTTCATCTCCATAAAGCTTTTCAGCAGATGGAAGCATGAACCCACTTTTGAACCAGATACAGCGGCAGAAGCGCCTGCCTCGGGCTACAGAGAAGCAGCACTGGACTGTTGCTCAGTGGTCCAAAGTACTTTTTTCGGATTAAAGCAACTTTTGCATGTCATTCGGAAATCAAGGTGCCACAGTCTGGAGGAAGACTGGGGAGAGGGAAATGCCAAAATGCCTGAAGTCCAGTGTCAAGTACCCACAGTCAGTGATGGTCTGGGGTGCCATGTCAGCTGCTGGTGTTGGTCCACTGTGCTTTATCAAGGGCAAGGTCAATGCAGCTAGCTATCAGGAGATTTTGGAGCACTTCATGCTTCCATCTCCTGAAAAGCTTTATGGAGATAAAGATTTCATTTTTCAGCACGACCTGGCACCTGCTCAAAGTGCCAAAACCACTGGTAAATGGTTAACTGACCATGGTATTACTGTGCTCAATTGGCCTGCCAACTCTCCTGACCTAGAGAATCTGTGGGATATTGTGAAGAGAAAGTTGAGAGACGCAAGACTCAACACTCTGGATGATCTTAAGGCCGCTATCGAAGCATCCTGGGCCTCCATAACACCTGAGCAGTGCCACAGGCTGATTGCCTCCATGCCACGCCGCATTGAAGCAGTCATTTCTGCAAAAGGATTCTCAACCAAGTATTGAGTGCATAACTGAACATAATTATTTGAAGGTTGACTTTTTTTGTTTTAAAAACACTTTTCTTTTATTGGTCGGATGAAATATGCTAATTTTTTGAGATAGGAATTTTGGGTTTTTATGAGCTGTATGCCAAAATCATCAATATTAAAACAATAAAAGGCTTGAACTACTTCAGTTGTGTGTATTTGAATCTAAAATATATGAAAGTCTAATGTTTATCAGTACATTACAGAAAATAATGAACTTTATCACAATATGCTAATTTTTTGAGAAGATCCTGTACATTTTTTTAAATAAAAATAATCCATTGAATAGAAAAGTTGATTGAATTCATGTATGGCCACCTTTAATTAATTACTAATTCTGAAACCTAGTTAGGAACCAGATTGAGGGTCATACCCAGAACAGGCACCAGAATAAACCTACAGAAACCATCCAGGTCACCCCTAGCTGTTTGCAACAATTATCTGTCTTTAGGACCAATGCTTTCTAATGACTGTTACATGACATTGCAATCACACATTTAAGCCATGGGGACCACTACAAGCCTCATGTGTTTCTATGACCCTACCATTAGCCTCCTTAACCACTTGAGGACCGCAGTGTTAAACCCCCCTAAAGACCAAGCTATTTTTTACTTAATTGGCCACTGCAGCTTTAAGGCCAAGCTGCAGGGCCACACAACACAGCACACGAGTGATCCCCCCCTTTTCCCCCCAACAGAGCTCTCGGTTGGTGGCGTCTGATCACTCCACAGTTGTTTATTATTATTTTTTTAAGAAATATTTATTTTATTTATTTTTTTATAAATTTGCCTTTTTTTTTAAATTTCTGTTCCCCTGCAGCCTCCCCCCGCCAGCCAATCAGCGTGATCGGCTGTCATAGGCTTCAGCCTATGACAGGCGATCACTCTCCAGCATATGGAGGGGACAGCACACGGCTGTCCCCAGTACAGCGCTGCTGCCGTTTGCAGCGCTGTACATGTAAATAGACGGCGATTACGCCGTCTAACAGTCTCCCGAGCGGCGATTGCCGCTCGGAGACTGAAGGCAGGGCGGAGCTCCACCTCCCAAGCAGGAGATGCGCGTGCAGCCTGCGCACAATCTCCTGCTAAACAGAGCCCCAGGATTTGGCGTTACTGGGGATGCCGCCACGGCCCATTGACGGGGGGGGGGGGGGGGTGTAGGGCGGTCGGCAGGTAGCTAAAGGGAACCTTAACTGAGAGTGATATGGATGTTTCCTTTTAAACAATACCAGTTGCTTTCCAGTCCTGCTGTTCTCTTTGGCTGCAGTAATGGCTGAATCACACACCTGAAACAAGCATGCAGCTAATCCAGTCTGGCTTCAGTCAGAGCACCTGATCTGCATGCTTGTTGAGGGGCTGTGGCTAAGAGTATTAGAGACACAGAATCAGCAGGAGAGTCAGGCAACTGGTATTATTTTAAAAGGAAAAATCCATATCCTTCTCAGTTTAGGTTCCCTTTAAAGGCTATCCGAGCTGGAAAACAAAGGTAAGCTTTACTTACAGTGCCTGAGGCTTCTTCCAATCCCTAGAAGCGAATCTGGTACAGCACTGTGGTTCCGATTCATGGTCACTTCTGTAAGATCATGGACACCCGCTGGGCGCGGCCTTCTACGCATACGCGGACACGCTGCGTGCCTCTTGTGATCTCGCTCCCATGGACTGGAGAGCTTGTGCCTTGTGCAGTTCAAGTCTTTGAGAATTGCATAAGCACAGAGCGCTCCCGACCATGAGAGTGCGATCATGAGAGGTGTGCGACCCAGCTGGGGTTGGCAATTATACGGAGGTGGCAGCAACACCCTGGAGGACAGCGGAACTGCAGCGCTGGACCAAATACACTTCAAAGGGCTAGTAGAAGACCTTTGTAAGTAAAGTTTAACTTTTTTTTTCCGGATGTGTTTTCTCGGATGTGTTTTATTGCAAAATTTCAGATAAGCATGCCAGAAAATAGTAGAGGTTGCAATTTCATGTAAAAGACCTGTGCTTTTAACCACTTGAGGACCTAGGGCTTTCTACCCCTTAGGGACCGGCCGCTTTTTTTCCATTCAGACCACTGCAGCTTTCACGGTTTATTGCTCGCTCATACAACCTACCACCTAAATGAATTTTGGCTCCTTTTCTTGTCACTAATAAAGCTTTCTTTTGGTGCTATTTGATTGCTCCTGCGACTTTTACTTTTTAATATATTCATCAAAAAAGACATGAATTTTGGCAAAAAAATGATTTTTTTAACTTTCTGTGCTGACAGTTTTCAAATAAAGTAAAATTTCTGTATACATGCAGCGCGAAAAATGTGGACAAACATGTTTTTGATAAAAAAAAAACCATTCAGCGTATATTTATTGGTTTGGGTAAAAGTTATAGCGTTTACAAACTATGGTGCAAAAAGTGAATTTTCACATTTTCAAGCATCTCTGACTTTTTTGACCCCCTGTCATGTTTCATGAGGGGCTAGAATTCAAGGATAGTATAAATACCCCCCAAATGACCCCATTTTGGAAAGAAGACATCCCAAAGTATTCACTGAGAGGCATAGTGAGTTCATAGAAGATATTCATTTTTGTCACAAGTAAGCGGAAAATGACACGTTGTGACAAAAAAAAAAAAGTTTCCATTTCTTCTAACTTGCGACAAAAAAAAAATGAAATCTGCCACGGACTCACCATGCCCCTCTCTGAATACCTTGAAGTGTCTACTTTCCAAAATGGGGTCATTTGTGGGGTGTGTTTACTGTCCTGACATTTTGGGGGGTGCTAAATTGTAAGCACCCCTGTAAAGCCTAAAGGTGCTCATTAGACTTTGAACCCCTTAGCGCAGTTAGGCTGCAAAAAAGTGCCACACATGTGGTATTGCCGTACTCAGGAGAAGTAGTATAATGTGTTTTGGGGTGTATTTTTACACATACCCATGCTGGGTGGGAGAAATATCTCTGTAAATGACAATTTGTTAATTTTTTTTACACACAATTGTCCATTTACAGAGATCTTTCTCCCACTCAGCATGGGTATGTGTAAAAATACACCCCAAAACACATTATACTACTTCTCCTGAGTACGGCGATACCACATGTGTGGCACTTTTTTGCACCCTAACTGCGCTAAAGGGCCCAAAGTCCAATGAGTACCTTTAGGATTTCACAGGTCATTTTGAATAATTTCGTTTCAAGACTACTCCTCACAGTTTAGGGCCCCTAAAATGCCAGGGCAGTATAGGAACCTCACAAATGACCCCATTTTAGAAAGAAGACACCCCAAGGTATTCCGTTAGGAGTATGGTGAGTTCATAGAAGATTTTATTTTTTGTCACAAGTTAGCGGAAAATGACACTTTGTGAAAAAACACAATTAAAATCAATTTCCGCTAACTTGTGACAAAAAATAAAATCTTCTATGAACTCGCCATACTACTAACGGAATACCTTGGGGTGTCTTCTTTCTAAAATGGGGTCATTTGTGGGGTTCCTATACTGCCCTGGCATTTTAGGGGCCCTAAACCGTGAGGAGTAGTCTTGAAACGAAATTTCTCAAAATGACCTGTGAAATCCTAAAGGTACTCATTGGACTTTGGGCCCTTTAGCGCAGTTAGGGTGCAAAAAAGTGCCACACATGTGGTATCGCCGTACTCGGGAGAAGTAGTACAATGTGTTTTGGGGTGTATTTTTACACATACCCATGCTGGGTGGGAGAAACACCTCTGTAAATGACAATCTTTTGATTTTTTTACACACAATTGTCCATTTACAGCGGTATTTCTCCCACCCAGCATGGGTATGTGTAAAAATACACCCCAAAACACATTGTACTACTTCTGCCGAGTACGGCGATACCACATGTGTGGCACTTTTTTGCACCCTAACTGCGCTAAGGGGCCCAAAGTCCAATGAGTACCTTTAGGATTTCACAGGTCATTTTTGTTTCAAGACTACTCCTCACAGTTTAGGGCCCCTAAAATGCCAGGGCAGTATAGGAACCCCAATAATGACCCCATTTTAGAAAGAAGACACCCCAAGGTATTCCGTTAGGAGTATGGTGAGTTCATAGAAGTTTTTATTTTTTTGTCACAAGTTAGCGGAAATTGATTTTAATTGTTTTTTTTCACAAAGTGTCATTTTCCGCTAACTTGTGACAAAAAATAAAATCTTCTATGAACTCACCATACTCCTAACGGAATACGTTTGGGTGTCTTCTTTCTAGAATGGGGTCATTTGTGGGGTTCCTATACTGCCCTGGCATTTTAGGGGCCCTAAACCGTGAGGAGTAGTCTTGAAACAAAAATGACCTGTGAAATCCTAAAGGTACTCATTGGACTTTGGGCCCCTTAGCGCAGTTAGGCTGCAAAAAAGTGCCAATCATGTGGTATCGCCGTACTCGGGAGATGTAGTATAATGTGTTTTGGGGTGTATTTTTACACATACCCATGCTGGGTGGGAGAAATACCTCTGTAAATGACAATTGTTTGATTTTTTTTACACACAATTGTCCATTTACAGAGAGATTTCTCCCACCCAGCATGGGTATGTGTAAAAATACACCCCAAAACACATTATACTACTTCTTCTGAGTACGGCGATACCACATGTGTGACACTTTTTTGCAGCCTAGGTGCGCTAAGCAGAAGCGCACGGAAGGGGTTGTTCCGGGTGTACAGAACACCCCCCTGCACCAAGACCCCGGAAGTCAGAGTATTGGCAAATGTCTCCTCTATCTGAGCAGCGGCAGCCACAGATGCGCAGCTGCCGCCTGCTCATATCTGTGTGCGGCCGGGCGAGGAGGACTCTGACTAGAGCGGGGGGGGGCCCAGAGCAGATTACCTTATCGGCGGCGGCGGCGGCGGCCGGTGATGGCGTCCCACTGGTCTCCATGGCTACCTTCCGGATGACGTGACGTCACCACGCCATGCAGCGGCGGCCGGCCCGCGCTCCTCCCCCTGGCCATGATTGGACACTCAAGTCCAGACCGTGGAGAGGCTGCCAGAAGAGAAGTGAAGCTCTTTGGAGTAGCGATGACCTCAGTGACTCCCCTCAGGCAAGTGCAGCAGCCGGGTGGAATGTTTGGAAGCCAGCCATTCTGGCTACATATACTCTGGGACATATCCCCCCTGGCTTATACAGTCTGGGCACATAATCCCCCTGGCTACATATATTGCCCCCCCTGGCTACATATACTCACTGGGGACATATACCCCCCCCTGGCTACATATACTGGGGACATATACCCCCTGGCTACATATACTGGGGACATAATATACCCCCTGGCTGCATATACCCCCTGGCTACATATACTGGGGGCATATACCCCCTAGCTACATATACTGGGGGCATATACCCCCTGGCTACATATACTCGGGGCATATACCCCCTGGCTACATATACTGGGGGCATATACCCCCTGGCTACATATACTGGGGACATATACCCCCTGGCTACATATACTGGGGGCATATACCCCCTGGCTTCATATACTGGGGACATATTCCCCCTGGCTACATATACTGGGGGCATATACCCCCTGGCTACATATACTGGGGACATATACCCCCTGGCTACATATACTGGGGACATATACCCCCTGGCTACATATACTGGGGACATATACCCCCTGGCTACATATACTGGGGGCATATACCCCCTGGCTACATATACTGGGGGCATATACCCCCTGGCTACATATACTGGGCACATAATCCCCCTGGCTACATATACTGCCCCCCCTGGCTACATATACTGCGGACATATACCCCCCTGGCTACATATACTGGGGACATATACCCCCTGGCTACATATACTGGGGACATATACCCCCTGGCTGCATATACCCCCTGGCTACATATACTGGGGGCATATACCCCCTAGCTACATATACTGGGGGCATATACCCCCTGGCTACATATACTCAGGGCATATACCCCCTGGCTACATATACTGGGGGCATATACCCCCTGGCTACATATACTGGGGACATATACCCCCTGGCTACATATACTGGGGGCATATACCCCCTGGCTTCATATACTGGGGACATATACCCCCTGGCTACATATACTGGGGGCATATACCCCCTGGCTACATATACTGGGGACATATACCCCCTGGCTACATATACTGGGGGCATATACCCCCTGGCTACATATACTGGGCACATAATCCCCCTGGCTACATATACTGCCCCCCCTGGCTACATATACTGGGGACATATACCCCCCTGGCTACATATACTGGGGACATATACCCCCTGGCTACATATACTGGGGACATATACCCCCTGGCTGCATATACCCCCTGGCTACATATACTGGGGACATATACCTCTGGCTACACGTACTGGGCACATATATCCCTGGCTACATATACTGGGGACACTGGCTGTTTGTCATTATGTGCATTTACTGGTGAAAAGCTGTCTCTTATTATGTGCATTTACTGGTGCAAAGCTGTCTCTTATTATGTGCATTTACTGGTGAAAAGCTGTCCCTTATGTGCATTTACTGGTGAAAACCTGTCTCTTATTATGTGCATTTACTGGGGAAACGCTGTCTCTTATTATGTGCATTTACTGGGGAAACGCTGTCTCTTATGTGCATTTACTGGGGAAACGCTGTCTGTCATTATGTGCATTTACTTCATATTTTTTCTATGTAACTACATTAGCTGGTATAACTACATTACAGTTAGCCCCACCCACGGGCAGGGTATATGAGGGATATATTTATTTAAAAATATATATGGGCATCAATATTAAAAAAAATCTTCAAAAAACTTTATGGTAGGCGTGACTAGGATGTGTGTTGGGGGTGTGGTTAGGGGTGTTGCCCGTTTCCCGATTTCTAATTTTAAAATGTTGGAAGGTATGCCTTAATGCTGCCTCAATGTGTTTGTGGGAACCCTGCCTATTTATATGAAATGCTACTTTAATATGTTTGGAGGGGATCCCTGCCTCATGTCAAACTGTACATTTATTGTTGCTTTGCCACTTGCATATGTTTTGAAAAGGGCACAGTATTTACAGCAAGTGTCATGTAGGGGGCCCCTTGGGTTTTTTTGTTCCAGGGCCCCATTTCACCTAGAACCGGCCCTGGCCGTCTGCTCGTTATTTCCCCTCCACCCCGGTCCCACTGTGCCCTCTGGTCCTTCTCGCCAGTAGCATATCACAGACCTTCTGTGTTCAGCATTTCCATAGAAACAGGAGAGCGGCCAGCAGCTCACAGGAACCGTGGGTGCGCTTCAAATGCCGGAAGTGATGTTATTAGTCACATCCTGCATTTGAGGTGTACGTGCGATCACTGCGAGCCGCTGGCCGCTCTTCTGTTTTGTGCTGAACTTAGAAGGTCTGTGACAGGCTACTGGGGAGAGTCGGACAACGCAGTACCGGAGGGAGGATGAGAGTCTCACTTCAAAAGGGGGTTTGTATTTACATTATGGGTGTCTGCAGCCGCCATGTAGTTATCTGTGTAGGGAATTGTCTGCAGCCTCCGTGTAATGATCTGTGTAGGGAATTGTGTCTGCAGCCTCCATGTAGTGATCTGTGTAGGGAATTGTCTGCAGCCTCCGTGTAACGATCTGTGTAGGGAATTGTGTCTGCAGCCTCCGTGTAGTGATCTGTGTAGGGAATTGTGTCTGCAGCCTCCGTGTAACGATCTGTGTAGGGCAGAGCCGGGACAAGGTCCTCCAGCACCCAAGGCTGAGACACCAAAGTGCGCCCCTCCATCACTGCCACCCCAGCCGTCACACACTGATTGCTATTAGACTAAGAGGCGCCACAGAGCCCACAACCTCCCCAACACCTTAATATCTAGTTACATGGCTTGCAGTCACTGCCATGTATCCCCTTTTCTTATTTCTTTCTGCTTCAAACAAAATTAGGAATGACAGCTGAATGAATTCTGCGCCCCCTCCTACACTGCGCCCTGAGGCTGGAGCCTCTCCAGCCTATGCCTCGGCCCGGCCCTGGTGTAGGGAATTGTGTCTGCAGCCTCCATGTAGTGATCTGTGTAGGGAATTGTGTCTGCAGCCTCCGTGTAGTGATCTGTGTAGGGAATTGTGTCTGCAGCCTCCGTGTAACGATCTGTGTAGGGAATTGTGTCTGCAGCCTCCATGTAGTGATCTGTGTAGGGAATTGTGTCTGCAGCCTCCATGTAGTGATCTGTGTAGGGAATTGTGTCTGCAGCCTCCATGTAGTGATCTGTGTAGGGAATTGTGTCTGCAGCCTCCGTGTAACGATCTGTGTAGGGAATTGTGTCTGCAGCCTCCGTGTAGTGATCTGTGTAGGGAATTGTGTCTGCAGCCTCCATGTAGTGATCTGTGTAGGGAATTGTGTCTGCAGCCTCCGTGTAACGATCTGTGTAGGGAATTGTGTCTGCAGCCTCCGTGTAACGATCTGTGTAGGGAATTGTGTCTGCAGCCTCCATGTAACGATCTGTGTAGGGAATTGTGTCTGCAGCCTCCGTGTAGTGATCTGTGTAGGGAATTGTGTCTGCAGCCTCCATGTAGTGATCTGTGTAGGGAATTGTGTCTGCAGCCTCCGTGTAACGATCTGTGTAGGGAATTGTGTCTGCAGCCTCCGTGTAACGATCTGTGTAGGGAATTGTGTCTGCAGCCTCCATGTAACGATCTGTGTAGGGAATTGTGTCTGCAGCCTCCGTGTAGTGATCTGTGTAGGGAATTGTGTCTGCAGCCTCCATGTAGTGATCTGTGTAGGAAATTGTGTCTGCAGCCTCCGTGTAACGATCTGTGTAGGGAATTGTGTCTGCAGCCTCCGTGTAACGATCTGTGTCGATCTGTGTAGGGAATTGTGTCTGCAGCCTCCATGTAACGATCTGTGTAGGGAATTGTGTCTGCAGCCTCCGTGTAGTGATCAGAGATGTAGCGAACGGTTCCTGAACCGTTCGCCGGCGAACCGCTCTGCTACTCTGGGCCTCTTACTACTCCCGGGTCGCAATGACCCTGAGTAGTACGCCTGCGCTGCCCGGCGGAGCGCGTCCTAGATCGCGCTCCTGTTGCCGGGCACTCTCTACGCATGAGCGTGATGTCACTCATGACGTCACGCACATGCGCAGAAAGTGCCCGGCAACGGGAGCGCGATCTAGGACGCGCTCCGCCGGGCAGCGCAGGCGTACTACTCCGGGTCATTGCGACCTGGAAGTAGTAAGAGGCCCAGAAAGGTTCGCCAGGCGAACGGTTCGGGCCATCACTAGTAGTGATCTGTGTGCTACTAGCCTTTCCATTTTGTTTTTGATTTCTGTCTGTGTCCCTACAGCCTGCTTTAGGTCTCTGTGGGCAGCTTTGTTCAAGCTTTAGCTTATCCCTCCAGACATTTAGATATTCTTATCTGGATGCTAAAAAAGATTTTCAACCAATTTACAAGATCTAATTCACCTAATTTACATGTAATCTGCCCAAAGTAGCCAACTTCATAAAGTTAACTGTTAGTTATGTATGTTCCAGATAAGTAATTTATATCAATTTTTTTCTGTTTTACATTTATAGCTTAAAGTAAACATGTCAAAACGTCCATCATCCCAAAAAGGGGCCATCCTGAAATACTTTAAAACAGCAGCCAATAAAGATAATGCAACAGCAAAAGGGGTATACTTCAGTGAACAAAAAAGTGAGAAGCGGAACACATGTTTGCAGAACAGCATAGGCATAAAGAATGCAGGGAAAGAAGCGAGCTGCATTGAAAAGTTGTATGAACAAATAGATCAAAGTTGCACAGTAACAGACGAGGTTCAGCCGAAGCAAAGTTGCACAGTTACAGAGGAGGTGCAGGCGGAGCAAAGTTGCACAGTTACAGAGGAGGTGCAGGCGGAGCAAAGTTGCACAGTTACAGAGGAGGTGCAGGCGGAGCAAAGTTGCACAGTTACAGAGGAGGTGCAGGCGGAACAAAGTTGCACAGTTACAGAGGAGGTGCAGGCGGAGCAAAGTTGCACAGTTACAGAGGAGGTGCAGGCGGAGCAAAGTTGCACAGTTACAGAGGAGGTGCAGGCGGAGCAAAGTTGCACAGTTACAGAGGAGGTGCAGGCGGAGCAAAGTTGCACAGTTACAGAGGAGGTGCAGGCAGAGCAAAGTTGCACACTAACGGAGGAGGTTCCAGCAGAGCAAAATTTCACAGTAACAGAGCAGACACAGAAAGAACAGAGCTGCATCGAAAGAGGGCATGTAGAGAAGGAGTCTACTCCAAGACTAGATATAAGCCATGTATTGACCAATATTTTGACAGACTCGGAGAAGTTTGATTTTTTGCACAACTTCTATAAACCACCCGTAGACTTTAAATTCCCTAAGAAATTAATGTATGGAAAACAAAGAAAATTTCATTATGGGTACCTTTCTAACTACAAATGGCTAGCCTATTCTAAGTGTCTAGATGCTGGTCTCTGTGTTTATTGTTCAATTTTTAGCCCAAAGATTTCGTCAGCAGCAGAAAATTTTGTTTCAGTCCCCTATGCTAACTGGAATAGAATGACCACAGCATTAGATAAACATCAAATTAGTGTTACACACTGTAATGCTGTTGCCATCGCCACCGACTTTGAGAGTGTCTACCAGGGAAAGCAAAAGGCTGTGGATCATTATCTCTGCCAAGAGAGAGCTGCACTGTTTGAGGAGAATAGGGCAAAACTTAAGACCATCATCAGCACTGTAATCTTATGTGGTAGACAGAATATCGCACTGAGAGGACACAGAGACAGCAACAAATGTGAATCTATAAACAAAGGTAACTTCAAAGCCATTTTAGAATACAGAAGTGAAGGTGATTCTGCTCTTAAAGCACATTTAAAAAAGGCAGCAAAAAATGCAACATATACCAGCGCAATTATCCAGAATGAAATAATTGAAATATGTGGTAAAATTTTGACTAGAGGTATTGTATCTGATGTCCAAGATTTCTTTAGTGTCATTGCTGATGAAACTGCTGACTTCAGCAATAAAGAACAATCAGTCTTGGTAATTCGTTTTGTGAGTAAGCAGAACTGCATTAAAGAGGAGTTTCTACAGTTCATCGATTGCAGTGATGGTGTTACTGGGCAGCATATTGCTAATCAGATTCTTAGTGGTATTGAAAAATCTGGACTGAATGTAGATAAACTTAGAGGCCAGGGCTATGATGGTGCTGGTTCAATGGCTGGAAAAGTTAAAGGTGCTGCAGCCATCATATCTGCAGCTCATCCTAAAGCTGTATATGGACACTGTTGCTCACATGTTTTAAACCTTGCAATCATGTCAGCTTCAAGCCTGCCTATAGTTAGGAACATGTTTGGGTTAATAGATAGGGTACACACATTTTTTGACTCCCATCCAAAGCGGCAGACTGCTTTAGAAGCTGCCATCATGACAGAATGTCCTGTAGCACAAAGAACAAAATTAAAGTCACTTTGCCGAACCCGCTGGATAGAGAGGCATCATGCATTAGAGACTTTCCTGGACTTATATCCAGCAATAGTTAACTGTTTTCAAGACATCTATGATCCACCACCTGAGAGTCTTGTGTCATGGAGCAGAGACACTGTTGTTGATGCTAAAGCTATCTTTCTTGCCTTGACCACATTTGATCACATCATCGCTTTAACTGTGGTACAGTACTGTATGTCTTACATAAAGGGACTTACTATATCTCTACAAGCCAAAGCCAATGACATTGTAAAAATGTGTTCAAGCCTTGATGGAGTAATTTCTACTATATCAGCAATTAGAGAAGACATTAACAATGTACATTCAGAACTGTTTAAACAAGCTGTAGCTCTAGCATCCAGATTTGGTGTTACACCATCTATCCCTCGCCGCTGTCCTAAACAAACTCTGAGGAGTAACATTCCTGCTGAAACTACTGAAATTTATTTCAGGCGTATCCTCTCTGTTCCATACCTTGATTACTTAATTACTGAATTGAAATCACGGTTTGCTAACCATCAGAAGACATCAATGATGGCACTAACCATTGTTCCTTCAGTGATTGCAACAGCTACTGACTTTCCTGGTGAGGGTCTCCTAAACTTCATTTCAAAATATGAAGATGATCTTCCCTCTCCAAGAACATTGCACGCTGAACTGCAGCTATGGAAAAATTATTGGAAGACACAGGAAAATCTTCCTGCTACACCATATGAGGCTCTTTTAAATGCTAATGATTTAGCCTGTCCAAATATTACAACACTTCTACGGATTTTATGTGTTCTCCCAGTTATCACATGTGAAGCTGAGCGGTGTTTTAGTTCCCTGAAACTCTTGAAAACTCATCTGCGCAGTACTATGGGTCAAAACAGGATGAATGGCTTGGCTCAGCTTTACATTCATAGCAGTCCCCCAGCAGTTGAAGAAGTCTTAAAAGAATTTATGGCATTGCATAAAAGAAGAGTGGAACTTGGAACAATAGACTTATAAAGGGAGGGACCTGGCCTAATTGAAATGTCAAGCCATGCTCCTTATACCCATCTTGCTTTTCAGCCTGTCTTAAAATGGCGGATGGCGGCACTCATAGCTCTCTTTGTGCTCCGGAGGATGTCATGGCCGGCTGGATCCAGGATGGGGGCACCGCATCACAAGACTTGTAGTTGAGTATGAGAGCTCCTGTGAGTTGGGACCTGGACACATGGGGGTTTCAAGCTCTCCGCATTAGACTCTTTCCTGCTTTCTAATTCGTCCTTCAATGGTGGACAGTGGAGCCTGTGAGTCTCTTTGCATTTTGGAGGAAGCCTTGGCGGGTTGGATCCAGGAAGGAGTACCGGTTTGGTCTCACATCTTTGTTTCTGCATGGGTCATCGATCCCGACCCTCTCCTCCTTCTTTGCTCATTACCTGAATGTTGGACAATGGGCATCCTGCCCCTGTCTCTATTGCTGTAAACATGCATTACTTGCTGGCCTAGATTGCCTACCCATTTCATGTTTGGAATTGTTGTTGCTTCCAGCCGATTTATGTTAATTTATTTTTTTTTCGTTCTGTTTTTTTTTTTTTTTTTACACTCAACGATATGTTGTTACTTGAAAAGCATGTTGATGGTTTAACAAATGTCTGTACTGTGGAACTTTTATCTCAAGTTTTCAAGACAATTATTAGACCATTGGTGCCGTCATATGGCATACACTGCTTTATGGGATGATAAGCTGTCTCATAGCCTACTTTCATAATTAATAATGAAGTGTTTGTGTCTATGCATTAGCCATATTTTCTCATATACAGTAACTTCTATATAGTTCTCCTTGCACTTCAATTATACATCAGAGTTGCTGTATCACTGTTTATTGTTTATAGTTCTGAGGTTTATATACAGTTTTGCTTATATACCTGTGAATTACTACTCTTGTAATAAAATTATGCATGTGGGGGTTGTTTTGCAGGGGTTTTGGTTAGTGCATGCAGTGCCTGTTGACCTCACCTGTCTTCTCTATGATTCAAACCTGGGGGCATTTTACACCGCAAACTCATTGAGTCATTGATTTTTACATGACTGCCACTGACGATAGGTGTTATGCACCTTAGTGGACAAGCTGTGCCTTTCTTATTACCTACATACATGAGAATCAGCAACAACTTACGATGGTTACTTATGGTTTACTATGTGACTTGTATTAATCCCCGCAGGCAATATACCTAAGTAATAATACTTTGGTAGTTATGTTATGGGATCAGACATTACCTCAAGTTTGAGGTGGGGTTTACCCTTTTTAGGGAAGATACTGTTGACTTACTGTACTCTAGGTTTCTATCTTTTTCTTTCTTCTCACCCTTTCTTCCTTCTTTAGGCCCAGTCCTCTCTCATATACCTTCTGCATTGTTTAGGTGGGTGTTCTTTCTCCTATCAGCCTATACTTCTACAATGCTAAATATATCTGGTATGGCTATGGTTAAATTTATATCATGGAATGTGAGGGGGCTTAACTCTAAAATCAAACATTCACTGGTTGTTCATTTACTCAAGCATATAGCTCTCACATCATCCATTAGGTCATATAGGGTATTGAACAAGGGCACTGCTTCCTCCCAAGCTGAGTGAGATGCCACCAAGGCTTTAATTCAAGGCCAATATATGAATGCTATCAAAGATGCATGGGCCCAGTCTCAAATCACCCATCAAAATAAAGAACAAGAGGTCACCAATAGAGGTATGGGTTCTAACATGACCTTAGCCATGAAAACGACTTTCACCATGCATAGGCTTTGAGTTAATCCTAGACTTTTACATTTTTTCTTCTGTCCTGGATCCTACAGTGTGGACTCTATTTTATATTAAAACTATTAGCCACATTCAGTCTCAGGAGGGAACTTCTTCTTTTGGCAATCTTAAATGGCAATTTAACTTGCTTAATTCAGTATGCAACCCCTTGAGATTGAGGATATAGGATAGCTCCTCTTTACACAAGATCTGGAGTCACCCCTGTTGGAAGTATTGCCTTGTGGTAGCTCATTATACATTTTCAAGTTACATAACTGATATTGGATTTGGAGAATGATTGTTGAAGATCTGAGCTATATGGGAGAATAGGAATATGGACCCAGCTGGTCTGTACTTTATCCCAATCCTTGACTGATATGGATCCTAACCATGTGTACACTTGGGTTGGTGGAGGTGGGGTTGCCTATTACTTACCTGTAAGGTGTTGAGGGACTTGGGACTGGATAGTCTTTCTCTTTTTCTTTCTTTTCCTTATTTCTTGGTTACTGACATGTATCACAAGTGAAGATCTTACTAGTACTTACATGGATTAATGTCTATTTCATGAAAAGTTATAGTATACTGCTGCATGACCACTCTTGTTTTCTAATTGGCGAACAGTAACCTACTATTGCTGCTGCTGTTCGGACAGCTTTATTATTATTATTTATCAATATACTCTATGTTCTAAATTGATTCTTATTGTGATTTCACTGTACATTGTTACTGTTCCTTGCAAAAAATGAAACTTCAACTTAAAATAAGAATTATAAGTCTACAACACTATTTCTTGCTATATGGTGTTTATTTTTCATGATAAGGTTTCATAAAGGAGAACACCAGTGTTTAATTTGGTTTGTCATAGAATACTTTTACTCCTTTTTTCCCTTTTTTTAAGTTATTAGTTTCAAAATGTTGGTATTGCCTCTTCACTCCATATAGCTCTATAGTAGCTCTCTGCTCTCCTCAAACATCTTGCATCTCCCTTGGAGGTTTGATAATTTATAGTATTTTGATGTACACTGTAGGTGCTTGAAAATTAACTGACAAAACAGTAGAGTAGAATAAGTATTAGTGCTCAAGGCCACAAAGACAGTGAAATCTAACAATTGAAAGATTCCTTATGGAACACCAGCAAGAGAGAGAGAGAGAGATTACTCTCACACAGAGTTTTGTCTTTGAAATGGTGTAGTAAAAAAAATGTTGGAGTTCTCCTTTACATGTGAGCATTTTATTTCATTCACATGTACTTCTTTTTATTAGAATATCTAATAGTTGTTTAGGTCATTCATGATGTGAATGACATCACTATAGCAATCTTGCAGTCAGAGGTAGAGTAGGCACACCATCGAAGTAAATCTGGGTGCTTGGCAATGTGATGTAAGCAATACCACTTGTTACCTCCAGGGAATGGGTTGTCAACACACCAATTTCAAAAGTTGCAGAACACTCTTTATTGTACCAGTTCCACAGTTAATCCAATAGTTGTAGAGCCTTACAGGGTCTCCCTTTCTCAAGGCGTGTGGCATATGCATTGGGAAAGAGAGACCCTGCGAGGCTGCCAAAATAATTGTCGGATTAACTGTGGAATTGGCACAATGAAGAGTGTGCTGCAACTTGCAACACTAGTAATCTTTATCTTAGAGATAGAAAACTAGTATATGTGTGTTTTGATTCACTATGAACTCCATATTGTTCTTAGCCGAGATAAACCTTTTAGGAACCCCCCCCTTGAAAATCCTGGATTTGCCCCTGCTAAGGGGCCCAACGTCCTAATTACAGGTCATTTTGAGGCATTTGTTTTCTAGACTACTCCTCACGGTTTAGGGCCCCTAAAATGCCAGGGCAGTATAGGAACCCCACAAGTGACCCCATTTTAGAAAGAAGACACCCCAAGGTATTCCGTTAGGTGTATGGCGAGTTCATAGGAGATTTTATTTTTTTGTCACAAGTTAGTGAAAAATGACACTTTGTGAAAAAAAAACAAAAATCAATTTCCGCTAACTTTTGACAAAAAATAAAATCTTCTATGAACTCGTCATACACCTAACAGAATACATTGGGGTGTCTTTTTTCTAAAATGGGGTCCGTTTCTGGGGTTCCTATACCGCCCTGGCATTTTACGGGCCCAAAACCGTGAGTAGTCTGGAAACCAAATGTCTCAAAATGACTGTTCAGGGGTATAAGCATCTGCAAATTTTGATGACAGGTGGTCTATGAGGGGGCGAATTTTGTGGAACCGGTCATATGCAGGGTGGCCTTTTAGATGACAGGTTGTATTGGGCCTGATCTGATGGATAGGAGTGCTAGGGGGGTGACAGGAGGTGATTAATGGGTGTCTCAGGGGGTGGTTAGAGGGGAAAATAGATGCAATCAATGCACTGGGGAGGTGATCGGAAGGGGGTCTGAGGGGGATCTGAGGGTTTGGCCGAGTGATCAGGAGCCCACACGGGGCAAATTAGGGCCTGATCTGATGGGTAGGTGTGCTAGGGGGTGACAGGAGGTGATTGATGGGTGTCTCAAGGTGTGATTAGAGGGGGGAATAGATGCAAGCAATGCACTGGCGAGGTGATCAGGGCTGGGGCCTGAGGGCATTCTGAGGGTGTGGGCGGGTGATTGAGTGCCCTAGGGGCAGATAGGGGTCTAATCTGATAGGTAGCAGTGACAGGGGGTGATTGATGGGTAATTAGTGGGTGTTTAGGGTAGAGAACAGATATAAACACTGCCCTTGGGAGGTGATCTGACGTCGGATCTGCGGGCGAACTATTGGTGTGAGTGGGTGATCAGATTGCCTGCAAGGGGCAGGTTAGGGGCTGATTGATGGGTGGCAGTGACAGGGGGTGATTGATGGGTGGCAGTGCCAGGGGGTGATTGATGGGTGGCAGTGACGGGGTGATTGATGGGTGATTGACAGGTGATCAGTGGGTTATTACAGGGAAGAACAGATGTAACTAATGCACTGGCGAATTGATAAGGGGGGGTCTGAGGGCAATCTGAGCGTGTAGGCGGGTGATTGGGTGCCCGCAAGGGGCAGATTAGGGTCTGATCTGATGGGTAACAGTGACAGGTGGTGATAGGGGGTGATTGATGGGTGATTGATGGGTAATTAGTGGGTGTTTAGAGGAGAGAATAGATATAAACACTGCGCTTGGGTGGTGATCTGATGTCGGATCTGCGGGCGATCTATTGGAGTGGGTGGGTGATCAGATTGCCCGCAAGGGGCAGGTTAGGGGCTGATTGATGGGTGGCAGTGACAGGGGGTGATTGATGGGTGGCAGTGACAGGGGGTGATTGATGGGTGATTGACAGGTGATCAGTGGGTTATTACAGGGAAGGACAGATGTAAATATTGCACTGGCGAATTGATAAGGGGGGGTCTGAGGGCAATCTGAGCGTGTAGGCGGGTGATTGGGTGCCTGCAAGGGGCAGATTAGGGTCTGATCTGATGGGTAACAGTGACAGGTGGTGATAGGGGGTGATTGATGGGTGATTGATGGGTAATTAGTGGGTGTTTAGAGGAGAGAATAGATGTAAACACTGCGTTTGGGTGGTGATCTGATGTCGGATCTGCGGGCGATCTATTGGTGTGGGTGGGTGATCAGATTGCCCGCAAGGGGCAGGTTAGGGGCTGATTGATGGGTGGCAGTGACAGGGGGTGATTGATGGGTGGCAGTGACAGGGGGTGATTGATGGGTGATTGACAGGTGATCAGTGGGTTATTACAGGGAAGAACAGATGTAAATATTGCACTGGCGAATTGATAAGGGGGGGTCTGAGGGCAATCTGAGCGTGTAGGCGGGTGATTGGGTGCCCGCAAGGGGCAGATTAGGGTCTGATCTGATGGATAACAGTGACAGGTGGTGATAGGGGGTGATTGATGGGTGATTGATGGGTAATTAGTGGGTGTTTAGAGGAGAGAATAGATGTAAACACTGCGTTTGGGTGGTGATCTGATGTCGGATCTGCGGGCGATCTATTGGTGTGGGTGGGTGATCAGATTGCCCGCAAGGGGCAGGTTAGGGGCTGATTGATGGGTGGCAGTGACAGGGGGTGATTGATGGGTGATTGACAGGTGATCAGGGGGGATAGATGCATACAGTACACAGGGGGGGGGGGGTCTGGGGAGAATCTGAGGGGTGGGGGGTGATCAGGAGGGGGCAGTGGGCAGGGGGGGAGATAAAAAAAAAATAGCGTTGACAGATAGTGACAGGGAGTGATTGATGGGTGATTAGGGGGTGATTGGGTGCAAACAGGGGTCTGGGGGGTGGGCAGGGGGGGGGGGGGTCTGAGGGGTGCTGTGGGCGATCTGGGGCAGGGGGGGGGAGAAATCAGTGTGCTTGGGTGCAGACTAGGGTGGCTGCAGCCTGCCCTGGTGGTCCCTCGGACACTGGGACCACCAGGGCAGGAGGCAGCCTGTATAATACACTTTGTAAACATTACAAAGTGTATTATACACTTTGTATGCGGCGATCGCGGGGTTAACATCCCGCCAGGCGCTTCTGTATAGCCGGCGGGATGTTGCGGCGGGC
Source organism: Hyperolius riggenbachi (assembly GCF_040937935.1). NCBI lineage: Eukaryota > Metazoa > Chordata > Amphibia > Anura > Hyperoliidae > Hyperolius > Hyperolius riggenbachi. Next base: position 257,725,603 of record NC_090651.1, on the reverse strand, counting down.
GAGCGGTGACAGGCGCCGGCAGAGGATAGCGTCACGGATGACGCGATCGCTCCGCCCATGCCCTTAAATGGACCGCCGCCTCTGTGGGTGAGCCGGTCCTTCAGGGCTCCACTTCCCGGCCGCCTCTGTGCGTTAGGCGGTCGGGAAGTGGTTAATAACACTTAGAGACCAGGGCATTGCAGCCAGCTTGAGGCAACTTGGAGTGTTTGTTTGGTTGCCCTCCCCCTATACAAGCCACGTTTATGGAGCACTAGTGATATTGTACACAATAGTTGTATTATTAACCACTTGAGGACCCACCCTTTACCCCCCCTTAAGGACCAGCGCTGTTTTAGCTGATCTGTGCTGGGTGGGCTGTGCAGCCCCCAGCACAGATCAGGGTGCAGGCAGAGTGACCAGATCGCCCCCCTTTTTTCCCCACTAGGGGGATGATGTGCTGGGGGGGAGTCTGATCGCTCCTGCCTGCCTGGGTGTTGCGGGGGCATCTCGAAGCCCCCTCCGTGGCGAAATTCCCGGCCCTCCCTCTCCTCCCTCCCTTACCCGGAGATCCGAGGCTGCACAGGAACGGATCTGTCCTGTGCAGCCTCTAACAGGCTCCTGCCTGTCATGTGACAGCGATCCCCGGCCGCTGATTGGACGGGGATCGCTGATCTGGTACAACGCTGCTACTGTTAGCAGCGTTGTACGAATGTAAACAAAGCGGATTATTTCAGCTTGTGTTTACATTTAGCCTGCGAGCCGCGGTCGGCGGCCCGTAGGGTATTCATGGAGCCCCCCGCCGTGAATTGACAGGAAGTAGCCGCTCGCGCGAGCGGCTGCTTCCTGATTAATTAGCCTGCAGACGGTCCTGCAGCTGCCACTTTGCCGACGCGCGGTATGAGTGCGTGGTCGGCAAGTGGTTAATATTATTAATATTGTACACTATTTAACATAAATTCCTATAATTGCTTAAATGTTGCCATAGGGCCAGGAAACATCCTAATAATTCCAAACATGTTACACTTCTTAATTATAGATGTCAATATGCCCCTAGAATCTGATAAAGCCTCTGAAATTTTTGTGTCCTTGTCTTGACATTACCTGTACATTAGAGGCCTGCAATGGGTTGGGTATCCATGATTTACCCGAAATGCGGGTCAGGTACTCGTTTTGATTTTAATCGTGTTGTGGGTCGGGTGCGGGTCTGCAGGTGTGAGTTGCGTGTCAGGTGCGGGTAGCGGAGCTGCGGGTCTGAAAAATTAGACCTGCACAGGGCATCAGGTGAGGTACCCGCGGGTTACCGGAAACGCGGGTCGGGTTCGGGTACCCGTTTCATGGGCAAACGCAGGAGGGGATTACAAATGCCCAGAATCCCCCCTCAGACCAGTGCCGGTGCAGTGTCTGGGGACAGGTGCAAGTTGAGACAACAGAATATCTGCAGATATCCTGCAGCGCACAGTACTGACCCCTTTCTTTCCCCGCTACAGTTGACTTTGGATGTACAGATCATGGAGCAGCAGTGTGCGTATAGAGCATGGAGTAGCAGCGTGTGTACAGAGCATGGAGCAGCAGCGTGTGTAGAGCATGGAGCAGCTTTGGGGAACTTACCAGAGTCAGGTATGAGCACAGCACTGTACCCTGCTGTGTGATGGCCCATTCCGATTTTGCTAGCGTTTTGCTCTGGCGTTTTTTGGCGATTAACGCCCCCAAAAAAATCACCATTCACAACTGGCGATTTTTAAGCGATTGCGTTTTGCACTTCTATAGCACTGAAACTCGATTGCTGGGAAATCGCCTGAAAATGGTGCAGGCTACGCATTTGAGTTTTGGGCGATTTGCGGCGATTAGCGCAAATTGCCCAAATGAGAACGGGCCCATAGACTTTTATTACCCTAACGCTTTAAAAAGTGCTAGTGTTTGCGGCAAAACGCTCAAGTGTGAATGGGCCCTGAATGCTTCACTTTCCCCTTCATTAGCAATGTCGGCTGTCCTCATTATTATCTGTATCCAAACTGCTCCTGATTGATCCCGTTGTCGATCGGGAGCAGATCGGACACGTCGAAAATGATAGTCAGATCCTATCAGTCGGACGGGAAATTGCATTATGTGTACCCAGCAAGTTATCCTACCATATTATCATACTGTATTGTGCGTGGCTGAGAGAGACCTTTTAGGAATCACCCCCTTAAAAATCCTGGGTTTGACCCTGCGTTTTGTTTTTAATCAGGTTGCCGGTTGGGTGCAAATACCAGAATCACCACAAAGTGGGTTGCGGGCCAGGTGCGGGTACCAGATTCACCAGAAAGCGGGTTTTGGGTTGGCTACAGGTAGCAGGGCTGAAAAATTAGATCCGCGCAGGCCTCTGCTGTACCCATCCCTAATCTTTTGACAGTGCCTTGTCACCCGTAGATGTTTGCATTCAGTTGCACCACCAAGCACTGGAATTCTACAGGAATAGCGTTTTTTAATATGAACTAATAAAGATGATTACAGGTAATCACTGACAGAAGCCAATTAATTTGGTGTGTAGTGGAGAATGTGATTAGTTAAACCGGATTGTGTTTTTAAGTTTTGAGGTTTTTGGGGGGAAGAGAAGTGATCCTTTATCTATCTCAATGATTATGTTATTTATCCCTGAGCCGTAGTTTTTTTTTACCTCTCAAAGTAAGTACAGCTGCAACATTTATTTTTTTAAGTGTCTTCATCTCAGGCTGATAAGAAGCAAAGTGTGAACATTGCATTTAAAGTGGTGCTTATTCCACTGAACATAATGTCTGACAAAAATGTGCATCAGCATATGCACATTTAGGTCTACGGTCACAGATAAATGGCTGTAATTCTGTTGTAGTGGACAAAGACCCCCTCCTCCCCCACACACACTACATACAGCTCTTAAGCCTGGTACACACATCCTGTCTAGGCAGGATGCGTTTGGGTAAATCTTCAATGCTAATGAAGAGTCACTGCATTGGATAACCCATTGGCCTCAATTCTGGTAGCTATGTGCATTAAATATTTTCTTGTCGGTAAAATACCACAATCTGTATTTTCCATTTTTTTTTTAGCAATTCTGAAACATTTTCCTGCATTTTCGAACATGTGGTAAAACGTGTGGAAAAAAAAAACTGCGGTATTTCAGCGATAAATAATAATAATAGCCCTTAATTGTCCTCCATTTAGGATAGTCTTTGAAAGGAATTTTTTTTTAGGGGGGGAGGTGTATTTGATTATGTAGCAACCTATGGAAAGTATAGTTATAGGATTTATAGGCATCCCCTACAAAAAAATCCAGTAAACATTTGGAGTTTTATTTCTGCTATTCTTTTCTATTACATAGCCTGAATAGAAACTCCATTAAAACAGCAAAATGAACACAAATTGACTTTACTGCCAGGTACAGGCAGGTCTTAACGTATTGCCGACTCCGTCACGCCAAAGGGCGTGACCGCAGTGGCAGCTCAGGACCGTCTAACGCTGATCGCGTAAGGTCCTTGGGGCTCGCTTTGCAGGAGATCGTGCGTGCTTTTACCATCACAGTGTGCAGTGTAAATGTTCCCATAGGAAGCACTGCACTAGCAAGTCCCAGTGCAAATGCAGCGCCATCAACCAAGTTGTGAAACAGCCCTCTCTTCCCAGTATTGGTAGCCAGATGTGCCCCAGTACCTCAGCATTAGTTGCCCCCTCAGTATAGGTAGCCAGATGCACCCCTCTCTGTATAGGTAGCCAGATGTGCCGCAGTATTCGTTGCCCACCCCCAGTATAGGGAACCAGATGTACCCACTTTTTGTATAAGTAACCAGATGCGTCCCTTTCTGTATAGGTAGCCAGATGTGCCGCAGTATTAGTTGCCCACCCCCAGTATAGGTAGCCAGATGTACCCAATTTTTATGTGGCTCAGTGTTCGTTCCCCCCCTCCAGTATAGGTAGCAAGATGTGTATTACCTCAGTGTAGGTAGCCAGATGCTCCCCAGTAGTAAGTAGCCCCCCCAGTATAGATGTCCCCCCTGATCTCTACCTTGTATGTTTGGCAAAGCAGGGAACTCAAGAATTTCAACCCACTGCTGATGGCCCTGGCAGCTGTGAGGAGGAAAAAGAGTAGGCTGGATATCAGGCAGAATGAGAGAAGGTGGAGCCTGCAGTGTAATGCGTGTAAGCTTTATTTGTATGCAAAATATGAGTGTGGGGGTGGAGCTTAGTGAGTTTGCGGAGGGGCTTTACAGCAGTTTGAGGGCAGGGCTTTAGGGCAGTCCCAGTGTTCCTTCCAGAAGTATATTGTGGTGCCCCCTCAGGGGCCCTGACAATAGACTTGACTATTTGTGTATTTTGGTTACTTTTATGGTTAATTGCCATTGCCAGTTGTAAGGTCACTTCATCTTTTAGTCCTTGCTTGTCTAAAGCAACTGTGTGCTAGCCTACAGAATGGTAGGCAGTGCCCAAACTTGCTGTAATATTCATGTGTTTGCACCTAATAATAAATAGCGTCTGGGGTGTTTTTCTACACAGATTCAGAGGATTGAGAGGTCTTCCTAGCTACCGTGTTTCCCACTGTCTTATATTAATTTTTGCTTCAAATGTAGTGCTAGGGCTCATTTTCAGTGGGTATCTTATGTTTCTATGAACACACAAATTCCTGTCCTATGTGTCCTCCTGCCTTCCCCACTGTGCCGCCTCTTCCTCTGCTGGATCCACCTCTTGTGTGCCCTTGTCCTCCTTTTACCTTTAGTGTCCTCCTCTGTACTCATGTCCTCTATTCCCTAAACTCCTGTGTTCCATGTAACCCTATGTCCTCCTGGTGTCCCCCTGCATCATCCTCTTATCCCTAGCTCCATGTCCTGAGCTGTCCCCCTAATCCTCTTCTTCCCCCAAACTCCAAGCTGCTGTGTCCCCTTCAGCCTATGGGGAAGAAGTACGGTAACTTGTGTTTCTACTGCAGCCGATGGTCTTGTAGGTGGGACCATGGCTCTGTTATTGGGCTGAGTAGCAGCGAGTGCAGTGATTGGCCCCATGATCAAGCCCTGGTCCTGCCTGTGAGACCATCGGCTCCAGTAAACAAACAAAGAACATTTATATCGCGCTTTTCTCCTGGCGGACTCAAAGCGCCAGAGTTGCAGTCACTAGGACGCGCTCTATAGGCAGTAGCAGTGTTAGGGAGTCTTGCCCAAGGTCTCCTACTAAATAGGTGCTGGCTTACTGATCAGGCAGAGCCGAGATTCGAACCCAGGTCTCCCGTGTCAGAGGCAAAGCCCTTAACCATTACACTATTAAGCCACCATTACACTATTCAGCCACCAGTAGAAACACAAGTTGCCATACTTTTTCCCCTCACTGCAGCTAGGGCTTACTTTCGGGGTAGGGCTTCTATTTCGAGCATGCTTGAAATTCCTGCTAGGACTTACTTTCAGGGGATGTCTTAATTTCAGGGAAAGGCTGTAATTGTATGCTTCATCTTCTACACAATGCTGCTGCTCACTGTATGGTTTATAAAATCTTAGCTGAAATGCAGCCCTATAAGCAGCTCACAAATCACTAAGAAAATAAAGAGGACTCATGTTTAAATATGGTAGTTTTCAGACTTTATTTTGTGGTGAGTGGACGAAAGACAAGTAATAAAGTTAGTAAATGTTTATTACATGCTGTACTGTATACTGTGCACTGTCCTCCAAGACTCCTGACAGCAGATTACAGCAGGATCACTACCCTAGAATTGTGATGTTTTTGACAGACATAAATTAAAAACGTACAAACAAGAAACAATCATTTTGTACAATTTGGATATAAATGCTAGTAAACCAGAAAAAAAAACAAACAAACTGAAAAGTAAGTGCACACAGGATGGATTGTGCCAGAATCCTGACCGGTCATGTAGCAGGATAAACCACACAGGCAGGGGCGTAGCTACAAGTCATGGGGCCCCAGAAAAACAGTATGGGGCCCCTCAATGTTCACACTCTTACCCTTAACCCTCATAGCCTGGCGGTCCATCTTACAAGCGTGTGGCCATAATGATCTTCACACCCATAACAAGTGTAGCCACAAAAACACCTGATCTGAAGGATGGACCCCTTTATCAGAGGAAGTGAAGAAGTAGTTGGGACCCCCTTGTGGTTGCGGAGCTCCTCCCCTGTAGTTACGCCCCTGCACACAGGACAAGCTTGTTCATTGTCATCTATCGTTCCAGTGGCCAGCATAGGTTATTCTAATGTAAACCATAAGATGCTCAGTTGAGCACTGGTTGGCTGTCAGTAGTTCTGTCCCAATCAACCACCCCCTGTGTATGGCTCTCCGCTTTTCATTGCATGTAATAGCCAGAAGGGAACGGTAGATCTTAACTGATCTTGCAAATGGCCAGAGGGATTTTTTTCGTTTTACAGTATTGCTCATGTAACCTGTATGAAGCTGCCAAACGTGGAACAAATAACTGCCTGAAAATAGCTGACTTATGAGAGAGGGTCGCCATGCTGCTCTGTTCTCCTGAATGGCAGAGAATGTATTGCATGATCATCCACATGGGCTAAAGCTACGTCTAAGGTGTATCATCAAATGTGATTTCATATGGTTACTAATCAGAGACATCTGGTACTGCCTCTCTATTTTTGTTCTCTAGCACACCTTGAAATAAGTACAACAAAGCCCTTCATAATACATTGTGTAACCCACCCCACCCCTCTCTTCCTAAGACTGAAATGTCCTCACCGGGACGCACTTCCATACACAATCAATCCCACTTGTATGCACTTATTGCAGTCAGCAGATGGTGGCTTATGGTCCTTTATATCTGCACTCAGGAAAAGATCCTTCACAGAAGATTAAGCATATGTTATAATCTGAGTCTCATATAAAATGGTGGCTGTATGTAGCCTTACAGGCCAATCGTTGGGCCTTCCTGATTGTAAAATGAACATAAAGGCCCAAGTTAACCATGCATTCTGGTAATGTGTCAATGGAGCCGGAGATTAGTGGTGAGCCACCAACTGATGCTGGTTCTGAAATAATAGTGATCAACCATTGTTTTTAAGCATACCTAATCAGGTGTTCTCTCTGGCATTACTCATATATAGCAAGTTACCCCATTGTTTGTTTATCATTATTCCCTTCCCTGGAGGGCGATTCTTTCCTCTTAAAAGTTGGCTTTTAGCCCCCACAGATGTGCTGCCAGGACAGCAGAAAATACTATGAACCTGACAACTTGGAGAGTAGGTCAGCAATGCTTAGGCAGAAGATAAAGACAGACTCTGTGCGGGCATACAAGACATTTAGATCCACCAATGGAATGCAGTAAGTATTTTGGTGTGGAGAAACAGATTACTACAAATGCCCATTTTATGATTGGATCTCTTCAAATACTTTTGGTTTGGTATATATTTAACAAGCACCAACAAAATCTTCCACAGCTTTCATTTATTTCTACTCATGAAAGTGACAAAGAAATGGAAATCCGGACTCTGTTACCTCTGGCAAAGCTAAAGGGCACCAACAGATGCCATCCTTCACAAAAGGGACAACATCCAAAAGGATGTCCTGGTGAAAGTGTCTGGAGGAGGTTGAAGAGGAGCTTATTGGCCACTCCAGCGTTTCCCGTCAACCTATAAGAGCAGGTAGACTGCTGAAACTAGGAGGCTCATATAATACATGAAAAATCTGAAACTTTATTAGTATAAATGAATGTCGCTTCTGTTCTCTAGCAGTTCAGTCTGTTGTGCATACAAGAGGAATTTACTGCATATAAATATATATTTATATATATTTCAAAATGGATCATGTAGTACAATTACAGACAATTCAGGGAGAAGGATCGGGCGTAACACTCACACACAAGATCATTATCCTAACCCTCATCTGATGCACAACAAAAGTGTTAACAAGGAGTTATGTACAGCATTATCTCCACTTATGCAGATTAAAATGCTCTATGCCCATGTCTGAGGGGGTTGGCAGCCCTAGTATGGACGCCCTGTGCCATTGAGGGGAGGCAGCACTAGAGTGGACAGCTTGTGCCACTGAAGGGAGGCAGCACTAGTGTTGACAGCCCGTTTCACTGAGGAGAGGCAGCACTAGTGTGGACAGGTTGTGCCCCTGAAGGGAGGCAGCACTAGTGTGGGCAGTCCGTGCCACTGAGGGGAGGCAGCACTAGAGTGGACAGCCTATGCCACTGAGGGGGAGGTAGCACTAGTGTGGACAACTTGTGCCACTGAAGGGAGGCAGCACTAGTGTGGACAGCCCGTTTCACTGAGGAGAGGCAGCACTAGTGTGGACAGCTTGTGCCCCTGAAGGGAGGCAGCACTAGTGTGTGCAGTCCGTGCCACTGAGGGCAGGCAGCACTAGATTGGACAGCCTATGCCACTGATGGGAGGTAGCACTAGTGTGGACAGCTTGTGCCACTGAGGGGAGGCAGCACTAGAGTAGACAGCCTGTGCCACTGAGGGGAGGCAGCACAAGTGTGGACAGCCTGTGCCACTGAAGGGAAGTTGCACTAGTGTGCACAGCTTGAGCCACTGAGAGGAGGCAGCAATAGATAACTTGTGACCTTGCAGGAAGGCAGCACTAGTGTGGACAGCTTTTGCCACTGAGGGAGACAGACAGCACTAGTGTGAAGAGCCTGTATCACTGAGAGGAGGCAGCAATAGTGTGGACATAACCTAACCAGAGCCTTTTGAAGTACCTTTAAATGGCAGCACAGGTCCCCTGTGAAGTAACTGTGCATTAGCGCTAAGATCTACCTGATGTTGCTGTGCTCTCCCGAGATTAGAAGCAGAAGTCATTAACAAGGTTTCCACAGTATAACTGGCAATGTCCCTAGTCTGCAATATTATTAGTGTGTGTGTGTGTGTGTGTGTGTGTGTGTGTATGCAGTATATATATATTTAAATTTGTTTAACCCGTGTCCACAGCAGTTCACCTAAGGCAGTAGCGTTTTCAGTTCTGTCAGTTATTCTATGTATGTGCTATCTACATGTAAATGTTACAAACTACCTTCTGTATGCATAATGTCACATATGGGAACTTGCACTGAGAGACCTACAACTTTAACAACAAGCTTGTGCAATCTTTTCCCCCAAAAGTGGTTCTTCCTCTTCTTCTGAAGTACCTAAGCCACAAGGGAGGGGTAACGAGAACAGTACACTCAGCTGACATGATCTTGCACTCCAGATATCTTGGTGGCACATTGGGGAGACTGTATGCAAGCTAGGTTTTTGGCAGAGACTTTCCTGACCAACCACCTTGGTCGAGAACCCTCTAGCAAGTCCAGGAGTCTTTATTCATTGCTGTGTACTGTGCATATCACCACATTGAGGATACTTGCTCATGCAAATAATTACTGTGGTTTCCCATCTTTAATATATATATTGCTACGTCTCATCCACGTCAGCTGAACTTTGCTCATTGAGAGATCGATTGCAGCAATTTGCAATTTCATCCTGTTTTTTTTCCCCGCATCCAAAATCACATTTCAGTAGTGAGTCATGCCTTTGACTTAAATAGTCATGTGTTTTTGAATACGGAAACAAAAACGTGTGAAATGATGATAACGATAACTGTTCTCGTCACCTTATAAAAAAGAAAACACAACTGAAAAAGAAAAAAAGTGTCACTATTAAAGTAGCAGAAAAAATATCCCCAGCATGAGCAGGAGAAATGCTTTTCAGCACACCTGATCCCCACTTGTGGGATGTATCCCCACATTCTTATCACTTCAGTGCAAGTCAATGGAGCTTCTGTTCACTGCTTTTACACTACTTGTCCAGCACTTGTTCAGTGGAGCTTAAAGAGGAACTGTCATGAAAAATCTTAAAATTTAAAACACAAACAAATAAGAAGTACATTTCTCCTAGAGTAAAATGAGCCATAAATGACTTTTCTCCTATGTTGCTGTCACTTACAGTAGGCAGTATGAATTTTGACATTACCGACAGGTTTACATGTATTTTAAATTGTAAGATTTTCATGACAGAGGTCCTTTAACCTTAGGATACCTAAGTACTACTCGTCTCCACTTTGAACACTAAGCCTTCCAGTGAAAAATACCTGGTCTTTATTTTATAAATGAAGCATTAAAACATGACGGTTAATGGAATGTCAAAAGCAGAGGAAGAATTACCACCCTTTATGGCCGTGTCCTTTACCCCATACTCACTGCTAGATATATTGAGGAACGCTCAGCGATGCGGTTAAAAAGGAATGCTAGTGAAGTAAAAACCTTAATTTTGGATTGGATGGGGAATGATTAGACCTTTTAAATGCAGCTGTGCACATCTTGTGTCATTCTGTCCTGGTGACACCCACAGCTGCGGGGAACTGAACTTCCTGTTTCCACTCTGCTGGTGGACTTTCCATAGGAAAATATAGAGCATGCATCCCAGAGAGCGGAAACAGCAAGTTAAATTCACAGCAGAGGACAGCTCTCACAGGATACACAGACGACAAAAAAAAACAGAGGCTAAAACCATTCCTCATGCTAGTCAGAGGTTAAAAAATGTTGGAGTTCCATCTTAAATAATGCACAGTATTAATGGCAATACCTTGTTTATTTTGTGCATAAGAGAAACAGCATTTCCAAAGTGTTTCTAACAGACTGTGAGATGGGAGTAGCAAGCTTGCTGCCAGTCACACAATTAGTACAGGTGTAGAAAATGAGAAGCAAGGGCTCCTGCTCTTTGCAGTAAATTACTCATACAGGAAGAGGTGAGAATTGGGCCACCACCAGGGGAAGTAGAGAACCCAGGCTTGTAAAGAAGCGCAGTTTGAGCTTACAGTCAGTTTGGGAAATTCATAGCTAGCATAGCAAGCTACAATGGAAACATCACTTCAAACAACATTAAATATCATAAAAACTCATAAATCACTGATATATGTTTATAGCATTTTTAAAAGAAGTGCATTTTTTTGCCATAAGAAGTGGTCCATGTTGACTCCTAAAAGCAAACTGTCTATCATGTTAGAAAATTGAGGACTGCTACCTAAAAGATGCTAATGGGCTGCCTATAATGCTCACCCCTTGCCTATAACGCACAGAGGATCAGCATGATGGCCAGACTGAAGTCAGCAGTGGCAGCCTTTATGCTTCTCCCCTGACAGATCTAGCGTATACTCTGATTGGCTGCTCACATTTTACTACATCCACAACAAGCTGCATTCTAGTGCGTTACACATAGTACTAGATTTGCTTTGCCTTCTGACCGGCTCTGGTAAACTCTATGGTGTCTCTACAGCCAGTGATACTATTAACCATCCAGATAAGATGCCCATTAAAAGCTGCTATATGTGAGTTGGTTAGACATAAGGGTTAAACAAATATTTCCAAAACTAAAAGAAGACAGTTAAAGTTCAATTAAAAAACAAAAATAATCTCCTCCAGCATTTAATAAAACCCTGTCCTAGAAGGGATTATGCCATTCCTTAGCTCCGTGACATTGAGTGAGCCAAGGAAATTTTAACACAAGACTTAATAAAACCAGCTAACACCTTCCAGGGGCAACGTTCAAGTGGATTCTGAGGACTGGAAAATCTTTCCTCTGCCCCTTCCCCCATCCCTGGTTTTGGCCAGGACAGATACACAACTGGGATGTGGCCTCACTGTCAGTGACAGACACACAGCTGGGGTGTGGCCTCACTGTCAGTGACAGACACACAGCTGGGGTGTGGCCTCACCATCAGTGACAGATACACAGCTGGGGTGTGGCCTCACTGTCAGTGACAGACACACAGCTGGGGTGTGGCCTCACCGTCAGTGACAGACTCACAGCTGGGGTGTGGCCTCACCGTCAGTGACAGATACACAGCTGGGGTGTGGCCTCACTCTCAGTGACAGACACACAGCTGGGGTGTGGCCTCACTGTCAGTGACAGACTCACAGCTGGGGTGTGGCCTCACCGTCAGTGACAGATACACAGCTGGGGTGTGGCCTCACTCTCAGTGACAGACACACAGCTGGGGTGTGGGCTCACCATCAGTTACAGATACACAGCTGGGATGTGGCCTCACTGTCAGTGACACGTACACAGCTGGGGTGTCGCCTCGCCGTCAGTGACAGATACACAACTGGGGTGTGGCCTCACCGTCAGTGACAGATACACAGCTGGGGTGTTGCCTCACCGTCAGTGACAGATACACAGCTGGGGTGTGGCCTCACTGTCAGTGACAGACACACAGCTGGGGTGTGGGCTCACCATCAGTTACAGATACACAGCTGGGATGTGGCCTCACCGTCAGTGACAGATATGCAGCTGGGGTGTGGCCTCACCGTCAGTGACAGATACACAGCTGGGGTGTCGCCTCGCCGTCAGTGACAGATACACAACTGGGGTGTGGCCTCACCGTCAGTGACAGATACACAGCTGGGCTGTGGCCTCACCGTCAGTGACAGATACACAGCTGGGGTGTTGCCTCACCGTCAGTGACAGATACACAGCTGGGGTGTTGCCTCACCGTCAGTGCCATCAATGACAGAACAAAGGAATGTAAGACTGGAAGGTTGTATAACAGAGACCCCCCTCCATGGGAAAGAATGATATGAAGGAGATACTGGGGTTCTCTTGCAAAATCAAAAGATGACTCTTAACAAGAAGGCCACATTACTATTTCAAAGACCCCTTATCTCCTCTTCTTTCCTTAAGATAATGTCTTGTCTTGGGAATGCAAAAACAGCCAACAGCAGGATTTCATCCAACTCATAACGAAGGTATCTTTCACTATTGAGTGGGTACAGTACAGCCCAAGCGGCATCACATCACACGCCTCACACCGCATGCACTCATACACACCAAAGGCAAAACGCTGCAACCATCGTCGTGGGCTAGTGGAAAGACGGATGCAAATAACCCCAATCAGTAAAGTAAACTAGCACTTTGATACAAAACATCTGTTATCTTCCCCAGTAATCCCTGATTTGACTTGAATAAGGCCCTTGTGAGTTATTTAGTTCTCACGTATTACCTGTAGATCCCTAAACCTCTCCATTATGTAGCCATTGTGCCCACCCCACTGGATTTTGGTCTGGTTGCAGTATTAGAACACATTCACACAGAAACAGACACTGCCTTCTCCTTCCTCCCCCCACACACAAAATATAAAAAGCAATAAGTTTACAAAAATAGAAAATAATTACAGCAGTGAATGGGTGGGGAGAGGAGGGAAAGGGGGTAGGCCAGAAAGGAGGAAGGTAAGTAGGTCTCCGATTATTTGGCTGAGCAGTACAATATAGGGGGGCTATTCACTGCATCTTCTACAATGTGGAGCTCCTTTCGGTCGATGAGGACATCCTTTATACAACCGATGAAGCTAGTGCTGTATGCTTTGTGTAGCTTGTAGGAGACACTCAGTTTCTCTACCCCACCTGCAACCAAAAGGAAAAAAAAAGTTTATATAATGGACAAAATGGGTCTCACAGAATACTTACCCACCAAATCACATGAAACTACAAATGAATGTTCACCATCTTAGACATGGGGAAGAGATATGGATATATGCTCAATATATCAGGAGCATCACAGTCCTATACTAGCAGGTGACCACTTAGGACATCTCACCAAAAGCAATTGCTGGGTACCTCTGCCTACTACTGCTGAAATCAACCCTGTACCATAATGTGACAATATACTAATCAGTTCACATAAACCAGGCATGTCTAAAGTCCAGCCCGGGGGCCATATGCGGCCCCCTGATCCCTTTCTGGTGGCCCCCAAAGCTCTCTACAGTTGTTCTTGCCATGTGGCCCGCAGATCTTAGCTGCAGTGCCACATGCAAGGGCCACCTTGTGTCACTGCCCTGCACCCCCTTGGCTCACCTGTAGGTTATCAGCCACCACTGTAGCAGTAGCAGCCACTGATTAGCAGCCACCACTATGAGGAGTAGCAGATGAGTAGTGGACACAAGGCTATGTACTACAGCTGTGTATAAAAAGGGTCTTTGTTGATTCCTCTTTCTGTGTTACATTAAATTCAGTAAACCAGTATATTTTCATTATTGATCTGAGGAACTTTAAAAATCTCTGATTTATAAGTGCTGTTATTCTTGTAAGCAGATGTTTTGAAAAGAGCACCCACCTATATTTTATCGCCCTTAGAAAGACAAAGCCTTCCTTCAACAAATTCCCTCAATCAGTTCCATGAGTGCAGTATTATGTAGAAGTGTTCATTTCACTGAAGCAAGCTGCTGACTGAAAGTTATGGAATCTTCCACTATCATTCTCACACAAGACGTACTGTTTATACCTGACAAACAGAAGTATTCTGCTGAGGGGGATCTGATTTGTAAAACCGGTCATATTGGAAAGTCCCTGAGTTCCTAAATATCAGAATATGTCAGACTATCACTTGGACATGCCCAGACTTGATGGAACACGAGCATGCTTGTACTGCTGACTACCTCATTGGATGGTATTAGCTATCCCGCCAGGAATGACTTGCCTCTTCCATCAGAAATATTAATAAGTCCGTTATGGCACAGAGACGTTTAACTCTGCGGAGTCCTAGTCTACAAAAGAACCATTTCCCAAGCAACACTAATCTACGTTATTTCTGCTATTGCTTTTTTCATTATCCACACTATTTTTGTTATTTGAATTAAATACAACATGGCTGCTGAATGCGTGGCACAAGGTATTACTGTACAAAGTGAGTGGCACACAAACATGCTCACTTGGCTGATGATGAGGAAACAGAAGAGGAACAGGAAGTCACCTGTTCAGGAAGTCCCCTTCTGTGAGTGAGCACAACATCATTGACTGGAAAAGCAAACCTGGCCAACCCTCAGTATTACCATGTGTTGCTAGTTACGAGCTGTCTGAGACTCAGATGTCTAAGTTCTGCTAAATTAGATTGGTCAGATCTGGTGATATGCTTTACTTGTTCATAGGTACACGTTGATTCACATAGGGAGATATTTCTGTAAACATTGCACTATAGTTCCAGTACATACAGATGAGCTGATATGGTGCATAGACACAGAGATTGATTTCTGCAAGTGATTCAACAAACCTGGACTGGAGTTGCAAAAAAAAAAGAAAAAAGGTGGCTATCCTCTAAAGGTAACCACTTGGGTCATCGGAATATCGTGGGGCTGCTAAATTGTTGTGTTACATCCACACTTAAAATAACTGTTGCCTGAAATGATCACTAGTGCAAAATGAGCTGTACAAAAGGAACCAAGCAGCTTGTTCTGCTCTGTGGAGAGGGGACATGGGTCTGCAAAGCCAGAATAGAAATAGCAACAAAAGCAATACAACTTGGCTGATGATGCTGGCTGATACATGTACACCTCAGCTGGAAGATAATGCACAACCAAGCTTATAAAACACAGAGGATGTGTACAGTAGTGGTACATTAGGGGTTGTGTGGTTGTAGTCTGGTATAGCACCTGTTACCAGATCTGCAATGATTAAAGATATTATTAGGTGGGGGTAACCATGTGGTTGCAACAGGTGGGACTGCACACTATCCTATCAGCAACCCTTGAAAGTTGCAAACTATCGCCACATAATAGCAGACACTTTCTAAAAGTCCTAGTCCAAGTGTGCTCCCACCAGGATCAATCACCCAAGTATGGGTATGCCTAAATAGATGCTCAACCAATGTTTCAATCTAATTACTTTTATACATAAATAATTAAATATATGCACTTTCTAAAAAAAAATCCTAATATCTATTTTACAAGAATATAAAGTATATAAAAAACTCAGTAATAATACTTTTAGGTTTTCTTATTGCAGTCTGCTGGACGGAATGGAACTTACCCAAAAACAAGGCTCCATCAGTATCCAGTTGTGTCGACCCAAATGGAGATGAATTAAAGACCGGTGCTTCGTTGCCCACTTGTAAGGTACCATCTTTGTTATCTCTATAA
Organism: Hyperolius riggenbachi; assembly: GCF_040937935.1. Lineage (NCBI taxonomy): Eukaryota > Metazoa > Chordata > Amphibia > Anura > Hyperoliidae > Hyperolius > Hyperolius riggenbachi. Next base: position 257,709,787 of record NC_090651.1, on the reverse strand, counting down.
GACAGGAGTTCAGAACATGATGAGAAACAGGCACATGCATTCGCAGTGCTGACATGAGCCACAGTTCTTAGTTCCACGGACAGAAATGAAGTATGGCAAATAAGGCACATGCACTAAGCATTCCTGGTAGGTGTCATACAGTTTGTTTTATAATAACTATATTTATAGCTTTGCCTGTTTTTATTTGTATAGCACCAACCAGCCCTAGATATATGGATATATTGTAAGTAAATTGAAAGCGTTTACAAGCAGTTTAAACTGCAGGCTGAGGAACGGTGGTCATATAGTAACTAAAGCCAAAGCAGCAGTCACCGTCTGTACCCATTACCAACAATCAAAATTCCTATTTCTGCAGATTAAAAAAACTCCTTTCTCATGGCTTGTAGTATGCTACTCTCTACTGCCTTCATACATAAAGAGTATAAGTGACAAAGTCCATCAGTCTTGTTTGTTTATTAAATGTCACTCTGAGGTTAACCTGAACCCTGTAATTATTGCTGAAATCTGTGTCTCACATTCCTCCCATAGTCCCCAATCTTCTGGCGCTAAATCTACCACCTGACCCTAATGTTTTTACAATTTGTGTAGCTTCAGAGTACATTGTGTCCCTGGTATCCAAGTCCTGGCATCTAAAACATCCAGAGAGCCAAGATCCCCAGTGATCCCTCTACGGGTGGCAACTAGCCAAAGACATGGCTTGCCAGTCCCCATGGTGCGTCCCGCCGCGTTGGGAATGCAGCAACACGGCATACTGTAACCCTTCTGATGCCAGAGAGTACTCAGCAATTTTAAAATAGTCTTTATGGTTCTTTACTGTGAGGCTCAACACTTTACTCCCTGAAGGTATGTCGTCTGATTGTGTTGACCACAGCAGCCAAAGCCACCCATATAGAGCAGCATAATACAAATGAGAAGCTAGAACAATGAGGGACAACAAAAGGTCAAGGAGATGTTTGTGCACATAAACTACTTCAGTGGGCTAAAGATCAGTAAGAGGCAACCCCTGCTGGTGTATCAGAAGGAAAAGTAGACATTTGCTTTTTGTATTTAAAAAAAAACATTTCATAAATACCAACTTGGCGTCATTTGCTCAAACTGGGCAAAGGTGTATCCAAATATGTATGCCTATGGTTGGTATTTACATCAGGCTTGAGGATGTCTAGCTTCAGCTCACTGATTGTTAGATGAGAGAATTCTGTACATAGGTACATAGGTGAAGGTTATTGCCACAATCTCTCTACAGATCTAGGCATTCTTTCACCTCAGATGAGCTGATGAAGTCACGTTTGTTAGTGAAACATCTTTTAAAATGCAAAAAGCAAATGTCCATTTGAAGCTTCCTTACTTGTTTTGGATTTCCCCCAACTTGGATACCTTCTCAGCCAACCTAAATGTGGTAGGGTAGTGAGCGTAAGACATGCTGGTGTGCAAAGAATCAGTGATAAAGCAAGTCACTACTCTCAATGTGAGGATCCCCTCTGACCAATGAAAAATGTAGAGCCCAAGTCTGGGCAGGTCTGGTTGTGACTGCAAAGCTGCAGTCTTAGTAATGCCTGGTACACACCATGCAATCTCCCATCAGATTGATGGTCAAATCGATAATATCCAACAGTTCCAATCATTTTCCTGAACAATTTTGTATAGTAGTGATTGGAAAATAGATCATAAAAGTGATCGGAAATCAGATCGGACCTGCTTGAAATTATCAATTTGACTGTTAATCTGACGGGAAGTTGCCCGATGTGAACCAGGCATCAGACTTGTTGCTTTGAAGCAATGCACATCCAGCATGTTTTTCCACCACAGAATGCAAAACTAATGGAGGAGGCATCAGCTTCTTGGCAGAGACTAGGCTGCAATTGGCTTTAGAGCTGTCCCAAGGTCCAAGCCAGCAGAGGGCACCAGGGAGCTGCAAATCACCACTTCGTAAAATGGCGATCCAAAGCAAAAATGGTGAATAAATCAGAATCAGTTTATTTGCTAAGCACGACTGGGTCGTGCCTGGAAATGGTTTCAATAGGGCACCAAAGGAAATAAAACTGCAATTGTCAATAACAGCAATAAGTTGCAGCAGAATTGACAATAAGCAGATACAATAATGGTACAATAGGAATAAGCAAACATTTATCAGTAACAACAGCACAGGGTGCAACAACAGTGGGTGCATCTCAAGGGGGGAAAGGAGGGCGGAGAGTGAAACCACTAGAGCTAATAGCTTTCTTCACTTTTAAAGTGGTGAAAGCTACTTGGCAATCTTTAACCACTTGAGGACTCAGCCTTTACACCCCCCCCCCCCCCCCCTTAAGGACCAGCATGTTTTTTTATGATCTGTGCTGGGTGGGCTCTGCAGGCAGAGCGTTCAGATCACCCCCCTTTTTTCCCCCCTATGGGGATAATGTGCAGGGGGGGTCTGATCGCTCCTGCCTGCCTGGGTGTTGCGGGCACCTCAAAGCCCCTCTCCGCGGCAAAATTCCCCCCCTTCCTCTCCTCCCTCTCACCCCTGGTGATCGGGGCTGCACAGGACGCTATCCGTCCTGAGCAGCCTGTGACAGGCTGTCCTCTGTCACATGGCGGTGATCCCTGGCCGCTGATTGGCTGGGGATCGCCGATCTGCCTTACTACAGCAGTGCCGTTCAATGTAAACAAAGGAGACAATCGTCTCCTGAGTTTACATTTAGTCTGCGAGCCGCTATCAGCGGCTCGCAGGCTATTCACGAAGACCCGCTCCGTGATCTAACAGGAAACGACCGCTTGCGCGAGCGGCCTTTCCTGATTAATTAGGGAGGCACCTGGCGACGCAGATGTGCGTCGTTGGTCCTCCAGCTACCACTTTGCCGCCGCACAGTATGAGTGTGTGGTCGGCAAGTGGTTAAAGCAAAGATTAACTGATCCACGCTTTATAAATAGAGTGATGGCTACCTATTGCTCATAATTAACAGTGAAAATGGTGACTAGGGAAGACAAAAAACTGTACTTGTGGTACCCTTTATATAGATCACCAGAAAAGTGCAGAAATAACCACTTTTTTGTAGACTTGTTAATCCCCAACTGATCTCTTGCAGACATTTCGAGGGGGATTAGGAGCTGCTGTGTTCATGCTAGATTCTCGGCAGGGGTGGCCCTGACTGTCCACCTCAGTCTAGAACCATCTGGTGTAGGGGTCCCCAAACTTTTTCAGTCAAGGGCCGGGTCAACATATTTCAGACTGCTGGGGGGCCAGAACATACATAAAATGATGTTGAAAAATATTACATTGAATCTAGGTATATATCATGCCCAGAGGCGGACTCCCAGCAACAGCCACTCAGTCATTTGGCACATGAAAAACATCTTTGTGCACCAGACAGTGAAGCATACCTAGGTGGACAGCAGTGTCACCTGATGCAGAATTGGATGCCAGCGAATGACTGCTCACTGGCTTCTACAGGATGTGGATGGGTGGTGCCAGCACTGCTATTCTATATGCGGGCCACTGATATTTAAAGGTGCAGTGGGACGCATCTATAAGTTATACATTTTGTGTTTGTGGGCCAGTGAAAAAGCTTTGGGGGGCCACATTCGGCCCATGGGCCACTGTTTGAGGACCACTGATCTAGTGTGTGTTCAAGGCTTTATAGTCGCTACAACTAATTGTGAATCTTCTACACTCCACTGTGTGGTCAGCTTGAGGTGGATATTGCTAGACTTTGTACAACAATGGACCTTGATATCAGAATTTCAGATCCTACATTCTGCAACTACCCTGCACCCTAAATGGAACATGTTGTGGAGTTTATCTTCAACTTTGATCATGTGGTGAAACGCGAGAGGGGATCGAGGTCCCGGCGGCACGCCTCTCTCTTCTGTCTCCTGGCGGTAAGAGCTCATTTCAGTCACATTCCTGCTCTGCTTATGTGCACTATTCAGGCGTCCTTCACCTTGCTGCTTGTTTATGGTTTTCTGATCATTGCACACTCCTTATTTGTGGTTGGTTTGATGTTCTTCCTATACACAGCATTTCACCCCTTCCTTTCCTGGTACTCAGGTCTAGCACTTGCACTTTAATTGCAATATTTATTGCTCATCTCCTTGCATCTTGCACTTTATAATCTTACCAATGAATCATTTGAGTTTACAATATACGTGCATTGCCTCCTTCCTTAGTGCAATATTGTGCATTTATACTATATTTATTTGGAGCTCTGCTGTGATATGTGTTTTTAGTGGTTTTTAATCATTGTTGACAAATTGAGTTTGATATTTGACTTTATTGGTCTGGTGCTGTTTTATGATTACTTTTTCTAGATGTGTATATTGTTCTTTGCCTTCTGGAATTTTGACCTTCATATTGGTAGAATGTGGGCATCAAGTTTGTGTATTTATCTGATTTTACTATTTAACCGTGTTTAAAGCTACAGTGATTAGTTAAAATATGTATCAAGTCAAAAGTTTGTATCCACTTATCAAATGAAGAATGAAGATAACATTTCCTGTCTGATTGCTGGTTTGCTTCATGGTTTACAAGGCATTGCCGCTTTCAGCCAGACACCATTGGGGTAGCGCTCAGTGTTTGGTGCATAGGTCTGTAGCAGCAATGCAGATAGATTGGTCCAGTGGAATGCCCAGGAATCTGTAGCAGGCAAGCTCCAGCACGCCTATGTTAGCTTTCCCGCCTGCTCACCATTCTGCAGATGCCTTGCTCTATTCTTATCCCAGGGGGCACTGAAGGGCATAATGGACTGATGGATAATCCCAGGCAGATGCTAACTTCTCCTTAACATGATGCGCTGTTGCCTGTGCCAACTCACATTGATTGATTACACAACTATAACAGGAGTTCACTGCAAAATCCAGTACAGAGTATGAAGCCATCTATTCATTTTCATCTATTCTAGCCATCTAGTCATTTATAAACCCACAGATTCATGATAATGGGCCTTATGTGTGGAAAGATAATGAAATGAAGTACTTGCTGGCAAGGACTCTCCAGCCTGTCCCAGAAGAACAGCAGCTGGATTATGGCTTTTACAAGTAAAGCAGACACCGTAGCACAGATTCAATTACATTTTCTCCTGAGCTTTCTCACAGGAAATGTTTTCTCATGTTTTCTACAAAATAACTTTGAAGCGCCCAGCAGGGGAAAAAGTCCTCAAAAGTAGATTAAAAAAATAAATATTAAATGCAAATCAATATGTTTTTTTCCCTTGTTGGTAGTTAGAAATGCATTTAATAGACAAGGGGCCATACACAATTACATTTTTATCCTGACTTTTCTTCTAGGAGATAATTTTTCATTTTCTCCTTAAGATAACTTTTTAGCACTTTGCAATTGAAAAAGTAATATTGTCTGTTTACAAATGGCAAGTTCCCAAAGTACAGTTTATCTGCTTTGAAAGCTGCCATTGCAACGTATTGCATAGCTGCTGTATTTATATATTAAAATATATCTAGTGATCACTTCTCAGCTCTTTCTGCTTCTCACCTCAGTAAACTACAGTTCAGTTTCAGCAGGTTGCAAATGTTTTCTAAATGTATCTGACAAAGGAATGTAAACAAAAGATTATCTTCAGATGGGCAAGCAGCTTTCCACTGAAGAACAAAGTGTTGTGCTTATCTGTTTGAATGTTGCTCTGCTACAATTTTGTGTTGTGTGGTAATAGAATTTATGCTATAAATAATCTAATAATTTCAGAGCAAAGAGGAAATGCTGAGCTAAATACAACTTTAAGCATATATGTATGGTAATCATTGCTCAAGTTTCAAATCCATCATCATAATACTGATTTTGCTTCCTAATGATTATGAAGTGGACCCAAATTAAAAATACAAGATTTCAGAAATAAAATCTATTTTCTAAATTATAATAATAAATAGCAGCCTTGTTTCAGCTGCATGATGACAAATATAAAATATTTTACATTTATTGGAGGAACCCCTCCCTTCCTTTTAAATTGCCGGGACAGGATCCGGCAGACTGGTGGAGTACGTAGTGTCCGGCAAAGGAGGAATTGCTAATGGCTGCCACCTGTATAACTCTTGTTATGAAAAAAAGGGTGAAAAGCAGTCACTGAAATGCTCATAGGCTTGAAGGAGTGTTTATTTATCTTTGTATGTGTCAGAGTGGTGCAACTAAATATTTTGAATTAAAAAAATGTTTGGTTTGGGTCCATTTTAATAAAAGCAGCAAGCAGTTGGAAAAAGCAAGTTTTACTTCAATCTTGCATGCTTGTTTCAGAAAAGTGATGGATAGGTCTGAACCCTTTTTAAAAATTGTTTTCTATTGTCCGTGTCCATGCATACCAGTATGAAACATAATCATGATGTCCCTAAAGGTTTTGTCTCCACCAAGCCCCAACCACAAGCTGACCTACCAGGAACTTAGTCATGTGACTTATAACTCACTAGTCTTCCTCCATATTCCTGCATAACACTAACCTTGACCCACCACTAACCACAAGCCCACACCTTGATAGCCATAACCTGAACTTTATTCCTAGACTTCGTCCTCTGACTGATTATATTCTAACACTAACCTGTACATTTTACAGTACCTGATCCTAACCCGAGTCCTTTAAATAAAGCACAATTAACTTTGTGTGAAAATATTTCTTGCATACCTCATTATTTCCACCTAATGCTGGGTACACACTAAGATTTTCTGGCCAATTTACTGTCAGATCCATTATTTCCAACATGTCCGCTCTGCTTTCCGATCGACCTCCGAGAATTTTCCGATCGATTTCCTATTTCAGTGAATGGAAATCGATCGGAAAATGCTCAGAAATCGATCGGATAGCAGATCGGACATGTTGGAAATAATCGATCTGACAGTAAATCGGCCAGAAAATCTGGTATAGAATTGTATCACAGACCAAAGCAAACATTTTATAATAATATGTTTTCAGTTTTTGACTTTACTGTTAAAAATAAGCTGTGCCTCCCAACACTACAGCCCTTGTTCCCTGGAACCCCTTTGCCATGGCATTTACCTTCTTGCTTTGATGCGAATCCACTGGTTGGTATTAACTGGTACTGTAGATCGTAGGACAACCGCTCTAGATCCAAGGTCATACATCATCTGAACATAACCTCCTACCACGGCAAGGGCGATGTAATCCGAGCGTTCTGTGCCTTTTCCACTCCAGAGGAGGAGACCGTGAGTGGCTTCAGTCTTGATACTCAGTTCAAATTCATTGGTCAGCAATGCCTTCTCACTGTACAGAGTCAAGCACAATTACACAATTATTAGAATTCATTACAAGGCAAATGGGGGTAGACTTTACTTGTACAATGCTAGGAGAACTAAGTGGACTTTGCGGTGTCAAATAAAACCCCACCAACGACTTGTGCAATCTGGCAAACAATCAATGAACCCAATCGGGGAGCAGCAATAGTTTTACCAACTTGCACCATGCAATTCTGATCCGATCTCAGCAGGAATCCGATCAAGAATCAACAAGCCTGCTGAACCTGCTTTGTATCAATCAATAACAAGAAAAGCCATGTGGCTATAGGTCCCCTATTGCTCCTCCTCTACCAACTGCTACAAAGACTGCTTCTCATTATCATAGTGTGGCTCAATAGAATGTCCACAATCAATTGAAAATGTATCAATCACTGGGGGGCGGGGGGTAGGAAGGGGGTGTTGTGGGCATGTTAGAGAGGACAAACATTGTTTTAATATTAACAGTGAAGGCAAACCTACAGTAATGAGTAACTGAGTCAAAGTATAAATCATTAGACTTACAGTTTCCACCAGGGACGTATCTATCTATGAATCAAGAGGCCCCCAGCAAACTTTTGATAGGGTTCCCTAATGTTCACCCCCTTCTTTACCCTGCCTACCCCTTGTGACCCTCACAGCCAGGGGGGCATCTTGCAAAGGTCATAAAACAAGTGTGGACATCGTAATCTTCACACCCATAGCAAGTGTAGCCACAAAAACACCTGATCTAAAGCATGGACCTTTTAATCAGAGGAAGTGGTAGTTGGGGCCCCCTTACAGTTCTGGGCCCCCCTGTGGTTGCAGCGGCTGCTCCTCTGTAGTTATACCCCTGATTTCTACCAATAAAGCAAGAAATAACAGAATGATTTCAACTAAATAGAACATAAAAGTGGAAATGAGCTAGTGTGCCCTAATTATGTGAGTGGTATGCCCCAAAAGGTTTGAGATCCACAGGTCCATCTGCCAGCAGCTCTCCTTCCTAGATATACAGCATCGGGGGATTGGTGGGTCATCCTCTTTAAAATGATTCACTACAAGCCCGTAGAAGATGCCTTTGCTTTAAAATGTATATCTTGGTATATTTTCATTTTCTTCACACTGTGAGATGAAGAAAATGAGTTATGAAACCAAATATTGATTATAAAAAAAATGGTGGCTTCCTACTAATAAGAAAGAGTTTTTAAGACATTAAATTCAACAAATACTTCATACTCTGTGCAGTTATCAAACCCCCAGTGGCTCTACATACTTAATAAGGGAAAGCTATGCACATTAATGTCACATCTTTCGCTTTAGCCATAGTGGTTACCTGACCCAAGCTTTCCTTAGCTATATATACAGTGGGTATTTCATCAAGGCTTTATTTTTATGATCACTGGATATTTTTGTTGAAACTGCTAATCCCAGTTCCCGCAATCTAGAGCTATAAATGTTTTATTTTGCTAATGTTTCATCTTGTTTCGCTACTCAGCTGATAAACAAAAAAATACACATACAGCACACTGACAACACAGTGACAAACATCACAAGCTGCCTCCGGGTAACACATTTAGCTGTTATGGGGGGTGGGGGGGAAGAGAGAATGATAGAGGGCTACATCCACCCACAACAGCTGACAGGAAGTTCCACTAGGGGGCGAGCTTCCATATAGGCATCTTAGTACAATCTTTCTCCCCATTATTACAACATGTACACTATCTGATAGGAAGCATTTGCCAAATCAGCCTCATACACAAGCTTCATATTCCTTGGTCCATACAACTGTTTCGGGTAGTCTCAGCTGAGACTCTGGTGTGTGTACAGCTGCTGCACAAAATTGCACACACACACAAAATGCAATTACAGTATATAGCTATTATTTCACTCATTTATTTCTACTATTTGACAGTCACGTTTGCTGGATCACCTCAGTTCTCCATTACTCTCCAGCCTGGTAGGTACATTATGCCCACTATGTAGTCCAGACCTTTAGTTATTTTGGTGAAGGAAGGATCACAATTACTATAAAGGCCAAAGTTAATGGGAAAACCTAATTGTGAGTGGATGTGGAAGACTCCACCATTATCCACTCACAATTAGGTTATCCACTGGGAAATTTGAGCAAATGTCTCATCAGCAATAACTGAATAATTGAGATGTACAGTGAACAAGTTAAAACATTAGAAATAAAAAAGGACAGAAAAAAAACAAAATAAGGGAAGAACCCCTGTAGTATGTCTAAATGCTTACAGGTTCATCGCTTTAATATGGATTACGCAGTTAATTTCCCCCACCCACCCAGGCCTTGCTCTGCATAATGATGGGGCATGTTTAATGTGGCAGCATAGCTATGGCCAGTATATCTTGGAGGGACTCCTATGTCACTAGTCTTGAGTGGGCACGCTGCTGTCTATTAATACACAGGCCCATTTGTCTGACATGTAGGCAGACAGTGTGATCATGGAGTTCCCCTTCCCCTCCTGTGCCCAGCTGGCATTAGGGGTTTTCCAGCCAGGGGGTTTGGAATGCTGAGATGTGTGCATGGTTCCCTGGAATGATGGCGGGTGGCAGAGCAATGCACCATTTGTAGCATGCTAGGGGAATGATATACACATTACCTCACAAGATACAGTCACTTGTACACAACACCCTTCATTGGCTGTGCAATCAGAAAATAAATCCAGCTTATTTCCTTGGAGTCATGTACTCCATGCCTAATGCCCCAGAGCATAATGAACAGAAAGGAGCACAAATTATAGGGGATGCTGGTTTAATAATATGTGTCTGGTGCTAATAATTCATTTCCTGCAGAAGTGTTGACAACCTGTTTTCTAATACTCCCTTCTTGCTTCCAAGCATCTATGACAATCTCTGCTATAAAGCTCTATTTATTTGGATGTTCTGGGATCATCTGTGTACTGGTGGAGGCAGATAGCCAGAGATCTCCCTGTCATGTAACAGCAACTATGAGGCTTTGTTCACATCTAAAATCGAAATTGCTGACGCAGCAATTTTCACATTTTTGGGGTTTTCCCCTCCCCCTCCCCTTTCTCCCGACGCTCCACTGCGCACTATGATTTTGCACAAAGCGCTTTGTAAGCACTTTTGCAGAGCGATTTTGTTTTTTCAATTCCTGGTGTCAGTCAAGAAGTGAACTTTTTCACCCGGAAATAAATCTATCCATAAACGGGCAAGCGCAATCGCCGGGTAATTGCTGGATAAATCGATTTGTGAGCATTTTGCGGTTTTCCTATACCTTCCATTGTAGCAAAATCGCCCCGAAAAAGGTACATACATCGCTTTGCTGAGCGGAAAGTGGACGAAACGCGCTGATATGAACTATGCCATAAGGAATCATTGCACTAGCGATTTCAGGGCATTTTAAAAATCGTCTGCGCTCCAAAAAAAAAAAAAGCAAAACGCCTTAGTGTGACTAAGCCCTTAGTCCACGCTCCTAATTTCATTTAAGGTATAAATATACTATATAGCACAGATGATGCATATCAAATAAGACCCCTCATCCTAAGAGGAAAGTCTCAAATCAGAAGAGCATAGTTGGTAATGAGGACACCAATAATCCAAGACTCTTAATGATCCGCTATGATGGCAATCTTACTTTGTATATAACTCAGTAATGAGTGTGATTACTCATAAGTGTGATTTCATATTTCACAATATATACAAAACATTTCTAGCACATACAGGGTTAACAGACTGTCTAAAAGAAGATGTGCATATGCAAATGAATGCTTGCAGAGCGCTCTACCTTGATAAGAGGGGGATTGTCCCCTGAAATCCCCCTCGTTTCTCTGAGCCTCATCTATTTAAGTGTATCTGGAAATGATTACGTTATCATCTCTCTGGACTCATGTAAACAATTTGTTGCATTTGCAGATGTTCTATGCAGTATTTCTCAGAAGGCCACCATACACTAGAATAGATGTTACATGTTATAACACCATTCATTCTAATAAAAATGTGTTAAAAATGAAGGCTTATTTGATCGATATTCACTTTATCAATCAAACTTTGATCATGAAAGGTCATTCTCTTTTCAGATTGGAATGGGTGGGAGTGGCGCAGGATTATACGGCATCATCAGCACAAAGCTGGCAGTGCCAGTAGTCAGAAGGATACTGCATCAGATGCCTGCTGACATTTGATGTAAAACTAGCGGATATGCACTAAAAGGCTATCCTTTTTCCATTCACAGACATTGTACGTCATTTTTTTCAGGCGTTACATAACTTTGTAATATACAGCCTGTACACTGTACTTAAAGTGGACCCGAGGTGAAAGTGATATGGAGGCTGCCATATTAATTTCCTTTTAAGCAATACCAGTTGCCTGGCCTCCTACTGATCCTCTGCCTCTAATACTTTCAGCCATAGACCCTGAACAAACATGCAGCAGATCAGGCGTTTCTGAAATTATGGTCAGATCTGACGAGATTAGCTGCATGCTTGTTTCTGATGTGATTCGGACACAACTGCAGCCAAATAGATCAGCAGGGATTTAGCCAACATCCCTTATACAGCAGACATTTTATGTTTTTATTTTTAATTGATATTCATAAGTCTATAAATAGATTTTCAAAAATATTTGTGTTAACACCCTTGTAAAATGGTTATGAAAAGAGTAGACGTTTCATACAGCCATGTTAGTCAGTTTGCAAAGCCTCATGGGTTTTCAAATTAAAAACAAGAGTCAAGCAGTAAACCTGCAGGAATATTATTTTCAGTGGGATGAATTTTGTAAGATGACCTACTGTACATCCTAATCGCTCATTCAATAAATTAGCATTCTTTATTAATGTATGTACTGTATTTATGAAACCAGTGTAGGGACAGTTTATATTGTGTATTTGCCTTGCAATGCTGATTTACATTCCCAACTTTAACCTCTGGATACATATCTCTGCATAAAGCTACTATATTTATATTCTTTCAGCTGCAATTTGGCTTAAGTTCACCCAGAGTTCACGTGGTCAAACTCATTTTGCCTTTTTTATTTTCAAGATTGTACAGCCAACAAAAACGGAGAAAATCCTGTAGTAAATTCAAGCACATGAAACAAATACGCCACAAAGAGAAGCAAGAAAGCAGGCAGTGGCTACTCACCTGGGGCTGTCTGGATTGTCCACAGGGGCATGACTTAGGAGGCAGAAAGAAAGGTGGAGGCATGCAGTAAGCAGCAGCAGAGAATAAGAGCAAAAAGACTTCTCACCCACCTCCCCACACAAGGCCGAAGCTGGCCTACCTTCATATAAACAGGTAACCTCTGTCTGTGGATTATTATGCAAAGTGGCATTATACAAGTATTTCAGTCATCACTCACACCACTCAGAGGGCACTGAGGCACCAGCTGCTGCAAAATGGAAATACTGTAGTTATTTTCCCTAGAAAGTTATATCTGGCCTTCCACGGCTCCTTATTGGCAAAAGAAGCCACCTGTTACAGACGGGCCAATAGAAAAGCTCAAGAAGTAGGTGAGTTTGGGAATGTTAGAGCGCATTGGGACTTAAGACTCTGTCAGCAATAACTATACTACATGTAGGAATCTGTAGGTGCCTGAAATGCATGTACTGCATAATGTTACTTTACATCATGAGACAGACATAGGTTCTCTTTACAGTTAGTAATAATGGAAGCATTTGGATAACTTAAACTTATGTAAAGCTTGGGAGTAAGTATCAGGGTGCACAATGCACATTCTTGCTAGAAGCTTCCTTCACTGAGGCGCAGGGGGAACCTAACCAGGTGTACTAATGACACTGTATGCTGGCCAAACGTTACACAGACAGAAAACCAATAATGGTTCCCACACCAGGTATGTTTTCCCCTGTCCAACTGCTGTAAAAGGTGGCTAGAAAATAGTTTAGTCTCAATTATTTTTTTATGTATCCAAATTTTTGAAGTAAAATCATTATCTTTTTGGCAAATGTAAGCTAACTATACTCTGCATCTGAAAATCTGCAAAACTCCCCTCCCCCCAAAATAAATAAATAAAAAAACAAAATGTATGGCTTAAATCTGTATATACTGTACATGTAGCTCCACTCTCTGACTGGCAACTGGAAAAAGCCAGTCTGATTGTGTTAAGTCTAACCGATTGGTTCATGTAAAAATTAGCCATTAATTTACAGGGAGACCACATGATTCTTACGTGAGTCAGTAAAGGAAACCACGCAGGCTAACTGTCCAATCAAACCTGCACAGCATACAGGTCTGACTGACAGCAGATGGGAACTAGGCAGAGTTCTTGTACTGCATTACCAGAAATGGCTGTATCCCATAGCAGGTGACATCTCATGGAACAAGGGTCCATCTTTAGCTGGTCAGAATATGAAACCGTGCCATTGCTACACTCAGTATTATAGTTACAGCACGTAAGTTTGGATTCCATTGTGCTTCGGTACAATGAAGAAGGGACAAGCCCTATGCCAAGTTTATATTTTGACCATGTCCTCCATGGGGAGATTCATTTCCTGTGAACAGAACAAATGACCTGGTCTCGAATGCATTTGATAAAGGTCTGCGTGCCAAAACGTTGTGCTATCTAGTGGCTGTGCTACTAATAAATTAAGCTATAATTGCATAAATCCAGGTCGAGACCCAGTCATTTGTTCTGTTCACATTGGATTCTGACACCTTGCTGGGATCCGGGTGTTGGCTGGTTGACTCCCTGGTTGTGAAAAGAGTTGTGGTCTGAGCGATTGGGCAAATTGTTTATTTCTGTGTGGAGATTCATTTCCTGCCAATTTATAGACTAGAAATGAATTGGAAAATTCCCCAATAACCGTGCAGTTTGCAATGAAATTCTGACAAATGCAATTACTTTAGTAAGTACAAAAAAACCCTTCTTGACTGGAAGTTCACTTTAAGGGACAACTCTATTTAAGCACATAGGTTGTCTGTTTACGCCTAAATTGAACTGGACCTCCTACCAAGTACATTCAGATAAAGAGGTCTGGCTTTGTTTCCCTTACCACCCCACTTTACGCTGACCTGCTTCACGATGGCAACTGCTAAGCTTTGTGCACATGCCTGACCGCCGTCATTATAAAGAAAGTAACCCATGGCGGTCAGCAACGAACGATGTCGGAGCATGTTTGAATCCAGAGATGGCAGAACAACCTCCACCAGCACGGATCGGTCTACATGGTCAATAATTGTTGTCTTTAACAATTGTTGGGACACTTTTTTTCAAAGGTCAACCCATCGTTCCTCATTCGTTTTGGGCGATGGTGGTCAAGCATGTGTACAGAACTTAAACAGTGACATTATCTTCTGTCTAACAATAGGAGCTATGAGGTAGAACTGAGGGCGAGGCTTTTGGTGGTTAAAGCAAATGACCTCTGATTTAACTCCTAATGATTGTGTGAGTGTTTGTGTCTGCGTGTGTATTTTAAATGACTAGTTCACATTGGCTAGATAAGTGTATCCAGAAATCCTAGGTAACAGGTCCAGTTCCCTCTGTGAAGAATTTCTCTGCATTTCACAAGGGCAGATAAAGAAACTGTATTACCACAGCTGCAAGCTACAAGCAGGCAATTAATCAGTTTTCAGCTTTGCCATAGATGAAGGGCTAATTTTTCTGCTCTCAGATAAGCCAGAGAGTGCTCCAGTTTCTAGGGAAGACTTTGATTCATCACCCAGCCAACACTCTACCCATCTGCTGCCTCACACACTGCGTTTAGGATTATTAGAGCCATTTTTAAAGACATTATTTTGTTATTTTGCAGGCAGAATAGCACTACGGAGGATTTGTGTCAAAATGACTCAGTCCAGCAGGAGAAAAATGGATCCCGCCTGGGTTTTGTGCTGGAGAAGGTATGAGACCGCTAATCTTGTTAGTTACGTTTGCCTTGCATCTCGGAGGAATAGAGGTTAATGGGAGGGATGCACTGGCTGAACATCTCCAACATGACGTCATCCTGCAGCTGACTGATCTCACTAAAAAGGCAGATTTACTGATTACAAATGAAAATGAAGCTGACAGCGTATGCAGAATTATATTCATATTCCTCTTGCCTATCCCAGATAGCAGAAAAATTCAATATTCTAGCTTGGCGTAATAACATTGTTATCCGAGCGCATTGTACATTCTGTGAGTGTCTCAAGAACATCTCCTGACCCTTCTGAATGTTCTCTGTATTTATCAGCGGGTAATTAGCTTGCTCTATAGTGTCAAACTAAAACACAACATACCTCAGCGAGGCTTGTTTATGAAAAATGGAAAAAGGCAAAGCGAGAACTCGTCTAGAGCAACCTATCAGGTGCCAGCTGACATCCTGAAGGGGGCTAGAGAATCCGGGAATGGTTCACACTGACAACCTTATTTCTGATCACTTTCCTTTTTTTTTTTTTTAAAGTATGCATGTTCTGATATACAACTGATGCTAAGAGAGCACCTTGCTGAGAAATAAGAGCCTTGGAGTAGCACTCCTGCCAAGACTTTGGCGTACATTTGAAGAAAGTGGCACAGGATATCAGTAGTAGAATATTGGTGAATTTACAGATTATTTCCCGATGTTCTACCATTTCATTCATATAGTAAAATATCAGTGATATTTACCGATATTTTACTATGAGTTATCTTCTCCCTACACATAGAACCCTCCCTAGGTGCTGCCTAATACTTAACCTCCCCCCCGATGGCGCCAAACCCTAACCCCCTCCTCGTGGTGCTAAATGCTGCTACCCTCCCCCCCCCCCCAATCCCATGGGCAACTAACCAGAGCCTTCCCCCAGTGGGCAGCTGACCTTAACCTCCCGCCCCCCTCCTGCACTTTACCTTAACCCCTCAATGCATCCTGTTTAGAAAAGCGTCTACTACAATAGCGGATACAGGGCCCGCTATGCGAACTGTGGCTACATATAGCGGGCGCTTGGCAGTCCCTGCATCCGCTATTACAGTGGGCACCCTTCTAAACAGGACGCCGCCTGTGCCCTTTTCAGCTGCTCCGAGACTTTGTGTTCTGAGTTGCGGGGGAAAGGCCTCATTTGTGTCTCAGAGCTTACTACTTATCTTTGCAATTCAACAGCTCTACTGTAAACTAAGCAATACCCTAGGATTGCAGAAATATAAATAAAATAAGAAGGAAACCAATATTTTGCTACAGCTATAGACAACCCTATTCTCACCCTGAACCACCCCCCACACCTAACCTTAACCCTCCCCCCTACAATGCCTAACCTTAACCACCCCCACAAGGCTAACCTTAACCACCCCTCTAAAACCTAGCCTTAACCCCCCCTCCAATGCCTAACCTTAACCCCCCCTCCAACACCTAACCTTAACCCCCCTCCATGCCTAACCTTAACCCCCCCCCCTTCATGCCTAACCTTAACCCCCCTCCAATGCCTAACCTTAACCACCCCCCAAGCCTAACCTTTACCACCCCCCTCCAATGTCTAACCTTACACACCCCTCATGCCTAACCTTAACCGACACAAAGCACCATCACCACAAAAAACACAGTTTTTCGGGCTCTGCTATGCGCGCCAATTGAAATTCACATTTTTTTTGCGCCCAATGAAATGCTGGCATTGAGGGGTAATTTTTAGTAAATGGCTAAATCGATACATAGGATTTCAAACATATTAAAAAATTGTTAAAGTTAATGTAAGTTTATACAGTTAAAATGAAGGGATTCAGCTATTGCAAAACCAATATTTTTATTGTATGTTTCTACAAAAAAACAATATATGTTATCGGACGCCCTAGTTTCCAGTTCGGCGCCCACTTGCCACTACTTTATATTGGTATGAATGGCAGCGCTCATTTAGTCCACTAGCGGCTGGCACCCAAATTGTCTGCTTCTGCTAAGCCCCATCTCACCATGAGACATTGAAGCGATCCGGCGGCTCGATTAGCCGCCGGATAGCCTCTTCCGCATGCCCGCCGCGTCCCCGCTCGCGCGCCGCATTCGATTCCCCGCTCATGCCCGCTCGTCCCCGCATCTCCCGCACGATTCCCTGCCATTGTCCCCTCGCGGGGATCGAGCAGGGAATCGGCAGTGCGAAGATCCGTCCTGCCGGATCTTATCAATCGAGCCGTATCAGCGGCTCGATTGATAAGGAGCATCGCGGCCGCATCTACGCGTGTAGATGCGGCGTTAGGTTTTTATCTTATGTTTGTCAATGGGAATTGCCAGGCTACTGTACATTGTTTCCCTGTCCTGCCTACCCTGCTAAATAGACTGATGTCCTCAGCACATATGAGTTTATCACTGGGCTGGAACCCATCTGCTGAAAAGTTTGGTTCATTAATGGGATATGATTAGTGCGCTGATTGGAGCATGTCTTACTGAGCAGTTTAGAGGATGCATAATTGTCCTTTCAATTGGTTTTCAAAAAGTAATATCCTCCTTGTGAAGCATTAAGAGCAATTCCCATTCAAAGGTAATTTGAAAAGAGGTGTCACACAGACAATGGAACAGAAAGAAGAGGACACACAGTGGTGACACAGTGCCATGTCTGCCAATTACAACAAGCAGTAAAACCTCTGTGTCTCCTCTGATGAACTGTGCTTTGTTTGCTTCATGAGTTGAGAAGAATCTGAGCTTTTGTGGATGGAGTGGGAGGCACAAAGGTGAAAATATCTATCACTTCATTAGCAATTACTAAACTGAGAAAAATCATACTTGCAAAGCAGGAGCGCGAGCAGCTTGTGACAATATGACAACACAATGGTACAAAGAGCAATACTGATCAGATCAGCGCCTACTGACTGTACTAGGTAATGTGATTTCAGTATGCATTGATTGTACTGGGTGATGTGATGTCAGGATTTACTGACTTAATGGGTGACGTCATGCCAGCATGTAGAGACAGTGCTTGGTGACATGAGGGAGGTATGTACTGAACATACTGGATGATGTGATAGGAGACTATACTGACTCTGCTGCATGATGTCTTAGAAACAAGTACAGAGTGACTGTGCTGGATGATGTAATGGCTGTCTGTACTGAGTACATGAGTGGCCTGAACTGGATGACATGAGGGAAAGTATGTACTAACTGTGTTGGGTGATGAGGGGTGTATCCTGACTATGCTTGGTTACTTGAAAAGGGTGTGTAAAAACTGCTAGATAATGTGAAGTGTGGAACATGCTACTGTGCTGAGTGACAAGATGAAGGCATGTACTGTGCTGTGTGAGATGATAGAGGCATGTACTGACTGTGCTAGGTGACGTGATGGAGGCATGTACTGACTGTGCTAGGTGACGTGATGGAGGCATGTACTGACTGTGCTAGGTGACGTGATGGAGGCATGTACTGACTGTGCTAGGCGACGTGATGGAGGCATGTACTGACTGTGCTGGGTGAGATGATGGAGGCATGTATTGGATGCATAAGTAGGGTATGTACTAAAGATGATCGGTAAAAAAAGGGGGGGTATGCACTGCCTGAGCAAGATGATTTGAGAAAGGAAAAGGGGGTGTACTGACTGTGCCGGGTGACATGAGGGGGGTGTATACTGATTGGGCTGGGTGACATGAGTATGAACTGATTGTGCCGGGTGACATGAGGGAGATATCATCTGAATGTGCTGGAATGTACTGACTGTGCTGGGAGACATTGCTGACTGGGCGACATAAGCAGGGGGTGTTGTGAGCTGACCGTGCAGGGAGACATGAGAGAGGTGTGTACCGAATGTCTTGGATGATGCGATGGTGGAATTTGCTGACTGTGCTGGGTGACACAAGGGATGTAGGTACTGACTTGGGGATTTAAGGGGGGGGGGTTATATGAGCTGACTGTGCAGGACAACATAAGGGAGGTATGTACTGAAGGTGCTGGATGATGTGATAGCAGAATTTTCTGACTCTGCTGGGTGACATAAGGGCTCTAGGTACTGACTGGGGGGTGAGGGGGTTATGGGTACACTGTGCAGGATGACATAAGGGAGGTATGTAGTGACTGGGCGGTGGGGGAGTTTATCGGCTGGGGGGAGGGGGTTATATGGGCTGACTGTGCAGGATGACATAAGGGAGGTATGTACTGACTGGGGGTGGGATAGTTTATGGGTTGGGGGGAGGGGGTCATATGAGCTGACAGTGCTGGGTGACATGAGGGAGGTATGTACTGCCGTGCTGGATGATGTAGCATAGTGGCATGTACTGACTGTGTTGGGTGTCATGACATTTTACTTACTCAGGTATCTCATTAGTCAGTTGGCTTGAAAACAAGGAAAACAACATGGACACACATAAGACAGCAGACAAACATATCAGACAGACACAGAGAATTGCTCCAGCATTAATATAAAGCTTCAGCCAAGAGTTCTCCTTCACTTAGAGGTACTATACCATGCGGATACAGCAGCACACATCATTATGTGCTGCCCAGTCATAAATGTATGACTTTTCAGGGTTCAGATTTTGGTGCAGTGTGCTCTGTGCTGGATAGAGAGAAGAAACATATTCTGACTGTAGACTTGGCTGCACCTTTATAAGGTTTCATCTGTGGCATTTACTTCTAAGGGCAAGAAAGTAGACAAGTTTGCTTGAACATCAGGCTGTTTTATTTATTGCTGTCTGATGATGATGAAGCTGTAAGGGTACAGGTGAATTATCAGGATACCTGCTCAGATATGAAACAACTGGGACAATTCTGCTGCAATGAGTAGGCACGGTGTCATTTGCCCAGTGCTTTGTGTTTTTTTTAATCCAGAATAATTGTAGATCCCGTAATCTTGTTACAGGACTGGCTGATCTTCCCCAAGTTGGTTTATGTAACTTATCCTTCCCATATCTGGATACACGATACAAGGACTGACTTCCACTGAGACTGCTCAAAATATTTACAAGATTTCTAGTAAAAAATGGCATTTGTGTAAAGATGTAATATTGACAGTTACAGTATATATTACAGTATGCATTTATATAGCATTTCTGTAGCATTCCATGAAGAACATAAAACAATTCTGGTCACTTTGTCCCACCAGAGATGAGAATGCTATCCAACCTCTACCATAATTATAGGCTAATGTCCCCACCAGCTTTGGGGCAATAAATAAACCAGTATGTTTATTAGGATTAGCCTTCTTGTGTCTTTACAGAACAAGGATCTGTACGGATGGCCTTCAAAAGCCCCTTGCATGTCCTGGTCACTGAAGTTACACCCTTCACATCTGAGCCCTACAAACCCACCACTAGTATTCGTACAAACACACAAGGGTCAGGCCGCTGAAGTGCATGACATTCACTTACTTTTTGGTCACTTTGTGATACTCCAGGTAAGTCTTCCCATCAAAGGACACAGCATCTGAGTTTCTAGCTGATTTTTCAATTGTAGCTAGAAGAAAAAATAAACCGAAAAAGGTTAGTTTATTAAACTTGCGTCTTTCTTTCATCAAAATAATTCAAAAACACTCACACTGTCAGCTGAGAGTTAAGGTCAATGACCAGACTGGGAGAGCAGAGGGGTTGCAGAAATGCAAATGAGAGAGAAGTGAAGCCCCTCCTTCACATGACCCCTTTAGTTTAGATAAGAATCGCAGGCAAAAATTGAATGTAAACAACCTTGCTCATTTACATATTTGCTGCAACAGAAGGCAGCGCCTGAGTAGGCTGTAATATGACCAGTGCAGGGCACCTCTGTGTCTAATGGATGTATACTAGATATGAAACATTGGCAGAGCAACATGGGTATGTATGGAAGCTAATCAGCACCCAGAAACATTGTATAAAGCAATGCAAGTGTGCAGATTTGATTTTAATGCGATGAACAGATTTAAGGTACACAAAATGGGAGGGGAAGCCCCAATGTAGAATGCAATGGGTAAACGAGGGTAATGTAACAGTCTTACCTCAGCCAGGAGGTGTAAAGACAATCATTTTATTGGACACAGGAAAATATGACGCATTTAGCGGGACCTGCCCGCTTTCTCAGGTCTACAGTACAGCATCTTATGCAGCTACACGCATGGACTGGGAGTGTCTATGGATAGCAAAATGATGATTGCACAGTTTGGAAAACTTTGGCCGATTGGACACAGCAAGGGAGTAAATCGACACCACAGTATAGGTGACTGTACCAAATGGTGCAATGCAACGGTTCGAAAGATCTTCAATAGATGTCATGGTGAAATCTATTGAAAATTTGTGTGCAATGTGTGTAGGGATTCGATCCCTCTATGATCAGATTTAGCTAGAAATCAATCTGTTTGCTACATTGTGTATGGACAGTTTTACTTAGTCCACAATAGTCATAGAAATATACAGTAAACAGGTCTGAAAACAATGCAAGAAAATGAAGATAACATCTCCACACGTGCCATATGTAATTCATAAGGAGAGGTCAGCTCAGTCAGGGAACGATGGGGTCATGTTATGAACTGATATTTAAACTTCTTTAATATTTTGAGCGTTCCAAAAAGGTTAACAGGCAAGGAAGAAAGGGAGAAGGTAAATAATTAATATCACTGTAAGGTTTACAGAAATTGCTGAATTCAGTGAACCTGGTAAAGCTCATCTGTAGCTATTGTCTCCTGTTCCATCTCCCCTGCAGTTTCCAAGCCGTTCTTTAGGCAAACAGTAATGTGCTATGTAACCTCCAGCAAACAGTCATCCGCCACCGACCTGACTTTAATAAACCGGAATCTGATTGGTTTTCTCTAGGTCAGTGCACTTTGAATGCTTTTTGTATTGTCTTATGAATAAACCTTTATAAATGCAATACCAGCTGAATGTAAACAGGTTCTGAAGTAAACCTTTATTTATGAGATTTGGAGAGTAGCATTGCCAGATCAATCCGGGGTTTAGGAAGGACAACCAGGTATTGAAGGAAACCTGAGGTAACAGGAATATGAAGGCTGACATTTCTTTCCTTTAAAGAGGAACTCCAGTGAAAATAATGTAATAAAAAAGTGATTCATTTTTACAATAATTATGTATAAATGATTTAGTCAGTGTTTGCTCATTGTAAAATCTTTCCTCTCCCCGATTTACATTCTGACATTTATTACATGGTGGCATTTTTACTGTGGGCAGGTTATGTACCTGCTGCTAGCTGTTTTGGCTGTTACAGACAGCTGTAAACAGCTAATTCCTGTCTGTGAACCTTGTTACATTGTAACAAAGTGCCAAAAGTACCGCGGTACTCAGAGCTTCTTGTGGGAGGGGTTTCAGCACAAAATCAGTCATACAGCGCCCCCTGATGGTCTGTTTGTGAAAAGCAATATATTTCTCATGTAAAAGGGGGTATCAGCTACTGATTGGGATAAAGTTCAATTCTTGGTTGGAGTTTCTCTTTAAACAATGCACATTGCCTGGCTGTTGATGATCCTCTGCCTCTAATACCTTTAGCCATAGACCCTGAACAAGCATGCAGATTAGATGCTCTGATTGAAGGGTGATTGGATTAGATGCATGCTTGTTCAGGTGTGCAATTCAGACACCACTGCAGCAAAAGAGATCACCAGGACAGCCAGGCAAGAGGTATGTATTGTTTAAAAGGAAATGAACATGACAGCCTCCATATCATCTCAGATTCCCATTAATGGAGAAGAGAGACTAAAAAAACCAAATGTCAACAAGTGTTTATTATGCAGTCTACATGCAGCCTGCATTGAAAACATTCCAATATAATCATAAATGTGTCTTATCTCAGTCAGCCTGGTTCTATTTGAGTCCTATGGGAGAAAAGCGCTTTACAAATGTTATTGTATTGTATTCTGGCACATTGCTGACGAGAGGGAAGTTTGTTATCTCAGCTCCCTCATTCCTGCTACTCACTGATTGGTGCAGTACAGTGACAGGATGCTGAGAAGAGAAATACATCTCACCTTTCTGCAGAAGCAGCTGAAATAGGATATATACTGCGCTCACATGTGTTTGCAAAGCAAGCTAGATATGACAATGCAGTTTCTAGGAGAAAAAATAGTAAGGGTGGAAATTACATCAGGATTGGCTTCAGTCAGAGGCAGTACAGATGGAAAATCCCTGCACCAGTTTTCTCTTTATTTACTATATAAATGTCATTAAACTAAAAATATGGACAGTACAATACATATTTTATGTAAGTAGAACAAGTATTTATCTATTTATATATGTGTTTCTTTTTCTTGGGATAGTATGGTGGTCCCTGCTGCTTTAAGGCTATAAGGAGGCATGGCCTCAGAATAATGGGGTGAGGATGAAGTGAGCAGGCCGTTGGAAATTGCTGAGAAGAAGATGCTAATAGCTGTACTGAAGGTCAGTGATGTCTGTTACTTGACCTGTGTTAGTATAATTCAGTGTCTCCCAATGTCAAGCTCTGCACAAATCAAACCAGCAGCACAGCTATGTGGAGCTTATACTGATGCAGTGGTGGGTCTTCCCATATTGAGCCATCACTCCCTCCCTGCCCGCCTGTCTATTCATGCTAGTGAGGGGAAGGGAGGTGGAGAGTAACATCACAATATGTGCAGGGATGGGAGGACAGAGTCACTACATAAAGGCCATGCTGGTCAGATCTGCATGGAGCCTGACATCAGGGGATACAGTATACCAAAACAGATCACACTACAGACAGCACTGACCTTTAGTACAGTCAGTGCTTTGAATGGGACTGGGTTTAGTTTATTTAGGTTTTTCTCCCTACATAATAGAATAACACACAAATCGCGATCGTGTTTGTGAGTTGGCCTACAAATCTTACGGCTTTACTGCGATTTGCACTTGTGATTCCAATAGAACAAGAATCACAGCGCATTTGTGACTGATTCAAATCTTAAACGGTGTAGTGTGAATGTATCCATAGGGATACATTAGCAGCAGTGCTTTACTGATCGTTGGTGTGAACCAGCCCTAAATATTAGAGGCAGAGGATCAGCAGGGCAGCCAGGCAACTGGTATTGTTTTCAAGAAAACAAACATGTCAGCCCCCATATCCCTCTCGTTACAGTTGTCCTTTAAGACCTGATTTTTGGGCAATGATCAGAGCCTTGCAAACCATATTTTTGGGCAATGATCAGAGCCTTGCAAACCATGCTGTTCCCAAATGTGCATTCAGAATCGCTGAATGTAGATAGGTAGGTAATTTTAATAAATATAAATATCCACTAACTGGTGGAGGATATTAAATCTAGTCAATTAAAGCCTCTATCTGCTGTTTAATTGACCAGCTGCCAGGTAAATGATCAGCAGTTGTTGCCATAGACTGGTTTAATTTCAAATCAGTGGAAATGTGCACATTACTAGACTGTATAGCTGATGTCTACTGCTGATGTGCTCTCAAAGGACCCCCAATCACACTGACCCATTTTTAGAGAGTGATATAGTATTACCCACTGACCTACTTAGTGTATGTACCGGAATCACAGGGGGGCTGTGGCCTTTGATCTTGATGCATTCTGAATGGGTAATACGCACACGATGTTAAGATTATTTATAGCAAAACAGAGAGGATATGTGACCTGCATACACTAGATTAATTACTGTTTTTCCCTGCTATAAGCACACAGTACTTTCTCAAAACAAATTAGCACAAGCCTATATTTGGCGTTGTGCGCTGGATCCTAATTATCATTACATCGGATTATTACAAATCCCCACCCACCCCATATCGCGCTCACATCCAGGTAACTGCCTGTGCAGATTCTTTCTGGCTGATGTCAGGAGGAGGACTGCTTATTAAGCAAGTAAATGTACTCTCTGTTTGCCAGCACAGCATTACTAGAAGTGGGGCGATGCACTGTAAAGGCAGAGTCTCAGCAGCGTTTGGTAGTGACACATTGAGCTCTATTCACAAAGGGCAGGTCGGTAAAATAATTGTCTTTGGTAAAATACTTCATCCGGTATTTTACACTTTTTTTTTTCCAAATTCACTTAAGTTTTCCCTCATGAGGCAGAAGTTCGGTAATTTACAGAACAAACATGCCTCAATCCACCAATCCCTGCTCGGTAAGTGTGATTTACCAGCATGTAGCAGGTCAGCGATAAAGCAGGGGAGCTGTGTGGGTAGGACTCAGAGGTTTTCCGTACAGTGCAGCCGTTATCCTTTTAGATGTGCTGCAGCCACCAGGGGGGAGCTCTCCTGTATGCTACAATACAAATAAGCACATCTAAAGGGATGCAGGGATGCCTTTTGAAAATTTCCCTCCTCTGCTTTGCTACACTGAAGGTCCCACCCGATTACCCTTCGCTTCAAATCAGCATGAGAAGCAGGACTGTGTGGCTCTCCCTATTGGCTGTCTGGCTCTACCCAAAGGCTGTCTGTCAAATCTACCGCACAGAGACAGCATAGGGAGAGCAAGTGAGCTGGAGAAAATTACCAAACATTTTTGGCCAGTAAACTTCATGCGGAAATCTTTGTGAATTGCAGTTTCTTGACATTTCTTGAGGCAATCACCCCACAAGTCGGTAATTTACCTCACTAGTCAGTAATGTTTATTTTCTGTGTGGTGATGGGTTTAGTGAATTGGAATGTGGGAAGGCGATTGGTAAAATCAGCTGTTTTCAGCATTACCATATGCGGCAATGCTTTGTGAATAGAGCCCACTGGCTTCAACCCACTGAGTCAAAAATGATAAACAATAAAGGATTTGTAAAACACAGTGTTGGGTGTATTAGATTTTTTTTCTGAATCCACTAAGATTTTCACACATGCGGTAATAGTTTGACAATTTACCGAAAAACTGCACAGTTCACTAAGACTTTTACGTCATGCAGTCTTTCCTTTGGTATTTTAAACCATGTGTGCTGCTTTTGGCCTCAGTCGGCAGAACTTCTTGTGCTGTAAATTCTTGGAATGCTTTGATCTCTCTCTATGCTAGCAGAAAATAGAGAAACTGAAAGTGGAAGTCCTCTATTATTGTCTCATACTGCCCACTAGTGACATGTGGCAATAAATACGCATTACAGCAGTACTAAGTAGAAGCAAGGAAATACAACAAGTAAGAAATAAAAATATGTGCTAAAATAAATTGGCATCGAGCACTTGCAAAACTCTAAATCAATTGGCTGCTAAAGGATTAAGGAATCATGCAGTATTTCACTTGGTATTTCATGGGTTACTGCAGTGCATGGATGAAAGATGTGATATATAAAGCACTTATTATTATACAGACAAGTAAACTACAAGGTTCATGAAATTAACATAAAATTTGTATCAGCTCAAAACCATTAGCGCAGGTGATTCTCTACCATTTACTTGTAGCATATTTATGCAATGATGTCCTAGTTGCAATTTAGGCTACACAATCATTTGGTTTTCATATATTCTCATAATGGCCATATACTGTGTGTATATATATATATATATATATATATATATATATATATATATATATATATATATATATATATTAATTAGATTGTGCTAAGACATTTGTGGAGGTATTTTTCTCTATGTCAATTTTCTGCTATATATTGGAAATTATGTGAACAAAAAAGTAAACTTTTAAATAATAATACTAATACAAAAAAGGATATTATTGACCATTTTTAATAATTACATAATATTGGGATTTTAGAGAAATATGTTTTTATTAACCTTCTACTTTTACTGAATATTTATTTAGTCTTCCCCTTTTCTCTGCTCGGTTTTCTCCCCTCTATAACTTTCCAAATCACAGTTTGTTAGTTGCCGACTACTCCAGTCTTGAGATAAATACCGAACATCTCATTTGTTTTACCGCATTCTCTTTTCTTTGTGAACTGACGTTTATGTCAGTCATTTCAGTTTCCCATGAGGTAACAGCCTTGGTGAATTGATCATTCACAAAAATTCAGTAAAATCAGCCATTTTCTATTTTAACGCATGCTATAATGCTTAGTGAAGGCTGGTAAATAGAGATCTCTGCTAGCATTGCTAATATGGAAATCTCTCTACTGATGTCATGTCAGGCCCGTTTCTAGGGCCGTGCGGCTGCCCTGAGCGCTATTGGGAGGGGGGCGCCGCAGCCGCGGGGAGGGAAGCCCGACCTCTCCCTCCCTTCCTCTCCCCCAGCCGTGCTCCCCCCTCCAACTGCAGAGTGATTGCAGCAGAGAAGCGCTCACTGTAAATAGTGAGTGGGCACCTACCTAATGTAACTTATACTGGGGGCCAGCTACCTATGTAATCTATACTGGGGGGCACCTACCTAATCTAACCTATACTGGGGGGCAGCTACCTATCTAACCTATACTGGGGGGCAGCTACCTAATCTAACCTGGCTACCAATACTGGAGGCACCTACCTGGCTAACCTGTACTGGGGGCAACTATACTGGGGCACCTATGCCTGGCTACCTATACTGAGGGGACCTATAGCTGGCTGCCTATACTGGGGTACCTATTCCTGGCTACCTATACTGGGAGGACCTATACTGAGTGCAACTAGACCTGGCTAACCTATACTGTGGGAACCTTTACTGGGGCACCTATGCCTGGCTACCTATACTGGGGGGACCTATAGCTGGCTACCTATACTGGGGTACCTATTCCTGGCTACCTATACTGGGGGGACCTATACTGAGTGCAACCTATACTGCGGGCACCTATACCTGCCCTGCGTCATGTAGACCTATGGCAATATATGGCTGCTGGAGTAACCATATACTTATGAGCAGGTGGAAAAGACAGTTGATTTTTAATATCAGTCCAAGCCTCTCCGTTTTGCTCCTCCCCTTTCATAGAACTATGTAAATTTTTGATGTAAAATAGCAAAGTTCCAACATACGGGAAATGCTGAAAAAATGAATGAGTGGTCAGTTGCCACACATGAACATAAAGAATGCAGAGAGTCCGGAATAGTCTTTCATTTTTAAACTTGTACCAGAGAAATTAAACGGAGAACAAGAAAGGCCTGTAGGTAATACAAATAAGTGGGAGGAAAAAATATGTAACAATGAGTTTCCCATTGCAAGTTTCAGATTTGGTTACATCCTTCAGGCTTATTTACAGATATATGGTGACAATATGTGTAACAGAAGATCTTTGAAGGCATGAAGTCTGACTTCCTATATAGTTTTTTATTTTTTGCAGTTCAAATATTTGTTCTAGCTAACAGTACAGAAACATTTCTTTGCTAGTTATTACAATTTTCTATTCAGACATAAAAAGGGAACCTGAACCGAGTAAAATTATTTAAAATAAACACATCATGTACCTGCAAATGAATATTACATTCTCAAATTAATATTACACTCTTACCTCGCCCATCAGTTCCTATTCTAACAAAGATTCCTCCCAGTTCTGTCAACATTTTCTCAGAACTGAAATATATCAGTTGCTGTAACGATCGGTGTAACACAGAGAGGATCTGATCATCGGTGATCTGCAGTATCACCGAAAATACAGATATATACCCGATTATTGATGATCTGCAGTATCACCGATAATCAGATATATTTCTAACCTCTGGACACCTGAGTAATATGAGTGTTTGTGCAACAGTAATACTTTGAGGAAAGCACCCGTATAGAGGGTGCCAGGCAGTAAGAGATACTGCTCAGAGAACAGGTTCCTTCCAATGGTCTGATGCTCCCCAAGGGGCGGGGCCAGGCTGAGAGTGGGAAGGACCAGAGAGTGAGTGACACCAATGGTGAAGTGTCACTGACAGGTCCGTGAACTATCTCCAAACAGGGAAGATAGTTCTCGAGGTCGGACAGGCCAGGTCGGCAACAGACAGACAGATCAGATACAGAGACAGGAGACAGATACGGAATCTAAAGACCAGCAGGGTTCAGCAACAGAGTATCAGATATAGCGAAGTACCAAATCAGAGATCAAGAGAGTGATCAGGAAAGCAGAAAGTCATAACAGATAATAACAATGCCTAGTCTTAGGTGTGAACTCCGTGATCATCAACACCCTGGAACTAGTCTGATATATAACAGAATGGTAATACAGTTCCCTAATCTTGGGTGTGAGTTCCTTGATCATCAACACCCTGGAACTAGCCTGAAGTAATAACACAGAATATATCACAGATACTGACAAGGTCTGAGTGCTACCACGTAGTGATCGCAACGCCAGACACCAGAGAAATGACCAGCACCCAGTATATATACACAAGCGCTCTCCGGCGCCTCCCCTAAGTGCTGGACCAATGAAACCTGATAGAATTGTCAGCTGATCGGCTGGATCAGCTGACACCCTTCTGACTGTCATAAAGGCTCTGCCTCTCAACGCGCGCGCGCGCGCGTCCTTCTGAACCTGTGTGGACACCAGACATGTGTTGTAATGTATCTGCTGGTTTGAACACGGGGCCAGCCGCACCGCTGTCAGAGCATGCAGCGGTTTCCCCGCGTTCAGCCATACTGCTAGTGGTAGGCCCATGCGTGCAAACAGCTGCGTCGGACGCGGAATCCGCCGCCTTGTTCACTGGGCATGCGGCGGTTTCTCCGCGCTCCGTCAGGCTAGTGGATGCCATATTGGACGCGGAATTAGCCGCCTTACTCTGAGTACTCGCGGCGGCTTTTCCGCGTTTTCTCACAGTTGCTGTCAGTTATATATCAGTTGCTGTTAGTTATAACTGAAAGGACAACTGATGTGCAAGGTAATGTCCATATTTCCCTATGGGTAAAGTGGACGATATTACAGTTGAACAGTGTGCTGACTCAGAAGCTGTTACAGGGTCACTGCCATTTTTAGAAAGGAGGACGGAGAATTCCATTGATCACACTGGACAAACAGGACACCGGAGAGGAGAAAGAGATTGATGAGTAAACTACACGGGAGGTAAGTATGACGTGTGTATGTTTATTTTTGCTTATTAATTTTCAGTTCAGGTTTGCTTTAACAATACAGAAGATATTACTGGTTTATCCATACCTATCTGCTATTACAGGGTAGCTTGTCTTCAAAATGGCCGCTGACAATGGGATAAAAATGTAAATTCTATACCTGGCTGGCACAGAAATGACGTCAACTAAACTACTTTACATATCCGCTGCTCCCTATTCGCTAGTTAACATCAAATGAATAAAGCCAGAATCACATTTCTAATGTAAATTCTGCACCTGTGACGTTCTTCCTTAACACCCAATTATACATACAACATTCACAATAATGACTATATTTATTCTGCAATTTAAATGCTAATGCCAGTCTGTTAGGCATGACAAAAGAAACACCAAACAACAGCACAATGTAAAGAAACACATCTTCCTCCACTAAGCAGAACACAAATGCGATGCTGTCAGGTGCGCTGTGCTCCCCGCTCCTGCGTGAGCCATTCACAACCTGATATCAGCGCTGAACATGCACTTTTGTTCTCTAAATGTGAGCTGACAACGCTCAGCTGTTATTGCTCTGCTTCTTTATTAAAAGACAAACTCATTTTCTAGCACACAATTAAGAGGTTTGAGTGGCGACATGCATTCTAAATTGCTAATATGCACACACTTATGTTTCAGGAAGGCCTTGGCAGCTAAAGCGGAGTTCAGGCAGCGCTGTTTCTTCCTCAAAATGGCACACGCCCTTATCCCGTGCTAGAATTCCTGTCTGATCTACCGCTCGGGCCTACTCACAGCTGCTGTCTAAAGTACAGCTGGGGACAGTATTAATATTATCAGCCTGTATTTATAAAACAGGGAGTGCTGGGTGGCTGAGGTGCTGGAGGGGTCAGCCACACAGCTGGGACTGAGTGGGTTGAGGAAACACTCATGTTGCTGGATTTGCCAATTCCATGGCTGGTTGTCAGAGGTGGATATATAGCAAGGGTCAGTTACAGAGCTGGTGGGTGAACAGAATGCAAATGAAACAGATAAACGGACAGCAAAACTACCTCCTGTAGGACATGGGTGGAGAAAATAGCATTTGATCTGCCTGACAGTCCATTTTATTTATTGATTTCTCTCTGGCTCCTGTTCAGTCAGCTGTGAAGTGTTAGAATATGGGACAGGAATCACTCAGATAACACACATAAATATGAAGCAGTGACTGGAACAAGAAAAGCGGAACAGAAAAGAGCTATCCAAGCCAGAGTACTGTAGAAATAAAATGATGCTGCAACTAAATATTTCTTTGTTAATTTTCAAAAGAATAAAAATGTTATAAATTACAAATTGTTACTGCTTTCTGTACACTCGTTCACAGAGTCATTTCTCCTCACTTCCTGTTTTCAATAATACTGTATCTGGGACAGGGATTGATGGACATTTCTGTGGGGGAGGGGGATTGTACACCCAAAACTAAAATTTGTTTTACAATCTCCCCCCCTCACATTTCTGTGGGGGGGGGGGGGGGGGGATTGTACACCCAAAACTAAAATTTCTCTAACTACTCCTAGTTACATCCCCACCAGATGGAGAGACTGGCAGATAGAGACATACCGTTTCAGTACCATGGAAAAGTATTTGAATATTTGAGTTTGGGATTATACTAACAAAACTAACATTTTAGTATCCACTCTCTGTTACATAAAGAACATTTAAAAGCATTCCCAAGTATTCACTGTGTGTAAAATCATTTTTCACTGCAGAGAGCAGTAGAAGCTTGCTTATCTCTTGTAACCAGCAAATGCAAGAATCTCCCTGTGCCTTCACTCTGCCCCCTCCTTTTCTGTTGAAGTAACTCAGCTGCTTTGAGGGCGATGTGTTGTTCAGCATAGTGAGGGGGCAGAGTGAAGACACATACACAGGGAGATTATTGCCTTTGTCGATGACAAGAGATAACCAGGCATCTACTACCTCTGCAGTGAAAATAAACACTTTTACACACAGGGAATGCTTGGGAATGCTTTTAAATGTCGTTTTATGTAACAGAGAGTAGTTACTGAAACTTTAGTTTTGGCAATATAATCTCACTTTAATCCCACTGTTATAGTATGTCTTAATCTGCCAGTGTTTCCAGCTGGTGGGGATTCATCTCAGGTTCTGTTTTTGGTGAGACTGTCAATAGCAAAGAGGGAGGGAAATTATATCTTAGCTGGAAACAAGACATAAATAAAAATCTGATACAAGTTCTTTCACCCACTCTGTCCCAAATAAATGTCTAGTTCCATTTTACATACGTAACAAATGCACTTTACTATAAATAAGAATCATTGAACAACTAGCTAGCTTTCTTTCAAAGTAAACAGCAAGATCAGCACCCATGAATAGGAAATTAGGGGAAATCAGTCCAAAAAGTCACATATTGTTTGGCCGGTGTTCCACTTAAATATTTCATTTCAGCAGCTTTGCTGAAGACAGCAAATGTGTTTTTCTAAACCAGCAAGAAATGGACATTTAAGTGTATCTACAGCCATAGACATTACCTAACAGGAGTTAAAATAGTTTCCTGATCAATAATGCAATATCGTCTTTGTTCTTGAAACAGTTATTAGACTTTAGGATGGCAGTACCTCTGTGTTCCTTACAGCAGCACATTGCTTGCACTGTTGTATTCAGTGTGCCATAACCCATTCCCTCGGTTTGTCTAGCGCACCACCTAGAGGATGAAGTAAGAACATAGCTCCAAAAGCCCCTGGTTGGGCAAGTACATTTTTTTATACAGAGGCTGTATATTGATCATGGGATATGAGGGACACCAAGGATGTTTTCTCTAGAAGATAATATGAGGCAGCTATTCTGTAGCCAGTATGACAACACTGCATACCTTTCATGTAATGGCAAAGGTTTTAAAGGTAAACTGGTCAGGTTAATCTTATTTTAGGTAAAATTAATTTGGTGGGTTTATGCTTTAAAGGGAAGGTTCAAGCAAAAAAAAAAAAATGAGTTTCACTTACCTGGGGCTTCTACCAGCCCCATGCAGCCATCCTGTGCCCTCGCAGTCACTCACTGCTGCTCCAGTCCCCCACTGGCAGCTTGCTGACCTCGGAGGTCGGCGGGCCGCATTGCGTACATTTTTACGCATTCCCGCTAATGCAGGAACATCAACACATACATTTTTACGCGTTAGTGGTTCAATGCGCATTGAACCAGTAACGCGTAAAAATGTATGTGTTAATGTTCCTGCACTAGCGGGAATGCGTAAAAATGTACGCAATGCGGCCCGCCAACCTCTGAGGTCGGCAAGCTGCCAGTGGGGGACTGGAGCAGCAGTGAGTGACTACGAGGGCACAGGATGGCTGCATGGGGCTGGTAGAAGCCCCAGGTAAGTGAAACTCATTTTTTTTATTTTGCTTGGACCTTCCCTTTAAGATGTTGGTGCATTTGTGAACATGTGCAGTAACTGCCTCTCTGCTTCTATAGCTATTAAGAAGTTTAGATCCATTATCTTACAATCTGTGCTTACTGGTGCAGAAAACACAAGAGGGAAAAGCTGGCTGTGTGTGAACAGACACCTAAGTAAGAATAACGACTGGGTCTCGACCTGGATTTAAGGCCTGATTGGCCAATTTTTATTGCATGTACCACAGTGCAAAGTAGCACAACGTTTCGACCACATAGGTCTTTATCAAGTGCTTACAGACTTCATGTGCAGCAACCATATATATAGACAGACTCAAATTAAAACACACCCCAGCATATATCCATTTGCTTTCTCTGCGTAACAGTTACGCAGAGAAAGCAAATGGATATATGATTTGGGTACTCTTGCGCCTAATGGCATGAATGAGGCCTACAATTTAAAATGTTTCCTATGAATTTTGAATAATGTGGTCTGTCTCTTTAAGTAATGTGCCCGCCCCTGCTGGGGTGTGTTTTAATTTGAGTCTGTCTATATATATGGTTGCTGCACATGAAGTCTGTAAGCACTTGATAAAGACCTATGTGGTCGAAACGTTGTGCTACTTTGCACTGTGGTACATGCAATAAAAATTGGCCAATCAGGCCTTAAATCTAGGTCGAGACCCGGTCGTTATTCTTACTTGGACTTTGCTACACCTTTGGTGGATACGGGTGTGACTGGTCGACTCCCTGGTAAGAAACACTTATCTGGGTTGAAGTATTAAGGCATCTTGCTCTGTTGTGAACAGACACCTCCCATGATGCAATATGGAAGCGCTACTGACATGCTTTTTTCACAAGGTCAAGTGCAAATTCTCCCTAAAGAATAAACATTAATGCATTAAATTAATGGATCCCTGATCAAAAATATAAACATAATCCAATGTGGGTTTAGCTTCATAGTCACCCACACATCCACCCCCCCCCCCCCCCCCGCACACACACACATGACCTCTCTACAGCAATCTGCACCATGACTATAGTGGTGTGCACACCAGATCTCTGCTCTACATCCCTGGGAAAGAATGCTTCACTGACATATCTCTGATATGGAAATGAGGTCATTGCTCTGCTGTCTGTCCTGTTCCTGTAGATTCCACCCTCCACCTGTACTTGTTGTGCACAGACAGAACCAGTCATGGATGAAGGATGTGCAGAGGGCATTGATTTGATCACATTACACATCGGTGGGTAAAGCTTGTACACAGAGGAAGACAACAGAGGATGCTAGCAGAGTGTAGAGGAAGTAGAGCTGGTACAAGGTGCACACAGTGAGAGACATGCAGACGCTAGCAGAGTGTAGAGGAAGTAGAGCTGGTACAAGGTGCACACAGTGAGAGACATGCAGACGCTAGCAGAGTGTAGAGGATGTAGAGCTAGTACAAGGTGCACACAGTGAGAGACATGCAGGCGCTAGCAGAGTGTAGAGGAAGTAGAGCTGGTACCAGGTGCACACAGTGAGAGACATGCAGGCGCTAGCAGAGTGTAGAGGAAGTAGAGCTGGTACAAGGTGCACACAGTGAGAGACATGCAGGCGCTAGCAGAGTGTAGAGGAAGTAGAGCTGGTACAAGGTGCGCACAGTGAGAGACATGCAGACGCTAGCAGAGTGTAGAGGATGTAGAGCTAGTACAAGGTGCACACAGTGAGAGACATGCAGGCGCTAGCAGAGTGTAGAGGAAGTAGAGCTGGTACCAGGTGCACACAGTGAGAGACATGCAGGCGCTAGCAGAGTGTAGAGGAAGTAGAGCTGGTACAAGGTGCGCACAGTGAGAGACATGCAGACGCTAGCAGAGTGTAGAGGAAGTAGAGCTGGTACAAGGTGCACACAGTGAGAGACATGCAGACGCTAGCAGAGTGTAGAGGAAGTAGAGCTGGTACAAGGTGCACACAGTGAGAGACATGCAGACGCTAGCAGAGTGTAGAGGAAGTAGAGCTGGTACAAGGTGCACAGACTATACAGGTAAATGTGCATGGGAAATATCTGTAATCAGGCACCCAGGGGGGTTCTCAGAGCTCTTCAGGGAACAAATCAGTCATGGATTAAAATAGTATTACAAACCAAAGAGCCATTTGGCTCTGAGTACATTTATTTCTGTATGTTGAAAGTTCATTATCCTTTTTCCCTTTTTAAATCTCTGAATATATACCTGCGCTATTTACAAGAGGTGGAGAGAACTGAAGTCAGGACCAGTGCTTCCACAAGACTAAACAGGGAAATTGCTCAGGGCCTCCACCTCCGTAGGAGTCCCCAAGTCAGAGACTGTGGAAGTCACAACAACTTTTTTGTCAGAACAGTACCAGGATGTATGGGGCCCCATTATATCTCAAGCTGTCTCTGACTGGAGCTTACCTTTCTCGCACTGGGCTCCGGAGAAGCCTCTCTGGCAGACACAATCATAGCTCTCTTTTTTAGGGGTGCAGAGCCCTCCATTCTGGCAGGGATAGGGCTTCTGGGTACACGGGTGGCCATCAAAAGGTGAGATCTCAATAGCTTTGCGTATGTTCTCTTCTCTCAGGACAGGAAAACCCTTGATGGTTATCTGCAAGAGTCAAACAAAACATGAAAATCAGCGCGCCTTTTTAGAATTCTGTCTTCATTTGCCACCTCAGCTATCCTGTCTTACACGAGTCTTTTCCTACATAGCCTCCACCTGTCAAGTGATAAGCTCTTTAAACCACGGAATCATCCCTGTCATCCCTCGGGGAAATACAATGCTTCTATTACCGGGGAAAAAAATAGCCTGTCATTTCACAATTCACAATAACTGCCTATTGAAACACAAACAAATCTGCAAGTGAACATATCAATTTCTTTTTGTTGAAATAAACAAGCCCAAGGAAGAAGTATGAGGAAGCATCAGGATTAAATGAAGTGCTAATTAATGACTGACTGAGGAGCCATAATCTGTAACTCAACTAACCGCAGAGCGAATGCAAGAAACAAAACGCTGCATCAACAATCAATGTCAGCAGCAAAAGTTTAACTTATTAGATTTATCGGCGTGATTCACAGCAATAAACCCGAGGTGGGTGGTGTGTGCGGAAACAGGAATGGATTTCTCTCCCTGCCGGAATGATGGCAGCTCAGTGTGTGCAGGAAATGTAACAAGGGTCTGTGTGGGGAAGTCACTGAAGGCCACTGGTGAGATGTCTGATGGGGGGCTGCACACTCTAGTTGCCTGTGCACTAGTGCAAGCTACTGGCACAATACAGCATCACCACAGAATTGGCTCCTGATTTCCTGCCTCAGACTGCAGTGTTCCCCAAGTGACAGCTGTACTCCTGTTTACCTGCCCCCATTGAAATGAATAGGAAGGTTTAGTTAAAAGACCACTACAGCAGAAAAAGTAAGCAGTTAAAATCTGACAGGTTTTAGACTAGTCCACCTCCTAATGGGGGATTCTAAGGTTTTCTTTGTTTTCTCATAAGAGCCCTCCCTCTACTGATGCCTAACCTTAACAGACCCTGCCCCAACTTCAAAATCCGCTGATATTTAACACTAAACCTAATTGCATTCTCACACTAACTCTCCCTCTACTGTTGTCTAGCACTAACCTACTCCCCCTGCCACATTTTCCCCACGATTTCAGTGTTGCCTTTGCCACTGAATACTCTTTCTCCTCTGCAATTTCCTGCCTAATCCCAATATCAAATGGGCACCCAAATTACCCCGAGTGCTGCTACAGTCACAATTAAAATTAAGATGCATGTTGCGCCCATTTTACCATAGCGCCCCCCCCCCTTCCGGTGCCCAAATTACTTGCTTCGACTGCACACCTAGTTTTTAGGCTATACAGTACAGTGGCTACCTGGTTAGCACTCTTGCCTGGTAGCGCTAGGCTTCCTGGCTCACATCACAGCTAGAGGTAATGCGCATGTTAACACTTGTAAAATTGCTGTGCACTGTCTGTGCATGGCAATTTTACTGTCATTTTTTGAATCAGCCCCAATGAGTGATAGGAATTGTCTAGTGTTCTCTGTAAAGTATCAGCACCATATACTGTGAATGTGTAGCAATGCTAATAATGCCTCTAAGTGGCTGTCTAAAACTACCATAGATCATAGTGCAGTAAAACATATATACCGTAAGAATTGCTACACTACAGCAGTTTCTCTAATTCCAGCTAAATGTGAGACCAACTACATCAGTGATCCTTATGAGCACTATTACAAGATCAAATTGGAACAAATTGGGGGAAGCAATGCGGTCATTTCAAGCTACAACAATTGTTGTAAAATAATTGAGCAGTCTTTTTTGTTGGCCAGCTATGCCAGAAACATTGGATTGAATATGGCAATAAATGGAGTGATATCTGGAGGAGTAGTGGTGCAATCAGATTGTTTGGTGCAGAATCGCTCCTGGATGTTCAGATGTACTCTATATTTACATTATTTTGTTGTCTTCTGTCTAGCCAGGCTGGGTGGCATGGCTGTGTGAACCACAAGACTGGCAGAAGACAATCATCAATCATACATTCTTTGGCAGGTAATAAAGAAATACACATATTGATGTCAGTTTTGTTCAGCTGTTTGCTCGGTGTTCGGTTTATTGTAAAATACAAAAACTTATAGAGGCATTTTAACAGAAAAAAACAAACAAAACAAAAATGTTATAGTTTTCAGCTCTATATAAATATGAGGTAACCATATTTTCTTGTAATATACTGATGTTCTGTGTTTTCTGTTTTGTAGTGATGGAGAATGATTATGCTTTAGCCCAGGGGGTCAGGAACCTTTTTGGCTGAGAAAGCCATAAACGCCACATGTTTTAAAATGTAATTTTGTGAGAGCCATACAATGTTTCAAACTGGCACAGTGTGCATGTGCAGCAGAGGGCTCACGTCCCTGTTGCCATAGTTATGTGTATACAGTTGATCCGTTAGGCAGCGGAAGTGTCAGACACATCTTCAGCTTCTCTTGGGTTTCAGCAACATCAGCAATTTCTCCGAGAGCCAGGCAGGAGAAATACCAACTAACAGCTTTTACAATTAGATAGCTGACTTGGGGGTTGATTCACTTTGTAGGACAAGATCCCTGCACTTTGGCCCAATAGGCTGCCCGTCATGTGACAGGCAACCTATTGGGCCAATCAAATTGCAGGGATCTCGTCCTACAAAGTCACTGGACCTGACAGGATCCGGGGTGGGACAAATGGAGGGCCGTTAGTTTTAGGGGGAGCGCAGAGTACGTTGGTAGTGCATGCTACAGCAGTAACGTGCCTACTTTGAAAAATGTACTTGCGCTGCCACACTAAGCTGCGCTGCTTGAGCAGTGTAGCTTAGTGAATCAACCCCTAACTGTGAGCCAGATGTAGCCATCAAAAGAGCCACATCTGGCACTCGAGCCTTAGGTTCCCTACCCTTGCTTTAACCAATTAGCAATAGAGCTATCGCGTTTGAGATAACTGCTTTTGACCTCAGTCCACAGATCTATCTACTAGCGGAGAATATAGAATCTGAAAGCAGAAGTCCTCTGTTAATGTCTCACGCAGCTTCCTAGTGACAAGTGGCCGTAAATACACATTACAGCAGTACTAACTAGAAGCAGGGAAATGTAACAAATAAAAAATGTGCTCAAATACATTGGCCTGGAGCACTTGAGAGCCACTAAGTTGGCTGCTAAAGGGTTAAAGTCCCCCTATATTTGAGATTGTAGTCAGACCAGAAGAGGAAAAAATAAGTCTTTCCCCTTTGGCAATTAATTTCCATTCACATTCCATAGAATAAAATGTAATGACAAGCTCAGCACCAATCTTCAGGCTCCAACTGGCAGATGACGTGCCAACATAGCATCAGCATGAAGCCTGCTCAGCCACACACCTCACATGTCTATGGGCTGCCTAACTGTTTCTCACTCATTCTTCTAAGGTTGAATGAAAGCTATGTATTCATGGCTTACTCTGCCTGTTGTCCTCTAAGGGTCCTGACTGAACTTGTTAGACCTACAGGAAGCTACTAGAGGCAGAATCTGCAGATCTATACAGGAAATAGCTTTGTAAACTATGGAACAGCTGACATGTAAAAATGTGAACATCACACCAAAAGCAAAAAAAACAGCAATGCTAGTGAGCTTCTTAGCCAAGATGCATTGATGCAAACTTTCTGCCAACGTCTAGAAATACCTATGGAATGGAATTTTGGCAGGAGATAACAGAAATCACAGAATACATTTAATTAATTAAAACAAGAACATGGGAACTACAACTACAGCCTACATGTCAAACTTTTCCCCACAGTGCCATCAAACCTGGCCCTCAAAAGGTTTCCCCACCTTCCATTACATTTGGCCCGCAAGCATCAAAGCACTAAGCCCATATGGCTAACCATTAAAACTAGAGAGGGGTCACTAGACAACAGGGAACTGTATCGAGGAGGGAGGGGCAACTAGACACCAGGGAACTGTATAGGGGAGGGGGATTATTAGACACCAGGAAACTGTATAGGAGTGGGTCTCAGTTTTGGCCAACTATGTATTTGCGTTTGATGCCCCTGATCTAAAGGTAGCCTATAAATACAATATTATCAGTATACTTTATGCTTTGACTGCCTTACCTTCTGAATGGATCCTTCAAAGCTGGTAGACACTGCAGCGGCTCGGGCCAGTTTGCTAAAGTCTGGTGCGCCTCCAACATACAGTGACTCCTTCAGGTTCAGTGCTGTGTGTGGTGTCTGGTGGAGAGGCATAAGAGAGACATTACACCATGGACAGTGAGGGCAGAATACACAGATGATAGACAGCACCACAGCTATGGATGGTGTGATACCTACTAACATGCTAGAATCACCCCATATACTTGGCATTCCTGCAACTCTGTTTAAATTCACTTTAGCTAGTTACCTGACCTGCCTGCTAGATTACATCTGCCATAGCTGGTCTAATGACTTTAGGAAAGGAAGCCATGAAGCCATGAAAGCACAGTCCAATGTATATTGAGTACCTGCTGAGCGGAATCTCATGAATTCCTTACAGTCACCATGAAAGGCAATGCAAAAGATGGCAATCACCTATGCAATGCAGTGTATCTCTGGCTCCCTCTGCTGGATTAGTGTAGATTGCAGCACTTGCAGGAAAAAATACAAGTGACCATCTCTTTATACACATTGGATGGCTTCATGATGACTTATTGTGATTCCCAGGACTTAGGATTTCTTCCGTGTCTAAACAGAACATTAAAGGAGAACTCTAAGCAAAAGAAAATGAAATCTGCAATTTTAAAGTTTTGAAAAATTGTTTTCAAAATAAAATCTGCATAAGTACCACAATGAACAACAGGCAACTCATATCTGCTCAGAACAAGCAATACAGGAACCAGGAGATGTGGTGGGGGGGCTTCTACACTGAGATACAGGGCATAGTACTGTACCAGCTGAACCAAAGGGGCAGAGCATAGTACTGTACCAACTGGACAAAAGGTGCAGGGCATATAATACTGTACCAGCTGGACTAAAGGGACAGAGCATAGTACTGTACCAGCTGGACTGAGGTGCAGGGCATATAGTACTGTACCAGCCAGACTGGGCATAATACTTTACTAGCTGGCCTGACATGCAGAGCATGATACTATAGCATGCTGTCTGTTTTGTGTTTTTTTTAAATAAGATCTCAAATGTATACAAAAGTCTGAACTTAGTGTACTAAAGTAAAATGTAATTTTACGGACTTTAAAAACCCATTTTTCTTTTCAACTTTCATAACTGATTTTCTCAAAAAGTACAAGGTCTTTTTGTAAAAATGTTTTGACATGTTTCTGCTATCGACCCTAACATACCTAGCAAATCTGGTGATTATAACCTGCATGGGGACTTTGCAATTAACTACAAAATTGGCACATCTGACTTCAATGCAAACTTCAATGCTCTCTGTAGATAGGAAATAAGGGGCAACACCCCTCTACCAAGGGTGGACTCAGGAACTGTATAAGCAGACAGAGGCACCAAAAGGATAAATTATTCTAAAACGATTAAAATGAGAGGAGGCAGAGGTGGACTTACCTCCCCAAACTGACACACCTGAGTGTTGTGTATATTCAAAACAAAAAAAAATTATTTATATACTCCGAAAAGTGCAAGTGCAGCGCGTTTTGTTGGCATCGCCCACTTCATCAGGCAATAGAAACAGAGCATAAAACTCAAATAAGTCTGGTGCAAAGCTCAGAGGCGCAGAGCTTTGCACCAGATTTATTTGAGTTTTATGCTCCGTTTCTATTGCCTGATGAAGTGTGAGTGCACTGGCACTTTCTGGAGTATATAAATACATTTTTGTTGTTTTGAATGTACATAACACTCGTGTGTGTCTGCTTGGGGGAGGAAAGTCCACCTCTGCCTCCTCTCATTTTAAACATTTTAGAATATTTTATCCTTTTGGTGCCTCTTTCTGCTTATACAGTATACATTTCTGGGCAACAATAGCCAAACCGAATGCCAACAGCCCAAAAATCTACCCCAATAATAAGTGTGAGGCCTTAGCTGTATATATAGTTAAAGAGGAACTCCAGTGAAAATAATGTAATAAAAAAGTGCTTCATTTTTACAATAATGATGTATAAATGATTTAGTCAGTGTTTGCCCATTGTAAAATCTTTCCTCTCCCTGATTTGTTCTCTGACATTTATCACATGGTGACATTTTTATTGCTGGCAGATTATGCCAGTGGAAGTAGCTGCTGCTTGCTTTTTTGGCAGTTGGAAACAGCTGTAAACAGCTATTTCCCACAATGCAACGAGGTTCACAGACAGGAAAACTGCCAGGACCATGGTCCTCAAAGTTTCCTGTGGGAGGGATTTACCACAATATCAGCCATACAGAGCCCCCTTATCATCCGTTTGTGAAAGGGAATAGATTTCTCATGTAAAAGGGAGTATCAACTACTGATTGGGATGAAGTGCAATTCTTGGTCACGGTTTCTCTTTAAAGCCCTGAGCTAAAACCAGCACTGGCCACTGAAAAATTCCCCCTACTGGCAAACACAGGGCTGCTACAAAGCTGGCATGTCAACCCGTCTTGTGCTGTGTCTACAGGGGTATGGCAGCAATAGCCACCTGCATGACAATCACTGGAAACAACTACTGCTTGAGCTTCACAGCAATGGGGCTCGCTCATCACTTATCTGACCACTCCCGGTAGAGCATATCTCAGAGGGTAGTCACAGAAATCCCTGCCTCTACTTGCTGTGTTGCACTGGAGGATAACAGTTAAAAGATGCTGTCTTCCTAATGTAAAGTTTAAGTCAGGACATCCCCACGAAGGTCAGGGTTGTTATTTCCTCTGCCTCTGCCATTATAAGGTGTTAAAATAATACTGAATGCAAACAGCCAAACTGTCAGAGAGCAGGGAAGCCTGAATAGTTTATAATAAAGGGAATTCTCTTCACTAGCATTTATGATTGATTGTATTGTAAAGCTGTGACATCCATATGGACAAATCCGTCCATGCAGTCAGTAAAATGCAGAGTGGGGGCTGTGTGTGAACTGTGAGCCCTGAGCAGCAGTCCAATAGCTGGGCTTGTGTATCTGTGTACACAATTTCAACAGAGACACCAGGTTAAGGATAAAAATCATTAAAAACCATTCAAAATAGGGTGGTAGTGGTGGACTTACCTCCCCCAAGTAGACTCGACAGGCTGTATTCACTGAAAATAAATTCCTTATTCAAAGGTACTCCAAAAATAAGGAAATAATTTTCAGTGAATACAGACTGTCGAGTCTACTTGGGGGAGGTAAGTCCACCACTACCACCCTATTTAAAATTGTTTTTAATGATTTCATCCTCAATCTGGTGCCTTCTGTTCTAAAAATGTCTATTTTGTGAGTCCACCCTTGGTGGAGGGTTGTTACCAAGAGAGGGATTAAGATGTAATGAGGTCATAAGCAAGGCAGTAGATTTGGCACCCCCTTGTGGTCCTCTTGGTAAGATGAAGTGGAGAGAGGTCAAAGGAGGTGGCAGTTGGACCCCTTGACACCCACTAGGCCCCAAGCACCTGCCTAGGTTGCCTGGTGGATGATCCTGCTCTGCTGTTACCCCTTTTTCTA
The DNA here is from genome assembly GCF_040937935.1 of Hyperolius riggenbachi. Taxonomy (NCBI): domain Eukaryota; kingdom Metazoa; phylum Chordata; class Amphibia; order Anura; family Hyperoliidae; genus Hyperolius; species Hyperolius riggenbachi. The sequence continues at coordinate 257,666,486 of NC_090651.1, read as the reverse complement.
CTTCTACGGAGAGCAACATTCTTAACCCCAGTGACGTGGGGTCTGATCTCCCCACCTGCTATTTCAGTGGTTACCTGTAGGGTAACCCAGATTAGGGATTATACTCTCATACACATACTGTTGATATCAGTTGATTTGACATCCTGCACTATTTGTGTTCTCTATTTCTTTTTGTCTTCCAATTGGTCTGGTTGTGTGTTTTCCTCAGCACCTAAATTGATGGCATCTTTCTTCATCATAGAAAGGCCTTCAAAGGCCACACAGAAGGAAAACCAAAAAAGGTTGCCTGAACTTCTACTTTAAATCACGACTAACATTATAAATTGGAATATTTAATTGCGCTGTTCAGAGTTCTCCTTTAAGCTGAGTAGAGCCGACAGAAACTGCTATTTTAAATTGCCCTGATCCTGTAAGACTCCCTTTGGAATCCTCCCCGGTTCCTCCCACCGACTCAAGGTCTATGTTAATTGGTACTGGATGCTCTCGGGAGTTATGGTGATGGATGGCTGTAAATTATTGGAAAGTGCTTGGGAGAAAAAAGAAAGATCTAGCTTCAGTATTATAACAGTGTAAAGTGAAGCAGAGAATTGCATTAAAAGGCAAGAGAGAAACAGACTCTAAAGCTGGCATGTAATGTATTCTACGGGTGATTAGTGGAATGGAGCATTCACATGGGATATGGGATGAAATACATGTGCTTATCTTTACCTTACGGGATTTCTGAAATCCAGAGAGTGCGCAACAATAGCAGAGAGAGACAGAGAGAAAGGAGGAAGAGAGGAGAGAAAACAAGTCATCAGTGGGTTGTAAAAAGCTTTAGCATGCAGGGTGGCTGACGTCATCCATCCACAATTCAAAGTTTTTCAGCGAGCTTTAGAACAGCGTCAATCCCCACAGAGCGCGAGGCGGCAATTAAAGCATCAGTCCATGTTAGCGGTGTGAGACAACTGCTTAACTCAAACAAACAATACAGACGGCCCCGCTCTTAATTGTATGGCTCTGCGCCAAGTACTATTCACTATTCGCCTCTGTTTTTTCCCCCCCTCGTCTCTGAAGAGATTTTAAGTCAATTAAAATGGCCCTTTTTTTTACATTTTGATGTCTTTACTGGAAACCTTCACTTAGCTTCCGATAGATCACTTTCACCCCACGAGGTAAAAAAAAGGCAGTGCGGGGTGCGGACATAATAGGCGGCAAAATGAACAGCTTCCTGTCAATGGCTGCCAATAGCAAAGAGATTTGTGGTCTTACAAAAGGAAGCAATTGGAATGTGATGGACTGTACAGCCTTTCTCTGTGATTAGGCTGGGAGAAAACACTATTGATTGTGTCTTTCTAACTGCCTTTCTACATAATAGCCAGATTGTGGCTGAATCTCACTATTAGTTTAAATGCTTGTCTTATAGGATTGCAGAATGACATACCAACAAACTTTTGATTACAATTTCCAGGGGCAATTTGCTGTTCAGCATAGTTAACTACAGCGAAAACTGTGCAGGCACTGCGCAACCCATCTTAGCATGAATCCGTGCGGAGATGAGCAGAGAGCTCTCCAAGCTTGTAAACCTCCATAGTAGCCTTTCTCAACCTTTCTTCCCTGGAGGAACCCTGCAAATAACTTTCGGATCTCAAGTAACCCTGCAAACATTTTTTTGATCTCAAGGAACCCCTGAATCTATTTTGGAGGAGGCATGGTCTTTAAAAGTATGCATAGCTGTTTATTTCACTACTCCCTATTACACTGCCACTCTTTATACTCCTCCCTGACCCCCCAATGTAGTGCTTCTTGTTGAAGTACCACCTATTATAATGTGCTCCATTATACTTCCCCCCCGATGGGGGAAAATGCCAAGGAACCCCTGCAGAGTACTCAAGGAACCCTGGTTGAGAAAGCCTGCTTTATAGTAACAGGGGAAGGAGGTTAAATACAGCCAATACAACCCTCTAGCTGCTGGTTAATTAACCAGCTATTTGATCAGCAGCTACTGGGTTTGACTTGCTCTGTATCGAGTCAGTGGAAATCTCCATGTAAGGAAAATGTTTGATCAAACAGCTGGGATCCCTGACAGTGGCATAGCTACAGGGCCGTGGCCCCAATGCCAATTTTATACTGGGCCCCCCTCTACACAAAACACTATATGATGTTCATAAAGTGGCATTGTTCCAATGTACCGTTATATATAGATGAAGTGGCGACCAGGGAAAACTGCTGACCCCGTATTAAAAATGCAGATCATTTGACTGGAATACTGGAGCATGCTATATATTTTGCCACGCCATGCTGGCCCAGGGGGGAAAAGTACAGGTCAAAAACATCAAAGAACAAGATTCCCCCAATCATAGGACAGCGCCATCACTTCAATAATGAAGCCAATACTTTATTAACAATGTTTAGAATCAATAATTAATAAATAAATCGACACATGCACTACATACAAAAAGCAACTCCATTTTGTGTGTATACATTTGTCTATTTATCTGTTAATTATTGATTCTGAACATTGTTAATAAAGTATTATATTCATCACTGAAGTGGTGGCGTGGTCCTATAATGGCTGTTTCTTTATCTTTGATGTTTTTGATTGTTTAGGCTGGTCGTCACTTGTAGCTATATAAATAGTGCTGTTATTTTGAAGAAATATCAGCAACTTTTCCACAAACATGCAGTTCACCCCTCTATAAGCAAGCATCACTTGTGCACAAATACAAGATGTTGAAGACTTGCATACTGTAGAAGGTCAAAAAGTGATCAATGTTTTGAAGGTTCTCCACCCTATTTTCTATTTTTCCCCACTATAGATAAAAGGTGTGTGTTCTCTGATGTTCTCGTCTTAAAGGAACTTACTAAATCAGACCCATTGTTGTCTATATGTAGCACTGATGGTTCCTGCAGTGATTATACATGTTGTTTATACTGGAGTTTGTCTTTGCATTAATTAAAGGGGCACTATAGCGAAAAACTGTAAAATGTAAAATATGTGCAAACATACAAATAAGAAGTACATTTTTTCCTGAGTAAAATGAGCCATAAATTACTTTTGGACTAGTCCATCTCTTCATCAGGGATTCTCAGCAAGGCTTTTATTCTTTATAAAGACATTCCCTAAAAAGGATTTAAACAATGATGCTGGCCAGCATCCCTGCTCCCTACACAGTTTTTTGGCAGTTGGACAGAGCAACTGCCATTCACTAAGTGCTTTTGATAATAAATATATCCCTGAGAATCTCCTATAAAGAGATGGACTAGTCCAAAACCTGTCACTTCTGTCAGATTTCTACTACCTACTGTAAGTGACAGCAACATAGGAGAAAAGTAATTTATGGCTCATTTTACTCTGGAAAAACGTACTTTTTATTTGTATACGTTTACACATATTTTAAATTTTACAGGTTTTTTTGCTGTAGTGCCACTTTAATAACAGTTTTGTCATCTGCTTGATTGGTATTGTTCTCAAAGTTCAAGCTTCACGCAGACACAGAATTGTTTTCAAATAGCATAATAATAGAAGCACAAGGACAAAGTATAAAACAAACATAAAGCACCTACAAGTTAGGGCAGGAACACGCTGAAAAGAAGTTTCTTTTACTGCTGAGCACAATATTCAGAATTTGATTTATTCATCCTTTGAAAACTTCAAACATGTAAAAGGGTAAAAGGAAATGTCCTTGTGAATAATCAGAGGTCAAACTAAAAGAAAAATACTTCTGCTGCTGTTCATTACTGAAGGGCATCTGGCAACACAAAACACACGTTTTATTTGTCTTTTAGACTGCTGGAGAGTCAATGTCCTGACTTGCTGCTGATTCAAGGATGAGAAGTCCCTTTAAAGTGGACCTGAACTCTTGTACAGGACAGAAGGAAAACAGAGAGAAATGCACCCTGTATGTGATTAGAGAGTTTAGCCTGTTTAATTCCCCCTCATTTTTGTCTAATCACAAGCTGTAATTTGATCTCTCCCCGTGCAACGACTGTCATGGCAGAGATGGCAGATAAGCTAATTTGAAAGCACAGGATGTTAACAATATGTCTGTTTCCATGAATCAGGAAGTAGAAACAGTGCAGATTTATTTTAGGATTTGTTTCAGCTGCAACAAAGAGATGTTTTTTGTTTACAGGTTATTATGCTGTTGTTCGGGTCCGCTTTATTTAATGATGCATGAACTGCATTGGGTACAATGTCTGATTATAGCAGAACTAAGCGTTAATGGTGGCTGTACGCAAAGAATGCTTTCACACTATGCGCTTTGCATTGCACTACAACCGTATGCGCATTTTCACATCTCTACAATTTAGCACATCACATTATCCTATTGCACTGTCTATTGGGCTTGATTCACTAAACCGTGATAACTGATATCACAGTCGTACTAGCATTTTGCACACGTTTTAACGCGCGTAACGTATTTCGCTCACAATCTCAAATTTTCACGCGCAATTGCAAAAATTTGCAATTGCACGTTAGGCGTTATACCCATGTTGTAGCATGGGAGTTACTAAATGCACATAGTGTGAAGGTACTCTAAAGGCTATCCACTATATAAGTTGCTGTGTGCATTTTAGCAACACAAATAATGAGTGAGATGCCAGATCATCAGAAGTGCGCACTGACTGATATACCCACTTATGCATTGTTCAGTGCTGTCCTATTCCTTGTCCTGGCCACCTGCGCTAGTACAGTGGGCATGAGCCTTAACAGCTTCTCAGTAATCCAACCAAAAATTGTTATTCTTCATGGTTTAGCAAAATTGCTGATGGCAGACAACATACCAAACACATCTCTATAAAGACAGAGGGGGGGTCCAATTAAGTTTTTTGATCTACTACTATCCTTTAAGTAAAATTCAGCTTGCAGTTACAAAATAGATGTAATTGAAAGCTCAGGGCCACCTATGCTGAGAAATCAAGTGAGTGGACATCAGCTCCCTCCCCTCCCCAACGCATCGTTGAGATATCTGTTTGGCCTGATCATCTCATGTGAACACTGCCTGACAGTATTGTTCTTCCTACTTATGCCTCTGTCAGGTGCCGCTCATCCCTCCACCCCCTATATAGTAACAGAATGGGCCCGCTAGCCTGCAGGCTAGTGGCACATCTGTACAGAATTAGGTCCTAAACTGTTGCCTGAGGCATTTATACCTGATCCCTGCAGGCGGCAGTGTTTGCATGTATTTATCTAGCTTAGTCTCTTATTAGACACACAAGCTGTATAAACTACAGTTGCCATACACAATTACATTTTTGAGAAATCAGGTAAATGACAGATATCCCGATAAGAATTCTATTTTTGTGAATTATGTTTGAGCAGATATCGGATTGAAAATTAATTGGAATGTTGCCTTCTCAATGCCATACAATAATATATATCGCTAATCAAAGGTATAGAATGAAAATGTACAATGAACCTCGTTTTGTAAAGGTGGATATATTATGCATAAATCAGATACTATTTATCGTTTTTAACCTGTAGTGGAAGCATGCGATGGCGAATCCGATAGAAGCACAGCCAGTTCTTCTCTGAATAATGTTCTTACATAGATCCTGCGGTCGCATATGTCATATACACAGAGACATTCACACAGCACCTTATGCTTCATTATTTTCTCTAAGACATCTTACCGGTGACTCTCCTGTGACCTGTTCCTTGTTATTGATACGCATTTGGCCTTTCCTGCCATTGCGCTCTATGGTGACGCTAACCCAGGTATTGAGAGGAATCTTTTCTTTGCTCCTAGAATAGAAAAACATCCAATAATGTAATGCTGGACAATGTAGGAAACTTTACTGAATGACAAGTACAAACCAAAGGAGGTCTGGGCTATTCCCACCTGTTCTGTAAAAATACCTGATTCTGATCGCCGCTAAAAACTTAGATTTGAACCTATCTGTACATAAATGTGAAGTCACAGGACCAGTCTCATGCTTCCTGGGTATGCTCCTGGATCCTAAATTATACCTATCCCTAGCTTGGCATGGATTTGCAAATGGGTGCAACTAATATTTAGGTTTTAATGATTAGAATTAGCTGTGTATACTCCTGGTTCCTAAATCATACCTATCCCTAGCTTGGCATACATCTGCAGATAGGTACAACTAATGTGTGAGTTTATAATGATGGTTAGAATCAGCTGTGTATACTCCTGGTTCCTAAATCATACCTATCCCTAGCTTGCCACACATCTGCAGACAGGTGCAACTAACGCCAGAGTTTGTAATGGTGATTAGAATCAGTTGTGTATACTCCTGGTTCCTAAATCATACCTATACCTAGCTTGGCATACATCTGCAGATAGGTGCAACTAATGTGTGAGTTTATAATGATGGTTAGAATCAGCTGTGTATACTCCTGGTTCCTAAATCATACCTATCCCTAGCTTGCCACACATCTGCAGACAGGTGCAACTAACGCCAGAGTTTGTAATGGTGATTAGAATCAGTTGTGTATACTCCTGGTTCCTAAATCATACCTATACCTAGCTTGGCATACATCTGCAGATAGGTGCAACTAATGTGTGAGTTTGTAATGGTGATTAGAATCAGTTGTGTATACTCCTGGTTCCTAAATCATACCTATCCCTAGCTTGACACACATCTGCAGACAGGTGCAACTAATGTCAGAGTTTGTAATGGTGATTAGAATCAGCTGTTTTTGTAGACCTGTTGGGAGTAGCCCAGATTTATAATTTAGGCTGTGTTGGATAATTCTCATCTCCCTGTGTGGCCACTCACATGCACTGTTCATAAGGCTGCTTTTCCACGGGCAGTTGATAGGCAGTGAAATGCCTCTCAAACTCTCAGAGCTGCTTGCTGCTGCCTGGTAACTGCTCACTGCTACCTGGTAACTGCCCCTGATGAGTACGGAAGTACGAAACGCGTAGGGCAGAGCTACAGGCGTGGAGAGTCGGCATGAGAGCATCTGTATTATGATACGCTTGATTTTACATTGGAAATTGTGAGTGCACTACTTTTATATTTTTTATTAAACATACAGTTTTACACTATAAGGAGTTCCTTTAGTTATCAGGCTATGCAGAGTGAGGCTTAAGACTGCATGTTCCTGTGACTGGAAGTGCGATCCATCTGCTCTATGGTGCTTTGAGACTTGCTGGGGATTAATCATAAGCGTTTCTTGCTGTCTTATAATTTGGACGGCAGGATATTGTAATGATCGCTGCTGCAGCAGCTATTACTGGAAGTAGTAGTGCTGCAGCTCAGGCAGTTCTGATCTATTTCCATGCAAGTTGCATAGCTTTGTCTGTCTTTCCCTGCTGTCAGCTTGTGACTGATTATCATTCACCTGTGTGGGAATCTGCATGTCTGCTCCCATTGGATGACCTCAGTATAAAGATCTGCTTCCTGCAGGGTTTCCTTGGGTTTTCATAGCTTCAGCTTAAGCCTGTCTTGCTGTCGCTTTAGCCCCCGATCGTGTTTCTTGTTATAAAGATACTTTGCTGGTCTTTGCATCATATATTGGTTCATTGCCAATATATATGCATACCAGCACGTTTATTATTTTCCTTGTATTTGTGTTACGTGATACATCAGTGTCGCTGATGTATACGTACACGAACTGTTTATATCCTGTGTGCAGTTAGTCAGCTTTCCAGCACGTTTTGGTAGGTTGCGCGTACCGTGACCACCCGTGCTGAGGTAGTTACCCTGCTCCTGGTTCTGTTTGTGGATTGCGTTCATCTCTGCGAAGAGATAACGAATCCTTCTGAATCCTGTTCTGTTACTGTTTGTGGATTGCGTTCATCTCTGCGAAGAGATAGCGAATCCTTCTGAGTCCTGTTCCCTGTATTACTCCATTCCTAGTCAGCGTTCCTGCTTATGTCATATATCGGTTCATTGCCGATATATACATATGTTAGTCAGACGTTACAAATAGTTTAATTGATAGCTGTAATTGTAATGCGCTAGGAAAACATACTTATTGTATATTTATCTGTGTTACGTTCTTCTATCTTAATCCTGCTATTTTCTGACTATCCTGTCCTGTCTTTGTGAGGCACGCCATCGCCGCAACGCATTGGCTGCCTCATTCCAGTCTGTCTGGTTTTGGACGCTTGCTGTCGCTAAGTAGCCGCTAGCTAGCAAGCGTTCATTCTGTCTACCTGTCCTGATCTCCTCAGTTCTGGTTTATGCGCTCAGCGCTACTTTGCGCTGAGACGTTATAACGAAAGCATTGTTTGTGGCTGTCAGATCTGCACCGGCTCTGTGCGCCACAATCTCCTATTGGAGTCAGTCCTCCCCTCCACTATACTAGGGATAGCCTGTTTCCTGGTGCTAGTGTGTGTACCTCCTCCACGCCAGCTCATGCGTTGCATGCTGACTGTGGAGAATACACCACCAAGCCTCACAGATATCAGGTGAGAGGACACGTGTGATCTATGTGGATGTCCTTTGTGCACTTAAGGAGAGAGTGGGGACCTTTGGGAATCTTTGAGAAATATGGTGCTTTTGTTGCTGTCTGTGACCTGGCAGCTAATACATATGGTGAGAGCCTGTGATACCTAGTCTATCGGTGGATGCATACACAGATGCCTTAAAGCACTGGGTGTTTGGATATAGAGACACTTATATTTATACAGTATCACGCTATGTTTTTTTTCTTTTTCCTGTTTTTGTTTTTTTATTTGAGCTGTATCACCACAAGGAAGTGGAATTAATGCATGAGAGCGCAGTATCCTGGAGAACATTGGATTACACACTATATACCTGGTAACTGCTCACTGCTGCCTGGAAACTGCTTGCTGAACACACAGTTCAAATGGTTTGTGGAAAAGAGGCCTAAGTCTAATCAACAGGCTACCGTCTACTGCTAACCTTATTAGCCATCTGTACTATACCAGGAAGAAATCTCACTTTAGAATCTGGTTATGTTAAAAGAAAAGGGCAACACATAATTAATACCAAGGTACTCTTAGTAACATAAATGCCCAGATTGTACATTTCATTTCCCATTATATATCTTAAACAGCCACTGTATTGTTAAAAGTGATCTTGAGCAATATACATTATAAACAAAACCAGTGGAGATTATCTTCAGTGAATGCAATGTGACAAAATGATTTTCTGTCCCAGGGCTGTGACTAGCAGAATAATATGCTAATTAGTAGTGTTGTTCATAATGTCAGGAGAAAGTTCTCCGGTGTCAGGAGAAATGTCTTACTATTGACCTTCCATGCATTTCTATTGACCCATCAATGTGACTGATGACTTGAATGACCAATGGGAAAGCACGGGAACCCTGCCCACCTTCCTTTCACTTTGCCGCATTACATCTGCTTCCTTCTCTAGAAAGACTTAACACATAGCCATACAATTAGTTATCACTGTAGGTGAGCCCTGATTATTCTCTGCTTCTGACTCCTTATTTTGCTGCATTCTTGGTATGAGTATTCAGCACTGTACATTCTAACAGCAGTCTCTGCAGGTACAGAATTGATTTCTTGGCCAGCAGAAATGTGTGGGTAGAAAAATGATGCCTTTTATTGACTAACTAAAAAATGCTTCATAATGCAAGTTTTCCGAGGTTTGCTTTCCTTCTGCTGGATTCCTGGAGGTTTGCATTAACAGCCTTATCTTACCATTAAGAGGTGCCATTTTTACAAAAAATATCCCACAGGTTTTGTTATTTTATCTGCTGGTACTGAAAGAAAATGAAATTAATCTCCACCTTCCCTCTTCTGTTAAAACATACATTCTACACAAAACATACATACTGTATAATACCACTATCATAGGCCTTTTGGACAAGGGCGGTGAACAAGCCTACTGCCAAGAGATTGAGAGGATCTACAACTGGTGTAAGAAAATAAGCTTGTCCTCAACTCAGCAAAAAACGTTGAACTGACCATCGGGAGTAATCCCCCTGAACTCCCCCAGTTCCCATTTAGGGCTCAGAGGTAGCCAGACTCCCCAGCGCCTGTCTCCTGGGTACCACCATCTCCAGTTACGTAAGGTGGGAAGTAAATGCCAATAAAACGCAGAAAAAGGACCAACAAAGGCCTTTCTTCCCATATGCCAGATCAGGGCCGGCGCTACCATAGAGGCAAAGGAGGCAGCTGCCCCAGGGCCCCAGAGCTTGTAGGGGCCCCCAGTGGCTACAAGAGGAAAAAAAAAATTTCAAATCGACCTTATAGTTTTTGAGAACATCGATTTTAAAGTTTCAAAGGAAGAAAATACACATTTAAAAACCTGCCGACTTTAATGGTTAATAGCAAATCCACCTTAAATGCTAGAAACCCTAAATTTGCAGGATATGTTAAGGAGATCATTGGGAATAAGAGGAAAAAACAATTTTTCAAAAAGACCTTATAGTTTTTGAGAAAATCGATTTTAAAGTTTCGAAGGAAAAAAATATACTTTTAAATGCGGTAAATGTCACTTTTAGTACCTAACGGTAGTGTAATTTTACATGTATCAAAAGAAAGAACAATACATTTCCTGACGGGGTTTCCAGGGGGTCCATACGCAGCCGCAGCGCTTTGGCCAGGGATCGCTATACAGCCGCAATATGGCTGTATGAAGATCCCTGGCATTTTTTTTTCCTATTTTCCCAATTTTTTTTTTTCATGTTTAGAGTGTGGGAATTTTTTTTTTTAAATTGTGGGGTCCCCCCTCCTGAAACTTTTTAACCCCTTGTCCCCCATGCAGGCTGGGGTAGCCAGAATGTGGAGCTCCGACCGATTGGGGCTTCAAACCCTGACTATATCAGCTGCAAAAAAGGTCCCTTAATGTCGATTTTTGCTCCGGGGTATCTGTTGGGGGGGCCCCCCAGGTTTATTTTGCCCTGGGGCCCCATTGTTGCTTAAACCGGCCCTGTGCCAGATGAAAAAGTTTAGCACCCTTCTGTCTCGCTTCTACTTTTTATCCATTTAGCTGATTCTCTGTTCCGTCATCATCGTATGGTACGCAGGCACCTCAGGTAAGGACATCAAAGCCACAGAGAAGATCATCGGCACCTCCCTCCCATCTCTAGGCCTCCTCTATGCCTCTAGACTGCAATCCAGGGCAGCCAGGATCGTAAATCACCCCTTCCACCCCAGAAACCGATACCTTAACCTACTCCTATCGGGACACTGCTTCAGGACCATCTCTACCAGGACCTCGCAGGTCGGGGATCGTGCTCCTCTGTACACACGCCTGATTATTGGCCGAGGCGGTTGTTGTTGGTCACCTTAGCCAACTTTAATCAAGTGTGTGTATGAGGCTTAAGTAAATGCCAGACTGCCAGTGTAGTGAGATCAGGATGATAGCCCTGGAATGTATCTGTTTCAAAAACAACAACAAATGAAGCCCTGGCAGCTTCTATATTACTAGCTTACATTCACTCACTCAAAAAAATAAATAAATACAATTCACAGGGTATGGTGAGATTAAATGTTGGCATTTGTATGTACAGTATATGGAATGCCAGAGAGACACCATAGCAGGGAGGTATAACAGGGCAGCATGTGATTCACTCTAATATTGTAGGGGTGTATCATTACTCACTGCTGGTAAGTCCATGGATCATGACATGAATAAGGAGACTGCCATTGCTTCTGTCAGGTGGCTGTCATGATCATCCTCTGGCCATAATTCCTTCATTTGACACTCTCCAAGCAAGCACATCAGGTATTCTGGCTCTCCTAATCTACAGTCAGGTTACTGCTGTGCTTTTGCTTGCTGGTCTGACAGCTCCCCTGTTCCTCTCCCTGAAACCCCACTGCCTTCCATTCCCCAGTTCTACCCATTTGTTGTGTGTTTTAGCACCGCATACATATCTGTAAGCACTGTTCACCAGTTCCAGATGCAGAGTCCAGGGAGAGAATGGCTTACATAAAGCAGTGAAAAGTCCTGATGAGCAGATCACAGATGTGTAAGTAATGCTATCACACATCTGTGGGGGTTTGGAAGCAGCAAGGCGAAACTGTTAGACCAACAGGCAGCATCACAGGAGTATTTATTGATCTGACATACATGTAAATAGACAGAGCTTTTAAAACCACTAATCCATAGTAATTACATTATTCTTCAAGAAGCAATTTGGGGTTGATGTAGTGGTTTTAATAAGTACAGTTATCCTTTAAATGACCCTTTTGCTGTACTTATTCTTTAAGTCAAATCATCCCAGCCTCCATCAAAGTGGTTGTATCATTGCTGACAGTTCATTTTCCAGAACCTCAGCCTGTGGACTGACAAAGCCCCAGCAGCTGTCCTTTTCATGCGCAGCCCTCAGCCTGTCCATTACGTGTCACCCGGCTGGGCTTAACTTGTCAAGATCACAATGTCTACAAGCCCTCTGCATATTAAACCAAACTTATCATCACACTTTCTTTTGAAACTGCCGCAGGGAAAGAAAAATGGAACATGAAAAAAGAGAAGCTGTCAGAGGCTCCCTCCCACGTCAGTCAGACTCTCGGGGTGACTGGATTGTTACATTCAGGAAGTGTTTGCACATTGAGCATAATGTAAGATTATTAGGTGTGAAACTTTTCAGACATAGTGTTCCTATGATTATTATACATATTCTTTTGATGTTTTTGTGCTAATGAGTACTTGATTATAATGATTTCAGTGAATACTTCTGGCAATTGTTTTGGCTGTTCTTTTGTTCCGTTCCTTAATCTCTGCAGGTAGTTGTTAGAAATGTCAGTGCTCCAAATACTACCGATCCATAGAGGAACTAGGGGTACTGCTGGTAAGTCTGACGGTGTGACCTTTCTGCTTTGTTTGCTGGAGGAACAGGTACCTTTCTACAAGCAGGACAATAACTTACCTGATTACGGCTGCCCCTTTCCCTAAGTCGTATCTGTATTCTAGATGTCCGTCATGCAGGGCCAGAGACACAAAGTCTCCCTTCCCATCGGTTTTCTGCCCATTGTAGAAGAGAAGTCCAGTGGGGCTGCTGGAGAGGAACACGACCTCCATGGCCAGCTTGTCACTGAGCAATAGAAGAAACAAGTACATAACTATACACTGGGCACAGCAAGAAGATTCAGCATAATTTGCTCTAATTAATTTAATTCATTACATCTGATCTTTAAGACAACCTCTCTATTCACAGATTAAATCTGTCCAGCCAGCCTTGTGGTTAAAGGAATACTGTATAGGGGTCGGGGGAAAATTAGTTGAACTTACCTGGGGCTTCTAATGGTCCCCCGCAGACATCCTGTGCCCGCGCAGTCACTCACCAATGCTCCGGCCCCGCCTCAGGTTCACTTCTGGAATTTCAGACTTCAAAGTCTGAAAACCACTGCGCCTGCGTTGACTTTTCCTTTCTCCTGCTGATGTCACCAGGAGCGTACTGCACAGGCACAGACCATACTGGGCCTGCGCAGTATGCTCCTGGTGACATCAGCGGGAGCGAGGAAACGGCAACGCAGGCGCAGTGGTTTTCAGACTTTAAAGTCTGAAATTCCAGACGTGAACCGGAGGCGGGGCTGGAGCATCGGTGAGTGGCTGCACGGGCACAGGATGTCTGCGGGGGACCATTAGAAGCCCCAGGTAAGTTGAACTCATTTTCCCCCGACCCCCTACAGTATTCCTTTAAGGTAACTCTAAACTCTATCATCCCTCTACTGGCCTAGAAATCTGTGCATAAGACATGTCCAACCTACATATCTGAGCCCGTCCGCAGATATATACCTGTGAACCCCCCCCGGTCCTCCAATGATCTCTGCCTGACCACCCCTTGCATTTCTCACTCCTATGCATCCCCTTCCCTATAGTAATCCCTTCCTCCCACACCCCTCGGACTCCTTTCCTTCAACACCTTCAAGAAAGCCTTCAAAACACACTTCTTTAAAGGATACCCGAAGTGACATGATGAGATAGACATGTGTATGTACAGTGCCTAGCGCACAAATAACTATTCTGTTTTCCTTTTTTTCTTTCTCTGCCTGAAAGTGAAAGAGTTAAATATCAGGTATGTAAGTGGCTGACTCAGTCCTGACTCAGACAGGAAGTGACTACATTGTGACCCTCGCTGATAAGAAATTCCAATTATAAAACACTTTCCCAGCAGAAAATTGCTTCTGAGAGCAAGAAAGAGATAAAAAGGGGAATTTCTTATCAGTGAGGGTCACACTGTAGTCACTTCCTGTCTGAGTCAGGACCGAGTCAGCCACTTGCATACCTGATATTTAACTATTTCAGGCAGAGAAAGAAAAAAAGGAAGCATAGTTATTTGTGTGCTAGGCACTGTACATACCCATGTCTATCTCATCATGTCACTTCTGGTATCCTTTAAAATGGCCTATCCCCATCTACTACATTTTAACCCTCTCAGCTGAGCACCTTTTCCATAGCCCTGCCTTATGTGTCCCTCCCCCACCCTTTAGATTGTACGCCTTTGACACGCTGTCCTATTTGATCTTGCAACCTCCACTATGACACCCTTCCCATGGACTAACTTGGACTTGAATTGCTGGGTCTCTGTTCAATTTCATGATCATGCATCTTATACCCTGTTTGCATGTGTAACCTAATGCTATGTTGTATAACCGTGTAAAACCGATCTGTCTGTTACCCCTTGATTACATTGTATGTATCCCTATTTATTGTCCAGCGCTGTGTAATATGTTGGCACTTTATAAATACAATAAATAATAATAATACTGAAGTGCTTATACGTTCTGAAAACACTGTGCATGTGAATATGCCTCACTTTTGTAATACAAGCAATGACAGTCACATGTTTGTATTTCAGAACAGAACTGAAATCTGTATTGCAAGTATATTCGGAGTTATTGTAATCTCCTAAATATACATGTACAGTATTCACCCAAGGCTCTGAAAACCATCACATCTCTACTAGGATCACTTACGTTATGTCAGTAGCAAATGTTTGAAGACCTTTCATTTCCAAATAAGAGTAGCCATTAAAATGGGGCAAGAAGGGAAGATTCAGATCCTGGTCGCTGACTGTGAAGAAAAAGAAAACGTGTCAACAAAGCTGTGGTGTTTTTTTTTTTCTTTTTAAACAAATGCCCAAGGGGCGTGTGGGGTAGCCTGCTGCTTCACCATATGATGAGACTTCAAGTGATATATGTAGCTTTGATTATGTGAAGAAACAACTGTTGGCTGCATTCCAGGCATCATAGGCTGCTGGTGTACTGCATCTGATGTGCTTACTGTTAGTGCTGCCAAGAGGTGCGCTGTATTCCTCTTGACAGCCATGCTAACTCACTGTGATTATGCCACTCATCTATCTTCACGCTCACATACTGTCTCTAATGAAGGACGCATAAAATAACGCGAAGAGGCGGAGATGAGAAAAATAATATAATGAGCTTAATCTATAAAAAAAAGAAAACTGATCCCAACTTTCAGTTTTCTAATGGAGGCTATACAAGGAACAGAAACAAAAACAGAGGCACCAGATTGTGAATTTACTATATGAATACAAGCTAAAAGCAATGTAGAGTACTTACAGAAGTATTAGTGCACTTAAGGCCATGGCACCTGACTGTCACCCTGTGCTGCCAGCAGTAGGTGTGATTCCTTCCGTGGTGTGATTCCATGGGTGATGAATCCACCCCTCCTACTTCATAATGCCACTATATTTTGGAATCTACCATATTCCACAGATGTTCCAATGTGTGCAAGCATGATGCAATAGGAGAGGTGGGGCAATAAAGCTTCTTCACACCTATCTCTGGCTATGCAGGTACAGTATGAGTGTCACAGCCTGAAATTGTACCTTAGGTGAAAGACATCTCAGGTACCATACTTAGCTGGGGCTTTCTTAAGCCCCTTTGAGGCCGATTAGTGCACCGCCGTCTCCCCGGGTGGCTCCTGTCCCCCGCAGTACGAGCTGGTAGCCTGGCTGAGTCGTGTTTCGCTGACCCAGGTAAGTATAGAACTTGAGATGTCTTTCATTTCAGGTTCAAATTAAATGGGGATACACGTGAAAAGGGGCGCCGGGGAATTTGGGCACTGGGTAAAGCCGCTAGTAGAATATTGGCAATATTGCTGCTACCACCATCTTTCCCAGGCTTAATAAAGCATTACACAATTCTTAACCCAATTCCAGTAGTTTTGATCACTTTAGTATTCTTTGCTAGGCCAATAATTTGCCACTGCCGAAATGCAGTATTTCCTTTGACATAACCACGGGGTACGGCTTCTGACATAAGAAGTTACAGACTGCTGAAATATATTAATCACTGCAGAAAATATCTATTCATACATTCTTACGTATTTCATGCTTGTCTTAAGTAGTATTACATGCAAAATAAAATATATGCATGCACATTTTCACACTGAATGATAAAAAAATGAAAGAAACATTTAAATATTTAGTACTGAAAGGAAACAAAAACACCACTGAGTTCCTTTAAAGTGAAGCTCTGGACTAGAAATCTACTCAGCAGAACAGAAATGGCTTGGTGTTTCTTTAACAGTTTCACAGCATCAAAACTTTGTTTTTCTTACCAAAGCATCATTTTTAGCTGCGTTTCTAGCTAAGCTCCACCTATCAAAGAAAACTGCCCGGGCTTTTTTCCCCTGATGCTGTGCAAAGCATGATGGGATTTCCCATGTTGTTATTCACGTTGCCTAGCAACTGGGAGGGGTGATCAGCACACAGGACAGTTGGAACTGTGTCTCATGCTCCCTGTCACCTCCTTTCAAGCAAAAAGATGGCTGCCCTCATGAAATCAAACATTTGCCTGTTCTTTTAAAACAGGGTGGGTGAGAGATTATATTACCTATCTATTTTAATTAACATAACTAATGTAACTTAATGACAGTATGTTTGTTTAGGCTGGAGTTCCTCTTTAACTTACCCTTTTCACAAAACTCCCCTTCTCTCCCCATTGGGCACTCACACTTGGCTCCTCCCTCCGGTAGCACCAGGCATGTTGCAGATACATGACAAGGGTTGGGATCACATGGATTACGCTCATCTGCACAGGTTGGTCCTGAAATGCCAGGAAGTCAGAGGTATGTTGACAAGAGCTCACAATAACAATGCAATGTTGGAATATAACTGAACAAGAAGTGTTACTTTTTTGAAGAGGAACAATGACGAAAAACTGAAAATACTTATTTACACATGCATATAAGGTGTACATCTGTCCCAGAGTAAATGCACTATGAGTTTTTTCCTTCTACGTTACTGTCATTCTGTTCTGCCAACTCTAAACTTCTTACCGACAGGTTTTGGATTAGTCCAATATCCTCATGTAGATTCCCAGTATTTCTTTTGTTTTCAAAAGCACTGATTAAATGACATTGGCTTATTGCAGATGCCAGAATAGTGGCATGTGAATAGATTGGTTTGCTTGGATAGGCCCTTTCTAGAGAATGCTTTTGAAATTAATTAAATAAACCTTGATAAACCTCCATGGGGAGATGGAGTAGTCCAAAACCTGTCAATAAGCATTCAGAGGTGAAAGTTTATAACATCTAGTGTAAGTGACAGCTACATAGGAAGGACATTTTTCAGTGTGTTTTCTCTAGGACTAGTCTTTGTACGTGTACATTTCTACTTTAAATCTTACAGTTTTTCACCATAGTGCCCTTGTGAACATTAAACATGCTGACAAAAAAAGCTGCATAGAAAACAAGGAGTAAATTAAGCAAGCATCCTGACTGGTAACGTAGGGCAACTATGCCATGTCTACTCCATTTCACCATGAACCAGCAAGTCCAGATACTGCCACTGCCAGGTTAGGTACCTGTGTGGTCCTGTCCATGTGCCAAAAAGCCAGCCAGCCAGGTTCTAGGCTAGTAAAAGAACACAGCCTCACAGTGCGCTCATTACATATAACACGTCTAGTAAAATGTGTTAGAATTCTGGCTGTCACAGCTGTAAAACATGGATCCAGTCAATGCAGTTCATAAATAAAGGTTAACATCAGGAGGCAAACGTTACCTGTGAGATTTACAGCTTAAAGGAAGTTTAAAACACCGCAGGGGATGCTGAATTTTAGAAAGCACCAGGCCTGTGGAGCTGTTTTGGTTTACAATGTTTAAAAACTACAGAACAGCAGTGGATATGGCCCAGATACAAACTTGTCCCTGTGACTTACAAGGAATGTTCAAAACATATGTATAAAAAAAATGATAAAAAACACTGGGAGCTGAACTAGTTTAATCATTTAAATATAAATAGAGTGAATATAAACGAAAGAATGATGCAGACAAATAATGTTGCCACCAAAGCAACCACTGATGAGGCAGATAAGAAGTTTAAGCTCATCCTGACTCGGGTAACACCCACTTTTGTTAAGGGTAAAGTGGTCACTCTCCACAAAAATAGATCAGTTATGTGACACATAAAAAGACTTAAAGAGGAACTGTAGTGAAAATAACAATGACTAAAATTGCTTATTGTTTACTATATTCATTTATGTACTATTTAGTCAGTGTTTGCCCATTGTAAAAACTTTCCTCTCCCTGATTTTACATTCTGAAATGTATCACTGGTGGTGACATCTTTAGTCCTGCCAGGTGATCTGTACGGAATGTTCGTTTACTGAGAGTTCTATGCACAGAGGGAGGTACTGCTTGCTTGGCAGTTGGAAAAAAAGTTATTTCCCACAATGCAAGGAGGTTTACAGACCACAAACTGTCAGGACCATGGTCATGACATCACACTGGAAGGGGTTTCACCACAATGTCAGCCACACAGACCCCCAGAAGAGCAATTGGAAATAGATAAAGATTACTTGTATGAAAGGGGGTATTAGCTACTGATTGGGATAAAGTTAAATTCTTGGTTAAAGTGCCTCTTTAACTCTAGACACAGGTGGGCACTCTCAACTACAAAGTCTTTGAAAGCACCCAGACCTACAACAGTTAAAACATTATTTTTATCTGTTTCATTATACGCGGGCACGTTCAAAAAATGTGCATCTCAATTCCTAGTGATGCCCCTTAATTGTCATCTTCCGTTGCACTTTAGTATACGAAGGAGAAAAAGATGATCCCGTAAACACCGCACCAGACCATGAATAAAGAAATAATAATCAGCTTTATTGGTACAAAAAGAGAAGCAGCTAAAAAACAATTAAACCCAACATCAATATGTGGACTAAATTGCACTTGAGGTTGCACTTGTCAGAATGTGCAGATGGAAGGCTCCTGCTCTGTACAGGAGAACATAATCCAGGCCATTCTCATTTATGAAAGTGCCAGGCCTGATGACCCAGACTCTCTATGGAACGCTTGCTGCAGACACAGGCATTTTCTTCATGTCACCAACCTGCGTACCGCCACCAGCGACTGGCAGCGTTTAAAAAATGCAGCTCTTTTTTTCAATAAATATTTAACATATTCAGTGGTGGTTTTTGTATGTGCCGGAGTGCAGGTTTAAAGGTGAAGCCGCAGACACTGGGGCATTGCTTATTTATGTTTTATATAATGCTAAAACTGAAAACAAAGTGCCTGGGATAAACACACAGAAACAGAGGGAATACATACTGACTCCATGAAGACACAAAAGTGCAACTGACTAATTATGGGAGATTTCTTATTTCTACTGCAGAATGAGTCCGGTCTCCTGATTGCCCTGGTGCAGGACACTCACCTGTGTAAACACTGCAGTGGGAGGCGCCCGAGGTAAAGTGAATGACAATGGCCTCAAGATCATGCTGGAGATAATAAGGCAAGAGAAAACGTACCACCACACAGTGAGAGAGTTATCTTATCTCTTCATTCCTTAAGTTACCTCCTCTGTAGTTAATTTACCTCCTCTGTAGTTATTTTACCTCCTCTGTAGTTATTTTACCTCCTCTGTAGTTATTTCCACACGCGGTTAATAAACAGCCTGTCTTTAACTCTGGAGTTATTTTAAGGATTGAAGAGTTAACTTAAAGACAGAAGAGTTAACTTTAGGTTTGCCTGAGGTAAAATGTTTCCTGAATGCTACATGCCTCGTCACCATGGTGATAACTATAGAAACGTTATTAAAGACAGGAGATAAGCTTAGTGAATTGAGGCCAATGTCTGAGGCTATTACCGAGTTGTGTCCATTATGCTACAATTCATGGGACCCCCCAGCGATACGTTGATGGGGCCCCCCAATGTTCACACCCTTTCCCTTGCCTTCCCTTTTGTGCCCTTCACGGTTGTTACAAAATTATTTTTGATGGCATTTTTCCTCAAAAGTGAAGTTTTACATTATTTTTACGAAAATGAATGCGAAAAGAATATTGCCAGCTTTGCTCATCATTGTTTGTCAGTTAGTCACCCATCTGGGTTATATTGTATATTTATGATTTTTCATAAAACTCTACAATAACCTTTTCGGGAGCAGCGACCAGCATGACCCTCACAAGGCCGAATGGGGACGGTCTTCCCCTACATGTGCACAAGCAACCCAGACTTGTGAGTTCCTTTCTAAGTACTAATATCTCATCTCTATCATTCACACATACTACACCAGATTGGGCTCCCACCATCCATGTGCTTCTTGTTTCCCTTACATGACCCTTGACTCACCTGTGTAGCCATTCAGACATTGGCAGTGGAACATCTCAGCCTCCTTTACTTGGCACACAGCTCCATTGTGACAAGGGTTGGGTTGACATGGATTGTTCCCGCACTCCCCCACACCGCTGCCATACAGGACATCCTCTCCTTCCTCCTGCAGGTTGTACACCTGATTGTTCACATCCAACAGGCGTATACATCCCTTTAGTCCCACAGCCACGGAGGTCCGTTCTGTCACACTGGTCAAAAGAAAGAACAGAACAGTTCGGTCAATGTGATTTACCCTCCATGCTTTCTAACAAAGCCAGCTGAAGCTCAAGCAGACCTGCCGTGGAAGTCAAAGTGCACAGATTGTCCCTTTCATTTCCTCACCTGCACTGGGGACATGAAAGGAAGTAAGTAAATAGTTGCTCTGGGCAATGCAGTATCTATTCCCCTCATGGACTGTGATACATGAGACCCGGTTTACTGCACTGTCTGGCAGATAAAGTGTTATTGTACCAAGTGCCATTTTCATCAGCACTCACAAGAAGCCAAGAAAATTGCAGAGCAATATTGGAAATTCAAATTGTTTCCCCCAAATAGGAATGCAGCAGGGTGCATCATCTCATTCCTCGTCTGCCAACTTTTCTGCAGGCTGTAGGTCTGTATTATTCATATCCTGGAACAATAATAACCTTGTAGCCTCCAGATATTTTCCTTGCAGGCAGCGCTCAGGTGATGTAGCATGCTGCAAGCTGAAGATTTCATGCGCCAGGAGTCCATCCGCTGTCACAGGCTGTACAGTGACAAGCATTGCTTCTACTGTCATATATGTGACATCAGCAAGCGTGACAACTAGAACAATGGCAATTTCATTTGTCCTAAGGACATTTCCCAGCCCAGGGTATTAAAATAAAGAGAGGCTGGGGTTCATTACTGCTTTGCCAGCAGCATTCTAAATAGCATCATATGCTGTCTCCGAGACCTCCTGTGCTATTGTACACAATGCTGCTCATAATTAAACCCGAGCAGAGTGCCAACCCTGTGTGGAGTCCGCTTTGATGGAAGGAGTATATTACCGTGTACATTGCATTAGAGCACTTCTATCATCAAGAGGCAGAAGCTCTTACTACTCTTACTTATTAAATGACAGAACAAGTCCACAAAGCATTCTCTGCATTAGGTCTAGAAAAACAAATCAGTGAAATAGGAAACAGACAATATACAGAAACAGCTTCACTGCTGTGCTATCAGACATAGTCACCAACACTCAGCACCAACAAATAGCTTTATAATGAGTTGAGAGCTGTAATACATCTGACTAATGGTATGGACTGACAAGGTGAGCATCCCTTTGTAACAATGTTAAGAATACCCAGCCCAGGAGAGTTTGCAGGGAACCTACTGTCATTCCCTCCCATAGATGAGTCCTAGGAGGGAAGAGATTTGAGTGGTCAGCAGTAGTGTTACTCATGTGTAGCACATCTCACAGAGAAGAATGTGTTTGGTTTGGTCAAGTGATGCATGTCACCTGGCCGGGATTTGGACCAGATCCCTTGGATGACATCGCCAGTGCTGCACAAACACGTCATTAGCCTGCATGCTAGCAACATGCTATGCTGGAGGGTTTCAGCCAATGGAGCGGCAGAGGGCAGTGTGGGAGTATTTCCAATTATTTTTAAGGTGAGATCGAACTTGGGTCCTTCGATATTTGTTTTTAGATTGAACTTTCCGCACCTGTCAGCTGTAACTGTTGCCAATGGGAATTACATGTGGTGTGCAATAATGTAGTGCATGCTGCACATTTTTTCCCCACATGTGGGAACCACAGTGATAGCTAACAACTGTCACTGTGCATGGCAGAAATCTGTCAAAGGGCCATATTCACTAAATATAGGCTACCCTGGGAATGCTTGAATTACCTAGGTAAAGCGGAATGCACTAATTGCGCGCTATGTAGTTAGTGTGACGGTAAAAGTGGCCAATAGTGTGGACTGAGCCATACAGTTGCAAAGAATTCTGTTTATTTCCTGTCCAAATCAAACTTCTCACTGAGACTGGAAATGTGGGGAAATCTAACCATCTATCTACACATGCTACAGTTACCTAAACTAGGCTCTAACCTTTTCCCACCCTTTTCAAAGTTAAGAAATCCACATTACTAATTCCTGATTTATTCAGAGAGCCTATTCCTAAAGAAACACACTGCTTGTCTGGACTTTGCCAATCACAGGTCCTGCTCCAAGTAGTGAGGAGGAGAAGATGCAGGGGAGTGACTGCAGTGTAGAACAACAATAATTGGCCTTGGTTTCCCATCATGCTTGATGGCTTCAGAGAAGTTGGCGGGTACACCTGTATACACCTGGGAAATGTGCCAAACTGATCCAGGATGTAGATAGTGTGTACAGGCCTTAAAGGGAACTCAAGGTGAGAATCATGGGGAGACTGATATATTTATTTCCTTTTAAACAATGCACATTGCCTGGCTGTCCTGCTGATCTTCTGCCTCTGATACTTTTGGCCATAGACCCTGAACAAGCGTGCAGTTCAGATGTCTCTGACTGAGCTGCATGCTTGCTTCATGTGTGTGATTCAGAAACTACTGATCAGAAAGATGAGCAGGGCTGCCAGGCAACCGGTATTGTTTCAAAGGAAATAAATATGGCAGCCACCATTGGTCTCTCACCATGGGTTCCTTTTAAGTATGAACTTTTTTTCAGGGGCCAATCAGGGTTAGACTAATTGTGTACTGCATACACTGTTATGATGGAATGCTTAGGTTCAATGAAGACACTTTTGTTCACGTTCCTGTCTGTGTCAAAAGCTGCATTTTAGAATGCACTAACATAGGGAGTGTACATGTAATGCGATAATAGAAATATGGCAGTAAGCAGGTTACTACAAGCTACACAAGTCTTAGTTGAAGAAAACATTTATCTGTTTAGGAACCTATAAAATATGGCTGTCTGCAGAATGACTGCAGCAAAAAAGTATCCGATACATACACAGACATCTGGTCCTCTGGAGCTCCACCAATGAAGAGGTCTGTATCCAAGTTCAAGCCGTCTGTGCCTGGTGGACTCTCCCCATTCACATGGGCTTCTCCGTCCACAGACAACATGCCATTACGCCGGTTACGGTTCACCACGAGCTGGTGCCACCTGCCAGGCTCCACAGGTACCTTACTGGTGATAATTCCGGTGCCAGAGCCAGTATTAAACCTGCAACGTACAAGAAATCATGGCTTACACATGCAAATTTCCATGAAAAAATCATACTGAAAAGCGGAAGATAGGAGGTGCTTATCTATGACATACAGAAATAAATACTAAAAAGTAATATATTACAAAAAATAATAATCTAGAAGCTGATTACTTAATGAAGGATGGATATGAAGTAGGCCTATGCCAAATTAGTATAAAATAGTATATAAGCAAAACCTCTTTATGCCATTCAAAGTGATTAGTAGGTTACTAATATCAGAATGAAACTGAAAGTAAGCAAAGCTGAACAGCATCCAAGCTGTTCAGTGAAATCACCCAGAACCAACTGGCACTCATGAGAGGTATACTGTAGGTAGGCTTGTGGTTGTGATTCAGATGACTGTCTACTGCTTTCTGATTTGAACATGGGTCATGAAGTGGATGACTATGACTTGCATTTCTCAAGTATGACTTTTCAGAAGATTTTCAAGGTTTAAAAAGTAGTCGTATACGCCAGAATATACAGTAAATCTGAATGGAGCACTATATCCCTGCATATTCCCTGAGAGTATGCGAGACAAATGAGGAAAAAGCCATTTAAAATGTTACATACTTTTTGGACTTTATTTCAGTACACTGCATCAGTCTAGTACCAGTTATTGGGTATTAGTTATTAGATGTGGTCCTGGTTGGCATTCTACTTAGGCTTACTACTTAAAAAAAAAAAAACTTTTTGGGATGATTTATTGCATATGCAGTTATTTTTAATTAATATGCAATAATGGATTAGTAAAAGCTGAATGCACTGAGAAAGATTATCCAGATGGTTGGTTGTTGGTTGTTACTAGATTCACTGTTACAATGTATGACCACCTCCATATTCCTTTCCACTTCAGCTGTCCTTTAAGAGGGTTACAAGTCAAATACATTTATGCTTTAGCATTTTGTAGATTCATCACCAGAGCCCCATGGTCATCACCTAACAGGTTAATGTTTATAAAAGTTATATTGTGTTTTCTACTTGTGCACAATAGAACAATAGAAACTTATTTAATACAAATGTGCATGTAGCCGTAGCAGACAATAGCTGAGCACAAGAAATGCAATGGAACATTAATAACAAAGGCACTTTGGGATAGCAGAACAAATCCACCAACCTCAGCTCCACAAAGCCGTTCACCACTGCCAACGAGATGAAATCCTTTCCTCTGATCTGGCCATTGTACAGCAGAAGGCCGTTCTGTTCTGAGGACCGGAACTCCATGGCGATGCGTACTGTATGATATGCCTTCATCATCTTGAACGCCAGGTAAGATTTACCACCAAAACCAGGGATGAAGTACTTTATGTCTGCAATGAGAGCACCCATGGGTGAGTAGGAAGTAAAAGTAGGAAGTAGAAGCGTGCAAAGCATCTAAGCTCATCATGAGAAGCATGCCATTAAAACTATCTTGTGTCTTCTTCACTTTTGTCCTTCTTAATGTTATCAGCTACATAGTTTGTCCTCCAATTCTAGGAGTTTGTTAGTCCTAACTACACATGCTCAGCATCAAGTTCACTTTACCAGCAAATAACCTACCCAAACACCCCCTGGAACTGAACAAAGGGAAGCTGAAGACATTACTATTGTACTGTAACAAAAGCTAAAACTGTATTTTTGATAAGAGTCTAATGTTAAACCAAAGTGGTTTGAGCGCACATTATAGAACCAAAACTAATGTATTAGACCTTTCCACTTCAGTTCACATTATGAAAGCATTCCATAATCTTCAAATATTATACAAATGATGAAATACTGTACTTTTTCCTACATTTTGTTTATATTAAATATGTGTTGATGCTTTGTATAGATCTGGATGGACCAGCTGGTTGCTTGAAGGTTTAATGGTCAGGCCAACTCCGCTTTAAGCCACTTTTCTTACAACATGAAATGAATGTTGAGGCACTATAGCTTCTTTATGTGTGTTTTGGAGACTTCTATTGACACAGCTATGAGGAAAAGGTGAGGTAGATGAAAGCACTTTTTTTACTGGGTCAAGATATTATTTCTAGTGGGAAGACTAAACACTGTGAAAGAAGTGGCTGCTACAGGCAATATTTTCACTGCAACCCATGCACAGACTAAACAATCACATTCCCTGCATCTTAACCTAGTGAGCGATTGCTTTAAGTCTTGTGTGCAATGGCTCTACGATGGACGTAGTTCAGAATGTCTATGACAGCAATGCCATTTTACTTATGCGTATGTAGCATTGGTGTGATACTGCTAGAAAACACCTTTTGAAAGAAAATGTTTACCTCAGTCTTACGCAGTTGAGACAAAGTAACATACACCTAATGTCATTACTGAAACATTCTCCATCCCTAAAACTCCTAGACCACTCACCTTTTTCACATACAGCTCCTCCTTTCCCAGCTGGACAGCTGCAGGTAAACTCTTTGCCGTCATCTTCACAGGTGCCACCGTGCATGCATGGATGTGAGTCACAGGGCCTTGAAGGCTTCTTCACAGGTGTGGGGTTTCGAGAAGGTTTTCTCCTAGGAGCAGTAGGGGTAGTGGTCATCGGCCTCTTGGTGGTGGTCATTGGTTTTTTTGTGGTCATCCTCACAGTAGTAGCAGGGTGTTGGACCAGTGGCACAGGAGTGGTCTTGACAGCGGTGGTCCTTCTGGGAGGTGTTGTAGTGGCCATGGTTGTAGTAGCAAGAATTGGCATAGTGGTTGTTGCAGTACTGGTAGTTGCCATGGTACTGGTAGTTGCTGCAGTTGTTGTGGTGGTCGTAACCATAGCAGGTACCCAATCTACATAGAAATGGAGAGTTAGATAATGTCACCAAGCAATAACTACATCTTTCTTGTGTTCATAGACAACTAGGATACAGCTTCTTTAGGTTACTAACATGACCTTGTGTGGACAAAGTAACAGTCATCTGAAGATTCCAAAGTATGTCACCTGCTGATCTGGCTTTGGATGCCAGCACCATTTTCAACTTATACCAGCTAAGTAATCTTTCACGTCTGAAGAAGGTTCTGCTAATGCTAGCATGACAGTACAAAACTATAGCTAACTATTAAAATGTTTAGATCCTTCCCTCACTAATTTGTCAACTTAGTGTATGTGTTTTTGTAATCACTCATCTAGTTATAAAGTGGGTGACTTGGCACAAAAAGTTGCAGGTACGTAAAAAAAAAAATTCACAGCTCTTAGTGTTCATCCTATATTTCTACCCCATTCGTAATGTCCATTACATCTAGAATGCAGGAGGATGATAAGAGATGGGGAAATAGTCTCTTGAATCAGCTCCCAATACAACCAAGCTTTAATAAGGCTTCAAAGTTTGCAAGAGAATAGGAATGTGCCATTTCTTATCTATGCTGTCGGCCGCCTCTTGCAGCCAAAGCCACTGTAATAAAGCTAGGATCACCTCAAACCACCTCCTCCTTCACCTCTTCCTCACAGGCAAAGCAGAAACTTGGTTGAGAAAGATGAACAAGCTCCCTCCACTTTCTCCTGTACCCAGATGTTGTGAAGTACAGTGAGAACAGAAGTACAGAAGACAATGAGAAGTCCAACAAATTGTCTCACCATTCAATACTAAGACTTAAAACAACCAGAGGAATGGGGCAAAGAGGTATCATACATTGATTCCCTTACTTATTTCTAAGGAATGGAATTTGGAGTCAGGACACAATTTATCGGCCAACTAAATTCAAAGACTAAGCTTCTAGTCTTTAATAGACAATTTTCAGACTCCAAATATGTTAATTTTGTAGCTTGAAGAATGTCTTTTAGAAGACTAAAAACTTACTTTTTTATTTTAAAGTCAGTCCGTATATTATATTATCCTAATTCAAAACATTGTGTTTTAACTGATGGCTAACAAGATACAATACTCTACTATTCTTTTTCTGAAAAGGAAGTACAGTATGGGTCAATGTTTACAGCCAAGCTTCTATACGTCATGCCCGGAAGAGTAGAACCATGGGCAAAGAGAAAAAGAGGTCCTCCTCTTATTTGCACTTACTATGACAAATAATCTGATCAGGAGGAGGAGGAGCAGGTGGTAGATGATGAGGTATGAGACCCAACATTGAGTGAAGATAAAAATAGACAGGGCGATGGAAGGGAGAATACACCAAAAAGATGCAACTCCTTTTTCAAGAAAACTCCCCAAAGAGCCCTTTGCTTCTGGTTTTCAGGCCTAATGTTTTTCTTTAGTAAGACCCCACCAAAGGCCTTCTGCCGGACTTTTAAGGCTGGTGGCGCTGTCCAAAAGAGGTACCATAGGCTAACTGAAAATATACGTCCACATATATCCAAAGGCTGGCATTCTATTTTTTAGAAAAAAAAAAAGCTATGTGTACTCTGCAATGCCAATGTATAGGGCTGTTACTTGCTACTTTTAGTTTGGGGCTTTAATGTTAGTTTCCCTAACAAATGGCTACTGTGCAGGTTGTTTTTGCCTCTAGTTTGCCATCCTCCTAATAAGTGCTAGCAAAATAAATGTTCTGACCTCTGAAAAAAAAAAGCTGTAATAAGTAATCTTTAGAGAGCAGAACAATTTGGCCTAATACCATTTACTAAACTAATACCAGCTGAGGCTCAGACTACAAGACAAAAGACTTTACATCTGGCTAGTGCTGCTGCTGCTGAATACACACAAATGATGACATACTAGTGCAAACTGCGTACTGTTATCATACGGTGTCATGGTAGGAAGTCCCTCAAATGACCCTTACCAATTACATAACAGCATGTACAACATTAGGGGACCCCACAAATCAATACATTGAATTATGTAAAATTAGTATCTTCCCCATGTTGCCCTTGAAGCCACATAAAATGGCACCTCCCCACTTTTATACACCCCCCCCCCCCCACACACTTTTTTTTTAAAAAGCAACAGGTGTTCTTTCCGGGCCATTTTGTTGAATTAACCTGTAGTAGTTACCCACAAGAGCAAACCACCAGAGTTGACTATTCAGAATCCCAAGCATTTGGATCTGAGCAGACCTTGCTCTGGCTCCTCTGGCTGCATGTTTGCTGCCTGTAAGTGACTTAAGCTATGCATGTACGCTATGTACACAATGCGGATGAATGTCTTCTGAAATGATCCTTCGTGATCACTTTGGGTGACTGTGTGACTGTTTGGGTGACTGTGACAGACGAGCTGTTTGGCAATCTGCCGATAAGCCCATTCTGTGCTATGGAGAGGGGAGGGTGGAGACTAAGCAGGAGCTGTCCCCCTGCAGCTTACAGTGGATCTACCATAGTGATCAGACAAAAGCCATAAGGTTTGGAGCATTGCTGAAAAGAACAGACACCGGGGACACTAATACTGACACTAGATATTTACCTGAAATGATCACTAGTGATTAAGTGTAAAATAACAACACTGCACCAGAGCAAAGCAGATAGAACAATAAAGGCATCTGCAATTTTCTCACTACAAGGGTTTTTTATGATAAGACAGAGCAGCTCGGTAGAGTTTTCCTCTAACCAGGCAGAATACTGTCATGTAGAAAGGTGCAGTCACACACAGCAGAAAATCCTGTATTGAACCTATCTTCCCCATAAAGTGTGTAAGCACAGATGCCCCCACAGTGTAGTAATGATGATTCTGTCTCAGCACAGTGATGCTGCTCCCGCTCGGCATGGCTCATTTACAACATAGTCTGAGCTCACAGCAGCTGTAACTTCCCTTCCATGGTGAGACCTCAACATGTTGCTTTTCAGGCATTCCTAGCAGGGAACATTGAACCGCTCCATTACACAAGAGCTGGAATAATAGACCATCGCAATGTGACAGAGGGTTTAGAATTCAGTTTATGGAAACTGTGTGCTGCTGTACATTAGGGTGCACAGTGCAGTCACTTCTTGAAATAACTGATCGCCATAGTGAATGCGGGTGTCAGTGCGCACTGCCACTCTGCTGTTTGATGGCTACAGCTGTAATAGGTGAGTTTATATCTAAGTTGCATCCATCTGTCATGAAAGAGTGATCATCAATACAGATAGTTACATCTACCAAGGAGGCTGAAAAACATTTGTATGCTAGAATAACTGAAAAATCATGAACTTGAGATTCAGAGAACACAACCATGTTCAAACATGCAATAATTCGGGCAGCACGGTGGCATAGTGGTTAGCTCTCTCGCCTTGCAGCGCTGGGTCCCTAGTTCGAAATCCCAGCCAGGGCACTATCTGAAAAGAGTTTGTATGTTCTCTCAGTGTCTGCGTGGGTTTCCCCCGGACACTCCGGTTTCCTCCCACATTCCAAAAACATACGGATAAGTTAATTGGCTCCCCCTAAAATTGGCCCTAGACTACAGTACATTCACTACATAATATAGACATATGGCAATGGTAGGGATTAGATTGTGAGCTCCTTTGAGGGACAGTTAGTGACAAGATATATATATACACTGTACAGCGCTGCATAATATGTCGGCGCTATATAAATACTAAATAATAATAATAATAATAATAATTCAAACTCTTAACCCTAACCTACAACGCTATTCACAATCTCTCTCTCCTCTGTACATCTCCTCACTAGTTTCCAGATACCAACCCAATCGCAATCTCAGATTTGCACATGAGCTTTATTTGTCCTCCTCTAGAATTACCTCCTCACATTCACGTATACAAGATTTCGCACGTGCTTCACCCCTCCTCTGGAATGCCTTTCTCCAACACATCCATCACTCTACAACCATTGAAATCTTTAAACGCTCTCTCAAAACTACCTTTTTCCGACAAGCATACGCTCTACCTTAGGCCATTCTCCATTTGTCCTAAGGCCGAGTTGCACTCCTACTAGATATCCTAAAAACACTTTCCCCCTAGGTATGTTTATTGTATACTACCCTACCTCTTGTTTACCCCTATTCCTTTAGATTGTAAGCTCTCAAGGGCCAGGCTCTCTCACCCTTTTGTGTCTTGGAATTTTTTATGCATTTCATTTGTGTAACTTTTGTCACTGTAGTTACCAATTCTGTATTCTGTATATTGGCGTTTACTATCGTCTGTATTATTATGCAGCCCATGTTTGTTTCTTATTTTGTACAGCGCCACAGAATATGTTGGCACTTTATAAATCAATAATAATAATAATAATAAGGCACGAAGCTTCAAGTGCTCATGGTGTAATGCTCATCTCCAGGTACAAGTCTAAAAAACTATCAGATCGCTTGCATGCAGTACCCAATATTACCTTGTATGTGAAAAGATGCCTGTACAACTACGGACTTAGCATTTTAAATCTAGTCATGTGACCTGAAGCAGCAACGATTTACATGTAAGTGTGCAGCTTGGCTCTAGGTTGTGCAATTGGGGTGGGGCACAGACTGAATTTCCCAGAGACATTTGCAGCATATAACTGAGGTCTATGGCACAGGAAATAACTATAATAACGACAATGTATATGACATTATGTAATTGAGGAGTTTATGACCAAATGGAAACAATCTCTGCCATTAAATGCCTACATAAGTCTGGGAAAACATCTGTGAAACAGGTGGAATTTAAAGTACTAAATGCTAAGGGATGCCTTTTTCTTGGTTATATATGTTTCATTGTTAATGTAATTAGAATAGCTATATTTAGTTATGTATGTATAATGTTTTCCATACCAAAAAAATCAATGCACCAGTGTGTAAAACCCAGTGACTCGGTAACCAGTTAAACTTGAGCAATGCAAACTTAGCAAAAGATCAAAAATCATAATCAAGTGTAATCTTTACCGAAAACAGATTGGCAGTTCTTAGGGCTTATTTCCACTAAGTCTGAATCCGGGCCAAATCTGCAGTGTTTCCCTGCATACGAGCTGCACAGAGAAACGCTGCCTTTCTATTCAATGAAGTGCCCCACTACGGTGTGAATGTGGACGGCATGCTGCAGCTGAATCCCCATATGCATGCTACGCTGCAGGATGGGAGATGTGGCTGAAATGGAAACAGTCGCAGCTTCTAGTGGAAACTGGACCTTACAAAGTCCATTGATGATCCTAATCATATCAGTTCTGACACCTCTTCGGAAAAAAAACTACACTTGGCTCCAGTCCTTCCACTTGTAGAGCTTTCTTTACAGTCTTTGAATGTAGTGGGGTTTTTTGTTTGACCAATATGGAAGTTCACAAACTCAACCAACTTTATTCTCACTTCTGTTCTGATTTGCAGTTTTTTATATAGGCAGCTTCCGATGATGCATTTTTTTGAAATCATGTGCTCAATCCGAATTTTCACGTTTTTAACAGGCTTCACGTAAATCTTAGTAATACATTTCTAGCCCAAAAAGGGCTAACCTGGTTTATTTTCACTACACTGGGGCCTGATCAACACTGATAATACAGAAACCTCTTTCTGCACGTAGGTCTAAAAACAGCCTCTCTTAACATTTCTTGTTGTCTATTTAGTTAACCCACTTGCTTTTTATCCAAAGTAATGTCATCTTTGTACAATCCCAATACCTCCCCCTAGTAACAAAAGCAAGTACTGAAAGCAGCCATCTTGCTTAATAATGTAAAATCCAGCTCAGTCTGTAAGCATTTTTCAATGTACAGATTTCTATCAGTTTAGCTTGCACACAGAAACTCCCTGCTTTAAACAAGCCTTATGCTGGGAATACACGGCTCGATTCTGAGTCATTTAGATGGCTCGATAGATCATTTCCGACACGTCCGATCTCCCGCCCGATCGTTTAGCCGCTCGATTCTGCATTGAGGACAATGGAAAAAGATAAGAAAAAAGAGTGGAAGATAAGAAAATTGCCTGAAGAATCGACCAGGGAATCGATTGAGTGAAGGCATACATGACTCGATTTTGCCGCTCGATTGTTCTGCTCGATCGATTTCCTGCTCGATTTTGCAGGCAATTCTCTTATCTTCCGCTCGTTTTTCTTATGTTTTTCCATTGTCCTCAATGCAGAATCGAGCGCCGAAACAATCGGCGGGAGATCGGGTGGGTTAGAAATTATCTATCGAGCCATCTACATGACTCAGAATCGAGCCATGTATTCCCAGCACTACTTCCTGCATTTAAAGATAAAACAACATAGCCCATAGCCAACTCAAACTCTGCCTCAAATGCACCAGACCACCTTCAGACAGAGACAATGATTGCTGAAGGCAGAGAAAAAGGAGGTCACATGTCCTTCATAAGGAAAAATTGGTGCGATAAAAGCGCTTGGAATCCAAGTTTAATTTTTAGTATATACTGTTCACATGTGGCCCTAAGCCCTGTGTCTGTAAATGTATGAGGCTGCCTAGTTTCTCTTTAGTATAAGCCATTAAGTGTTTCTCTTTTATACTTTTCCCCACTACCATGGCCAATCTCCTGATCTCTGCTTGCCTTTACTTCTCTCCCTGAGCACCACAAGTTGACCTTTACTTTGGAAAGTATTTCAGACAGCACCGCCAGCTGCTCCTGAGTGAGATTAATACCTCTGTATGCACTCATTTGTTAGAATCAAGGGACAAATATCACCACTGCAGCAAGGAACCAAAAAAAAAAGAAAAAAACAATCACAAGGCATTTCCTGTCCCAACAGGACCCAAGGATGTAGAGTTGAGAATGAAACAGGATGATGTACCAGGGATCTCACCAAAGTCCAAGAACTTCACGTTGTCCTGGATGGGCTTCTTTACAGTGATTGCCTTCTTCTTGGTGCTCTTAAGTCTTGCCAGCAAAGCTTTCTGCACATCCATAGCAGTCAGACTGGTAGCTGAAACACAGAAGAGACAATGCAACCCATTCGCGTTCTGTTGGCATTACACATTAATGAGTCCTTTCAGTTTCCTAATGTATGAACACCAGCTGGCCAACACAATCTCTGTGCAGACTGCGAGATGTGATGCTGCACTGCGAATGCAACTGTTCCCTGGGGACCATCAGCGCAATCTAGCTAACATAAGTGGATGCCGGCATTAGGTAACCTAATGTACAACGTGTTGTAGAACAGGCTGATTCATTTATCTAGACAGATTATACAATATAGCTTCAAAATATAAGACAGGGGTTATATTAGTGTCAGAGCTGACCAAAAGCAACCTATTAACTTCGTCCTCTCCGCCAATAAATAAGCTGACTGTCTGTTGTTGGGAGCAGTACAGACAATATCAGATAATTAATCCTTGAGACGCTTTGATAAACTAAAGTCATTTTAAAGTCATTGGGTCTTCTATGTAACAGGGCACATCAATGTGCAGAAAAATGTTTCCTCTGCTTTATTGCAATTAACTGATGAAAGCTGAAAACTGATTGCACATAACCACTCTATGCAACGTTATTGAAGTAAACACAATTTAAGTGGGGCTTATAGAAAACATGTTCACGTTAAAGGTTTAAAGCAAGTCAGTGCTAACCTTCAGCAACAAAACAAATCTGCTCTCATTAACCCATTAGAAGCTTCAATAGAGTCTCATTTGAGATAAGTGCACGGCTTTTGACCTCAGTCAGCAGAAGTCATTGTGCTGTAAATTCTTGGAATTCTTTGATCTCTCTCTCTGCTAGCGGAAAATATAGAAATTAAAAGTAGAAGTCCTCTGTTATCGTCTCACATTAACCCGTAGTGACAAGTGGCCATAGATACACATTACAGCAGTACTAATTAGAAGCAAGAAAATGTAACAAAGAAGAGATAAAAAGGGGTGCTAAAATAAATTGGTCTGGAGCACTTGCAAGCATCTAAATAAATTCATCGCTAAAGGGTTAATGTAGGATTAAAGGAGATCACAAGAGTAACAATGTTTAAAATTCTACTTTTTAAAATTACATTGTTACGGATTAATCTCTTGGCAGTTGTTATTTAAACTGTGACTTTCTCCTGGTCCTGAGAAGCACAGGTTCAATCTAAAATAGATCCAAACTATCTACAGTACAAAAATGATAAAATAGAGACTGAATTAGCAGCAACCTTATTTATGGCTTTGTGCCAGTTGAAGTTTAAGCGCAACCATCAAACTCCCCTGCTGATGGTGCGTGTTACGTGATGATCACATAAAGTGGGCGGGGCCAGAACCAACAAACCCCTCTGAGCCCCCATTGCACCAGGAGTCCAAAAGGGCTCACAGTGAAACTAATAAGGCTACACCACCTAACTAGTCTCTCTTTTTCACATTGTTCAGATTAACTTTAAAGAAAAACTGCACTGATAAATAATACTACTCGGATAAATTTGTTACCATCTTGTGATTTCTCCATTAAAGAGACTCCGTAACAAAAATTGCATCCTGTTTTTTATCATCCTACAAGTTCCAAAAGCTATTCTAATGTGTTCTGGCTTACTGCAGCACGTTCTACTATCACCATCTCTGTAATAAATCAACTTCTCTCTCTCTTGTCAGACTTGTCAGGCCTGTGTCTGGAAGGCTGCCAAGTTCTTCAGTGTTGTGGTTCTGCTATGAACTCCCCCATCCAGGCCCCTCTCTGCACACTGCCTGTGTGATATTTAGATTAGTGCAGCTTCTCTCTGTTCTATTATCTTTTACAAGCTGGATAAATCCTCCTCTGAGCTGGCTGGGCTTTAACATACTGAGGAATTACATACAGGCACAGCTGTCTGCACTCTGCAGGAAGAAATAGCCTGACACTTCAGTGGAAGATAGCTGCAGGGGGAAAGAAGCACACAAATGATCTCTTGAGATTCAAAAGGATGGCTGTATACAGCCTCCTTGTGTATGGATGTATTTTCTATGTGTGGACATACTGTACATCAATCTACTTCCTGTTTTGGTGGCCATTTTGTTTGTTTATAAACAAACTTTTTAAAACTGTTTTTAACCATTTTTAATGCGGCGGGGAGCGGTGAAATTGTGACAGAGGGTAATAGGAGATGTCCCCTAACGCACTGGTATGTTTACTTTTGTGCGATTTTAACAATACAGATTCTCTTTAATACATATCAAGAATGAGTCCTTTATTAACCAAGTTCTCAACCTAAGTTCCCCCGGGGGTACTCCTGATGGGTTGATATAGTGAACTAAGTACAACAATTTTTTTATTTTTCAAAAATTATGAATGATACGTAAACAAGACCAAATAAGTACTGTTGCTAATTAAAAAGAATATGAACACGTATTAATCATTAAAAAATAATTATGGTGCATGGCTAAAAAAATGTATATGTGCCAAGGGGCCATATGCAATTCACTTTTTCTCTTGAGTTTTCTCCTAGGAGATAATTTGTCATCTTCTCTTAAAAATAACAGCTGCAATTGACAAAAAAAAGTACCAAAAAGTGATTGAAAAAGTATTGTCAAAATTATTTTGAGTATTTTCTTGCTTCATGGTGGTTTAAAGCACGCTTTATTGACAATGTGTGAAAATATCACCTAGGAGAAAACCTAGGAAAAAAAGTGAATTGCATGTGGGCCAAGGAGTACAGAGGGTATCTCAGATTATCTAAAATTAAATTATACCCATAGATGAGATCTCATCATTGTGCTCAGTGCACAAGAGGATCCGATTTCTGCTTTTGGGGTCACAGCGTGACTTTGCTGAGAGTCTTTGGCCCAACTCTTTTCACCCCGGCTGGACCGGGGGAGAAACCTTTAGAAAACTGTCTGGTAAGTGATAGAATACTACTTGGGTATTCTTTGGCAAGCTCTGCTCAGGGTCCTTTTAAATGACTGTTGCTATGAATCAAGTGGAAAAACTAAGTAGTGAAAAGTTGCTGACTACCTTTACTATGGAAAACTACCGTAATAAATATGCATTCAAAGATAAAAGCAACATTCTATGCTGTCTCCTCCTGTATATAATAATATAAACGCTACAAATATGATAATGACTGATACAGGCATGGCATAAAGAATGCAGAGCTGGGCCAATGGAAAGCTGTACGTCTGAAATGTAATTGAATCATTTTTGCCATGGCGGTCATGCTGTGGTTCCAAATGAAATAAACCTGACATAATCTAATTACTCTCAGTGCACATTTCATGTGTCTGTCTGAATTAACAAACCTGGATCGAAGTGTGCTTCTACTATAGCCCTGATGGAGTTGCTTGGCCCCAAGTCCCGCACGCGGATGCTTCTGAAGTCCCTCTTCACATCGGAATTTCGGAGAAGATTATCTAGCTGCAAGACAAGCAGACAGACAGGAGAGCTATTAGGTGAGAAAAGCCTGAGCTCAAGTCAAACTCTACAAGTATGTGTGTCTGAAAGCCGAGAAAATACTGAAATCACCAAGTGTAATATAAAGTAAACCAAGGCATTTGAAATACACTCTCTTTCATGGAACCTCAAGAATGCCAGGACATTTACACACAACCAATGTCTTGCCACTGGTACAGGCAACAAATGGAAACCCCATAACAGTAACAACACAAATAATGTCTGTGTGACTTGGGGGTTTATTCACAAAAACTCACGAATAATCTCACCTTATGTATTTACTCACAATTTATTTCTCCTTATCGGCCTTTATTCATGATTTATTGTTCCTTGGGCTTGATTTACACATTGCTTACATAGGTAACATGAGCAATGCTATGGTAATACACATTACGCACATAACGTAATGAGCAGAACTGCAGCAATACTCGCATGACCCATGTAACATGGGTCACGCTTATTGTGCAGTGCATGGTACTCTGCTTCCATTAGTATTAGTAACATTGCCATGTGCTGCCTGCGCTTGCCAAGCAGCACATGACACCAGTATGTGAATCAGGCCCCTTATCTGTTTATATCATGAATTAGCTCTCCTTAAAGGACCACTATCACAAAAAAACCAGTAGGCAGTTAAAGAGAATCTGTATTGTTAAAATCGCACAAAAGTAAACATACCAGTGCGTTAGGGGACATCTCCTATTACCCTCTGACACAATTTTGCCGCTCCTCGCCACATTAAAAGTGGTTAAAAACAGTTTTAAAAAGTTTGTTTATAAACAAACAAAATGGCCACCAAAACAGGAAGTAGGTTGATGTACAGTATGTCCACACATAGAAAATACATCCATACACAAGCAGGCTGTATACAGCCTTCCTTTTTAATCTCAAGAGATCATTTGTGTTCTTTCCCCCTGTTCTCATGCACTGAAGTTTCAGGCTGCTTGTTTCTTCCTGCAAACAGCTTTGCCCTTGTCTGTAATTCTTCAGTATGTGAAAGCCCAGCCAGCTCAGAGGACGATTTATTCAGCTTGTAAAAGATAAGAGAGAAGAGAGAAGCTGCTCTAATCCTAAATAACACACAGGCAGTGTGCATAGAGGGGCCTGGAAGGGGGAGTTCATAGCAGAACCACAACACTGAAGAACTTGGCAGCCTTCCAGACACAGGCTGACAAGTCTGACAGGGGAAAGATACATTGATTTATTACAGAGACAGTGATAGTATAAAGTGCTGCAGTAAGCCAGAACACATTAGAATAGCTTTTTGAACTTGTAGGATGATAAAAAACAGGATGCAATTTTTGTTACAGAGTCTCTTTAAAATCTAAAAGACCCGACAGGTTTTGGTCCAGTCTATCTCTTCATGGGAGATTCTCAGGGTTTTCTGATAGTGGTCTTTTAAAAAGGTACAAAATGAGTAAGGTGAGCTAATTCAAGAGACAATCTTTGTGAATGAACCCCTTGGTGTAATGTTAACATGGCTTCACTTTGCTGCATTTAACGGGTCAGGGGCTTAGTCAGGGGGAGCAGTTCCTGCGACTGCAGGGCGGCCCAGAGATGTGGGGGGCCTCAACTGCTAACCATCCCTCCCTCCGATGCTCCAGATCAGGTGTTTTTGTGGATACACATGTTATGGGTGTGAAGATCCTGATTGCCACACTTGTTTTATGACCTTTGTAAGGCAAGCCCCAGGCTGTGAGGGTCACCAATGGGAGACAAGAGAAGGCTTGTGAACACTGGGGGCCTTATTACGCCCCTGGTCTTAGTCACTAAATCACCCTCATATAATGCTAGATTCACCACTGGAATCTCCAGAATATATGAGGTAGTAAACAGCTCTTTTGGGTGACTTCAACCTTTTTTCTTTGCAATCAAAGAGTAGGTAATGCAAATATCAAGGATTTATATCGAGAAATGAAAAGTAAAGAAAAGACTGACATGTGGGTTGTAGCGTCTGCAGTTATTATAATTGTTGAAGTTCCTTGAAATCAACTTTAACAGGTTAAGAAAGTGTTCCTAATACAATGCATTTACTGATATCTAATCGGACTTTGGATCATCTGATTAGGTGGTACTCTGCAAATATAGGATTTTTCTAAGGAGATGCATGCTGTAATACAGTTCAGAAACACTGCACGATACTGAGCCTACCCAGCTCTGCAAGACACTTTGTATTATTAGTTCATACAATCTTGACTTTCGACACAAAATACATAGTTATCAAGCAAGTTATATGATGTCACCGTTTTCTTAAGGCTGGTTTCACACTTGTGCTGTGTGATTCTCTCATGATTGGAGAGGCTGCCGCAGGAGAACAGCACCTCACTAAAGCCCCTTTCATATTACCCTGCAGCAAACAACGGCGACAGTGTAATCTGCACAGGCTGCCCCCCTGCTCAGTGATGTACTCCCTGCTGGTCACCGGACCACACCGCGCTCCGATGTTTACACTTAATGTGACACCATAAAGTTTCATTACTGCATAATCCGTGTGGTAGGCACAGATCGTTCAGTAAGGTACAGATGACTTTGCGGCAGGTATGCACTGATTTAACTAATTCTGTCACAGTGCATCGTATAGCATTAAAGGGGCACTATGGCGAAAAATTTAAAATATGTGCAAACACAAACAAATAAGAAGTACGTTTTTTCAAGAATAAAATGAGCCATAAATTACCTTTCTGCTGTGTTGCTGTCACTTACAGTAGGTAGTAGAAGACAGAAGCGACAGGTTTTGGACTAGTCAATCTCTTCATAGGGGATTCTCAGCAAGGCTTTTATTCTTAATTAAGATATTTCCTAAAAAGGATTTAAACAATGATGCTGGCTGGCTTCCCTGCTCGCTACACAGTTTTTTGGCAGTTGGACAGAGCAATTGCCATTCACTAAGTGCGTTTGAAAATAAATAAATCCCTGAGAATCCCCCGCGAAGAGATGGACTAGCCCAAAACCTGTCGCTTCTGTCAGATTTCTACTACCTACTGTAAGTGACAGCAACATAGGAAAAAAGTAATTTATGGCTCATTTTATTCTGGAAAAAAACATACTTCTTATTTGTATATGTTTGCACATATTAAGTATGAAAGTCTCCGTAGACTTTAAGTGACTTAGAGGCCTCTTGTGGTAAAATTGCTTACCACAACCGCATTGTGTAAAAGGGCCCTGAAGCAAACATACGATTGTCACCTTTTTCTTTGGAATGGCTATCGGTAGTCATCATATCATGGGTTTACTAAATCTAGTTTTTTCAATAAACTACACTGGCTTGTCGGTAACATTTCTAGAAAGAGGCATTGTGATTTACAAGCAAAGAAAGAGTGTAAAATAAGAACACAAAAGATAAACTGTATTGAAAATAACATATTGCATACTATTGCTTATTGTTTACAATATTAATTTATAGATTATTTAGTCACTGTTTGCCCATTGTAAAATCTATCCTCTCTCGGATACACATTCTGAAATTTATCACCGTGATGACATCTATAGCTCTGCCAGGTGATCTGTACGGAATGTTTGATACTGAGAGTTCTATGCACAGAGGGAAATAAGGCTTGCTTGGCAGTTGGAAAAAGTCCCACAATGCAAAGAGGTTCACAGACAGCAAACTGTCAGGATCTTGGTCATGACATCACGCCAGGGGATGGGTTTCTCCACAATATCAGCCATACAGATCCTCCCTCCCCCCCCCCCCCCCCCCTCCACTTATCTAATCGAGAAAATGTAAAGATTCTTGTTGGAAAGGGGGTATCAGCTACTGATTGGAGTGAAGTTTAATCCTTGTTTAAAATTCCTCTTTAATCAATTGTAGAAAGCAGTCAGTAATGTTGAGAAAGGTAATGATGAAAGCATGCCCATGAAGGTCGGTTTCAATTAACATGTCTGTAGTGTTATAAATGTGAAAGACAGTTGTTTTCTGGAGATTTAATGGCATATTACGCCATTAGGATATAACATATTCTGACATATATTAATTCATGGTCATTATTTGTATACAATGTTCTTTAAAGGAACTCTGTAACAAAATGTTCTGCCTTATTTCTTCTATCCTATAAGTTCCTATACCTGTTCTAATGTGGTCTGGATTACTGCAGCCTTTTCTAGTTGCACTGTCTCTGTGATATATCTAAACTGCTTTTCTTTGTCAAGCTTTGTCGACCCAGAGAGGAATGCACTGCCTCTGCTGTGATAGGGAGAAGTTATGCATGCCCCCTCCAGGCTCTGTGTGTGTGCTTTGTTTATTAGTCACAGACATGGTCCCTGCTCTCAATTTCAGCTTGTCTGAGGGGGACGGGAGCTGCCCATGCTGAGAAACTGTGAGAATGCCTGACTGGAGTGCAGGTAATTTACTATGTAATAAAAACTTGTAGTATACCGTAACATGATATATATATATATATATATATATATACATATGCAAACATCACTTCCTGGTTAGCGGCCATGTTATTTGTTTGTAAACACTGCCTAAAACTGGCGATTAAAAGCCAGGATCGCGGCGGGAAGTGGCGGAACGGCAAAGAGGGATCGAGGAGATCACAGTGACTCGATTGGTATGTTTTTTTATTGTACAAATTGGACAGAACAGATTCTCTTTAAAAGTTCAAGTTCTGAGTCAATCATCCTTATTGTCACTTTATTGTGAATGGAGACAGCCCTACTAAGTACTTGCATTTAATTCAGAATGACAGCTCTCATATTTCTATTCTGATAAATACTTTTTAATATACTAATATCTGTGTGCGTAAATCACTGGTAACAAAGCAGGCCATAATGTACACCTTGACAAAGAGATCAGTGTCAACGATACCAATGCTTTTCAATGCCAAAACTAAGTATTTGGTAGTTTAGGGGTTACCTTAGTTGCTTTACATGAGCATAGAAGTGTGAGGATAAGATTAGTGTGAAGGTAGGCTTAGTTTTGTGTGAGGGTATAGCTAAAATTAGTGTTACAGCGTAGTGCTAAGCAGGGATGAAAGGATTACGGTTAGGGTTTGATTTATGAAAAATATAAGGACACCGTGAGATCTAAACTAGGGGACTGTAAGTTTAAGGGTTAGTGTGCACAGATTCCTAGCAACAGTTTGCTTTTAATTAACCCTCAGAATGACAGCCGTTCATGTCCCAGCAACACTACTGAATGGCAAACTGGGTTCAAATTGATTTCGATCTGAAGACAAAATGGCGGACTGAATAAAATGGACACTGAGCTGAAATCAAAAGGCCATTTCAGCATGCATATCTGTATACATAATCCATATGCAATTCACTGATAAAATAAATGTAACCTAATGTAATGCTCTAATGCTCGGGAGATTGTAGTCATCGTTCACCGTTGTTTATTTAGATGATATCGGTACAAAGCATAATTCATCGGGACATTACAAACTACTAAATCTTGCCATGTGTACATGGCTTAAGAAAGCATAGCATTTCTCAAATTAGAATGGAGGCATGTCAGACATGTATAGTGCAAAACAGAGTACCAGTAA
This sequence comes from Hyperolius riggenbachi, assembly GCF_040937935.1. Lineage (NCBI taxonomy): Eukaryota > Metazoa > Chordata > Amphibia > Anura > Hyperoliidae > Hyperolius > Hyperolius riggenbachi. Next base: position 257,624,271 of record NC_090651.1, on the reverse strand, counting down.
ACATTTCAGGTTAAGTGGCAGCAACTAAGGATTCTGGGAGAAGAAGTTTAGTGATGTCCAAAGAGTTAATGAATGCCTTTTTACCAGTCAGCAATGTTCCTTGCCTGACCTATACACAAAGACCAGAATTCAAAGTGAGAACATTTTCAGAAGCCAATGTCATTTCCATAAAATGTTCCCTGCTTCTCTGCCATGGGAACAAGAAACAAATTGAATATAGTTCAGATGTGGCTCTTTTAGCGCAGAGAAAATGGCAAAAATGCCCCCAAAATATGCCTGCATTAACTGATGTGCCACTGAGCTTGCATCATCCCTCATGTCCATGATAGCATAGTCCCGATACACTGATGCAGATAAGGAGGTAGGCGCAGGCAGAAGGCGTCAATCACTGTAGATTATAAGGACAAGGTAATAGCTGGCGTCTTAGCAATACAAATATCTTTTATCATGTATTTTATAAAAGACAGTTTAAGGCAAAAAATAAAATAAATCAGAATTGCTAATGGCAAAAAAGAGATTGCAAACATTTTCATCAAAAAGTCTACATAATTTATCTTTAACAGATCCCTTTATTGACAGTATTAGTACATAGCTGTCACCTTTATTCTGCTAAAAATGTTATCTGCTGGCGTATCAATATGTCCTTTTTTGGTGAGTGATTTCACTAAGAGAAGCTGGTTATGTGTAAAAATATATATGTGATGACATCAGCTTATTTAAAGTGCACCCAAGTCCGTAAATGTCACAATCTGACCATACTGACCAACACATTAAGGAAAAAGACTTGGAACAGGTCCAGAATTTATTTGAAATGGCAAATAAAACTAGTAAAGCTTTGGTGTATTTGGTCAAAAGCCCCCAACAGCAATACCATGTGTTTACGACAAAAAGGGGAGTGGTTGTACCGTGAATGGAGACATTATGATGGCCCTTCTCAAATGATATGAAACCTTGTATTCCTTACAAGTAGTCTATTGTTCTAATGAATAATATGGACATGGGTTCAAACCAGTATACACAAATGCCCAAATATCATCAGGAAGTGGATCATGGGAGATAACACAGATGTCCGAGATTCAATATGGAGTCTGATATTGTAACTTCATATGTAGCCCTATACAGTGCCATTTTTGAGGTAGAGTGCATTGAAGTGATAGTATGCAGATTATCCTGTCCATTCAGAAAATAAACTCATTCTAATGCAGTTCTGACATAAGTAACTTTTCAAATACAGTATTCTCCTGCGATGCAATAAAAATGTGATATATTTTTCCCATGGTGTTATGTATTTCCACCAATTTTATTTTTAATGGGACGTTAAACAAAAGTGAGTAGTAAAAAAATAGAAGAGTTCAAGAAATGATTGATATTCGCCATGCAATTTGTTCATGTTGTTTGATCCACATTGAGCCTGCTAGTCATCATCTTTACTACTGGCAGACAAGAAAAAAACTAGACAGCACCAACTGCCATTATTTCTAACCACACCCACTAACAATGCAATAGACTAAAATGTAGTGGTTTTTTTTTTATAGATATACATATGCACAGCGGGAGATGTCGCTTGGCAGCTGGAAACAGCTGTTATTTCCCACAATGCAACAAGATTTACAGACAGAAAACTGTCAGGACCTAGGTCCTGACATCACACTGTGGGAGGGGTTTCACCACGTCAGCTTTACCGACCCACCAATGATCTATTTGAGAAAAGGTAAAGATTTCTCGTGGAGAAAGGGGTATCAGTTACTGATTGGAATGCAGCTCAATCCATGAATATGAATATGAGTATGCTGGAACTCTGAGGGAAGTCTGCATTTCTGCTTTGCATGGCTTTATACCGCATTTAGCTCACGCATCTTCTGCTTGATTTTACTGGACAGTGTGGAACTATATCAACCGATTGCTTGGATTTGTAAACGCACAAGCTCTTGGACAAAAGTGCTATATATAACAGCTCCCACGAGTTGATTCAGGAGGGTGATACGGACAAGGCCTTGTCCAAACCTATGTGTGTATATGTTTGGTGTGCTTGTTTGAGTGGATGACCGGTCTAGTGATTTAAGGGGCTAGTTGAGGCAGTGACTGCGGGTTTAGTGATCAGGAATAGGTATCTCGGTGGTTTTTATGAATAACTATTTTACAGGTTTTTCTATTAATAATAAAATTTATACAGTTTTCCATTAATTGTTTGTTTTGGGTTTTTTTGTGATCCATACCATCCACTATTCATTGTCCCTTCCTAATTGGTGTTGTTCTCAGTTACTGATTGGAATGCAGCTCAATCCATGGTTACAGTTTCTCTTTAAACAACTATGTTTAAATGGAAAATGACTTTGGCCCACCCAGGAATGCCCAGACCAGACATCTCCATGTTCAGTCCTGCATGGTGGGGAATGTGCACCATGCTTCTCTGTTCCAGGGTCCCACTTCAGCTGCGTAGGTTACTATAGTTATTTGTACGTCCTTTCCTGCCAGTTCAAGGAAATGGGATGTAAAAGTGACAGTTTATTCTGGTCTATGCCTGTTATAAAGAACATGCCATTACTTCTAACACTCCCATACATCTTCCCTTATATTATTACACAAAGTGGCCGTTCACCTTTCTTCCCGTTCCATGCCATAAAACCATTGAGAAACTCATGAGGCATTCAACCCTCAACAGCAATATGGTTTGTATAAGCCACAATGTAGGAGAAGAGACGCCAAGGCGATCCTTCCCTCTTCTGACCTCGCTGCTTCACATGCCATCCACGCCCATGCATTTTATCTCCTAGAAAGTGTTTCGGCAATACATAAAGGAGAAATCTGCTGGAAAATCTCAGGCCTGCCCATCCAGCCTGTCCTCCTGTAACTGGAAATAAATGGCACACGCTCTGCGCACTTGCAGATTTATGAATGCTAAGGTCATATTCATGTGCAGATAAAATCACATTATTTGACAAGAGCCTGGAATTGAGGTTGCATAAAACACGGCATTCTTGCTGTACTGAGATGCCAAATGCCCTTTAAGTCAATCACTTGCTAGATACAGGAGATATGCTTATAATGAAATTATGAAGAGGAACATGGTAGCACAATGCTGACTTAATGAGTATGGGTTATATCAGTTCCTATTATGCTGGTTTCCATGGCAGCTACATATTAAAGGGCCAGTAAACCTAAAATAATTTATGGAAACAAAACAACTCCCAATATGAAAAATATATAAAAAAGAAAATGCTGGAATAATCGGAAGCAGCTTATATTTACAGCAGACTTACAGTCCAATATTACAATACATTTGTATTCCTCTAATGAACTCAGTAAAAATAATACATGTTTTTATGTACAGCTAGCTTATTTGAATGTTCTTTTATATTAGAAAACCCTCGGCTGTCTCTTATTATAGTTCCCCATTGCCTTCTACTCATCCTCCTCCCTCTGCTCTCCATAGGACAGTACATCAGGCTTGTCAAAGAGATAAGAAAGCATGTCTTATGCCCCATACACACTTTCAACAGCGGTCTTTTATGCAGCACAATTATCAAACAACTTTAGTTTGCTATTGTTCAAACAACTGATAAGACGTCAATTCAACTGTTGGATTGACGTCTCATCAGTTGCTTGAAAAATAGCAAACAACTTATTTTGGTTGTTTCAACTTGTTTCACAACAAAAGTTGTTTGATAATTGTGCTGCATAATGCTGGATACACACCATGCGTTTCCGCGTTCGATACGTCCGTCGATATGCATCGATTTGATTATTTCCGACATGTCTGATTCAAGCTTCGATGGATCGTTAGGTCGATTTGCCATACTTTACATGGCAATCGACCTAAAAATCATCGATACAACAAAGACTCCTGTACCCAGCACCCACCATCAGCTCACAGCCTCCACCGCACAGTGTGTGTATCTTTTTTATACTGCACGCAATGTGATGAACTACCACCTGTGGATTAAAGCACAGTTTACAGCAGTGCCGACTCCGCACTCCTTGTTGTATCCATCTGACTCCTGTTTACTTCCAGTCAGAGCACGCTGACTGTGTCACAAGTGAGACGTGCTGTGGCCATGTTGGTCCTCCACACCGGATGTTGATCCAGCTGTAGTGCCGACCTCCTCTCTCTCCCCCTTTTTCTGTGCCTTCCCTAAAAATCATCGAAATGCGTTCGAAAATGTTTGGAAATAATCGAATCGACGCGTATCGACGGACGCATTCGACGCGGAAACGCATGGTGTGTATCCAGCATAATGCTGGATACACACCATGCGTTTCCGCGTTCGATGCGTCCGTTGATACGCATCGATTCGATTATTTCCGACATGTCCAATTCAAGCTTCGATGGATCGTTAGGTCGATTTGCCATACTTTACATGGCATTCGACCTAAAAATCATCGAAATGCGTTCGGAAATGCTCGGAAATAATCGACGCGTATCGACGGACACATTCGACGCGGAAACGCATGGTGTGTATCCAGCATTAAATACCGCTGTTGAGCATGTCTATGGGGCTTTACAGGCATTATTTGAAGCCTGCCATCTGAAATGATCATGCATCAAATAACGTCCAATTTATAATGTAAAACCTTCTATGTTAAGATTGTGTCAAGTTACGTTTAAAGCTTTGTACAAATGCCCTATAAGTGTTCCCAAAACAATTGTAAGTGATTACTTTGGGTGACCGTTTTAGGAATGACAGCTGTATAGACACGCTGTTCTGTAATGCCGAGCACAATATTCTGTTCTATGGCAAGAAAAAGGGGAAGACAAAAGGAATGTGCCTCACTGTACCTACAACAATGTATAACAATAGCAGCACAGTGGTGAGCACTCTCGCTGGGTCCCTGGTTCGGATCCCAGCCAGGGCATTATCTGCACAGAGTTTGTATGTTCTCCCCGTGTCTGCGTGGTGTTCCTCTGGGCACTCCGTTTTCCTCCCACATCCCTAAAATATACAGATATGTTGACTGGCTCCCCCCTCAAAATTTGCCCTAGACTATGCTGGTAATATGACTATGGTAGGCATTAGATTGTGAGCCCCTCTGAAGGACAGTTAAGTGACAAGACAATATACTCTGTACAGCGCTATGGAAGCTGTTGGTGCTATACAAATACTAAATACTAATAATTAGTGACGCAAGGCATAGATTTTCTAATGATGCCATCAACAATGTCATGGGACAAAGCGCTGACACAAGGTTTTCACCTGGGGCGTTAACAGTCATGCAGGGTAATACAAATCTACCATCTGTGTGTAGCTTCAGTAATGACATGACTGTGATAGATAACTGACTGACCCAGGAAAACACACTGCTCTCACTGAACTCCTGACCGCTCCAGTGCTCTTCTCTGGGGGACAGTTTTAAGAAATGATAGCTATAAAATGATTGGTTGCTATGGACAGTTTCCATGAGGACACTTGTGATACATATGGCCAAGTGACAGCATACAAGATTGTGTGGCTTTAAACAAGATTTCTAACATGCCTCCTTCTACTATTAGGGGATAAGGGGATCTCCCCTGTGATTCCACCTTCCTACTAACAAGCAGAGAACACCAGCACATGAACACTGAGTGATATATTCAAACAATATTTTTCTGCAGATAATTGCTTGGATCAATGCAGGACTACAGGCAGAATCATCCATAAAGGCTGGTTATAATTGTCCATGCTGGGGTGGATGTATTGCTTCACACACACACTTATAGCTTGCTTATGGCCTTATACACTGTAATATTGGGCAGGTTTCTGGTATAAGAGGCAGTAATACTGAGCTGGGATCTTCCATCTATTCACATTCCTGATGTAGGTGGCCTATAAATAGATAAAGGAACAGCTCCAATGTTCCCCTTGTCTAAGGACTAGTGGCATGGAAACAATACTGCTGCTAATTCTTCCAGGACAGAACGAGAGAAGATAACAGCCAACATCTCCAATGACTGGACAGGTGGAGACAGAGATTAAAGGCTCTCTCAATGGTGAAGCAGAGATGAAACCACAGTGACTGGAAATAAGAAAGTAGGAATCAGACTGTGCAGATAGCGATAATGCCTAGAACAAATTTGAACTTGAGCTTTAAAGCAAACCTATCCTTCATGCATACAAATATGACAGTATCTTCAAAATCTTTCTGCAGGTTTTAAACTTCTCGGCCCCCTCCACACTAGTGTGAGCACTGATTTCCCACCTGTCCTTTGCCCCATAATAATTAGAACCATGAAGTTCAAAGCAACGATGTGGGGCTTCTGTCCAGGCCCCTGTTGGCTTCTAGAGGCCGTTTATTGTGTCAGTGTAGGGACTCAGACTCCCATGATGACATTCCGGAAGCAGTGTGTGATACTTGAGTGACATCTCCCTGGCTAGGTGGAATACTTAGTAACTGGAGCGAGGGTTTATGTGCTCTCCTAAACCCTTAATGAAATACAGCAAAGGCACCAGCTTTAAAAGAAAACAGCTTATTTGGCCCCTTACTATATTTCTATCTTCCAACATGGCTTGAAGTTTTCAGATATTCTTCATCCCAGGAACCCTCAAGTGTCCTATTCCTCTTATGGTATCTTGCTAGTGATGACTGAAGTTGTCTGTCTTGAATAGCAATCTCCAATTTCTTCCACATGCCTTCTTACTACATAGTACAGGGCATTCCCACTAGACCACAAAAATAATAATCAAAAATCCCAGCAAATAACACTGGGCATAGTGCATAGTTGACCCCCTCACTCCCTTAGTGGGGTAGTGGTCGTAGGAGGTGACTCTACCCTCACATAACAACCCCCCACCCACTCCCTTACCATGCTGAAAGGCATAGGGGCATATGGGAAGAACAGAGAGAGGCTGTGTACTGGCAAGCTTTGGCCCTACATCTGGAAGCAGGGCTTGTTAATGAAAAAGTGAGCACATTTGAGCTGAGCAGTGCTTCTGGTGCATATAAAACACTGCTTGGCTTTTCAGCAACAATTAACATCTGCTTCCTGAAAGTCATAAGTTGGTTCACACATACGGAAACTGTACCAGCAGCTGAGAAACTGGTTTGAATTGTATGTTATTGCCACGTGCAAAGTTTTGCCCTAATCTGTACATATCTAAATTTCTAAGAGCTAAAACTTGTGCTGATATTGGGCTTGATTCACTAAGACAAATAGCACGCCTTATTAAAGTTAACAAGCCTTATCAGAGTAGCATAGCGAGCGCTACGAACCCGCAGGGGCTTAAGGCAGGACGAGTGGAGCTCTTGTCATTGCCAATTAGCAGGCATAAGTTTGCTATGTTACTCTGACAAACTGTGTTAACTTTGATAAGGCGTGCTATTTGTCTTAGTGAATCAAGCCCATAGTAGACAAGACAAGACAAATAGCATTTATATCACGCTTTTCTCCTGGCAGACTCAAAGCGCCAGAGCAGCAGCCACTAGAGCACGCTCTATAGGCAGTAGCAGTGTTAGGGAGACTTGCCTAAGGTCTCCTACTGAATAGGTGTTGGCTTACTGAACAGGCAGAGCCAAGATTCGAACCCTGGTCTCCTGTGTCAGAGGCAGAGCCCTTAACCATTATACCATCCAGCCACCTATTATGATATCTCTAGCATGCATTCATGTTCCTGATTCTAGAGATAATCGGCACCTACAAATTTGAGCTAAAACACTAATTACTTATGAGCTGGTTTAATTACACAAATGCAAATAAAACTGGAAAAAAGCTGAACTATTTTTCAACTACTCCAGTTTAATGCTACGTACACAGTGAAAGAAAGAATCGTGAAACGACCAATGAAAAATTGTTCCACGATCTACCATTGACGTTATTATCTACACGTTCTGAACAACATTAGACTACAAATGATAGAATAAATGCTTACATCGTTAAATGATGCGGCTAGTCGAAGTACCGTATACTTCACGGACATATAGTTAAATAATCATTCATAGTTTTATACACACTGCTGTCTATGAATGATTATCTGCTGTCATGACGGTCGTTTTAATTGCTCAAGCATTGTCATGGATCTTTTTGATCCTCTGCCTTGATAGATCAGCATCCATAGTGTTAGCTGTAACTAACAATAATAATGTATTTGAACAAAAGTGCTACCAAAAACGGACATCTAAGCAAAACATATCAGTGTCCAAAGCCTATAGCATAAGACAAGCTTACAAGTTTGGAGTGACAATGTAAGTTTTCAGTCCAGCAGAGAACCAGCAGGGGGAGCTTCCAATCCATCCTATCCTCCACCTCCCCTCGGCAGATATTGTGCAGGTAAGGATAGCTTGCTGTAATATCTGGCACAATGCACGCAGCTACATCATCTGCTCATGGGTTAGACGAGACAAGGGACTTTGAAAAACAAACTAAAAAGGCGCACCAGCAGCAAATAAAGGAAATCATAAAACAAGAAGCAAGCAGATGGGAGATAAGCCCGGAGACAAGGTTTGATCTCTATCTTTTGGATTGCGCTTCATAGAAGGGATTCTAAAATATTATCTCAAACATTGCAATGCCCACACGGTCTCAAATCCCTTATCTCCTTTACAACAGTGCTGCCACTTCCACGGCTGTCCCGCCGCAGCCTTTGTTGTCCAGAGTTATAAAGGAAACATTTATTGGCATCGGGCTTCAATATTAAGGCAAAGCACAAACACTTCTCTGCTTCAAACACAAAGCGATCTGCAGAAGCTTGTGGAAAGGATTAGCGGAGAGACAGCAGCAACTAACGGTTTAATAAGTGTATAACGGAAACTTTCACGGGACAGCTCAAGACCAAAGCTTTCTAACAATGAGGAAATATTCACTTCAGAACGATGAACGGTCTGATCAAAATGATGGTCCATTGATCAGAAGTGGATTCTTCTTTCCACTGATCCAAAACACTGGATTGTTTTATCGTCTGTTAAACAATCAATGTGGTAGTGAACATCGATTGGTAACGAGCTTGTCCCACCGTGACAGGAGCAGGCACCCTTGCAGAACATGTCAAAAACAGTGGATTGGAATATGTGTGTACATTCAGTCAATGGGATGATCAGTGGCACAAACGGCTGAACAGAAAGCTGCTTCCTGAGAACACAGCCTTGGAGTAGCAGCCCAAAATATTCATGCTTTATGAAGTGTCTTGTTTGAAGATAACGGTCCGCACCACATCCAAGTATAAATCAGCTTTATTGAAGATCCATAAAATGCTGTGTAGCAGCTACAGCCCGTTGTTTCAGGTTACATGCCCTTTTACAAGCCGCTCAGCACTGGTCATGATATAATGATTTGTATGTGTAGTACAGCTAAGAAATAAAACATTAGGAGCAGAGACATAAGTCTAATATTGTTTCCAGTACAGGAAGAGTTAAGAAACTCCAGTTGTTATCAATGGAAAAGAGCTATTGAGCTCCACGACTTTCAAAGTCTTTCAAAGTCGCAGAGAGCTCTGTCTTCTGAAACTTATTATCTCAAGTGTCTGGCACTGTATTGTTTTTTCTTTTTCTGCAGAGGACAGTTCAAAAGTTCACTAGCCTGCTCTGTACAATCATTTAGAATTTGTAAGTAGTGTGTAAAGTGCAAATATTAGAGAATGATGTAATGTTATAAAAAGAAACTATATAACTGAAAATAAAAATATGAAAACATTTTATTTGCTACTAATGGTCTAGTAATTATCCATACTACACAACCAATTCATTATATCATAATTTTATTTTCGCTTCAGTGTCTCTTTAACTATCTGGTTTCTTGATGGTTACGATTTCCCCTCGCTTCCTATCGCAGTGAAAGTGAGTAAGGCAAATGGTAAAACCATTTATTTTAGTAGTGTTGAAAAGGGAGTAAAACTTTTATATTAGGATTTTATTGCTAAACGTAATTCTGCCTTCTTAAAACAGAAGATATTTGTGATAATTCAGCTGTAAGTGAGCAACTGTGGTTTCCCAAGATGCATCACTCCCAAATATGCAAATCATCTCTTTATGCCTTTGAAAGCAGGTTGCACATCCAGAACTGCTGGTGTATAGTGAGCCTGTAACTAATGCATTTAACGAAACTCTGAAGTCTCATGAAAATCATCTTTTTATTTAAAAAATGTGTTTAACATGCTAGCCCTACCTAAAACGCCTCATCCCTGCGGCAGTAATCTACCTAAATCCCCCCAAACTCCCCGGGAGGCAATCCGGGCAGCGCTTCCGTGAGAGGTAGAGCTATGAGCTGCAGCTCTGCCACTCAGCGCGTCTATCAGCCCGGATCGCCGCCTCTCCCCCACTGATAGACACGAATGGAGGCAGAGCTGCGGCTCAAAGCTCTGCCTCCTACAGCAGCAAAATCCACGACCAAGAAAGTCGTAGATTTTGCGGGGGAGAGGGAGGGGGGAGTTAGTTAGATTAGAGCCGCGGGGATGCAGTGTTTTAGGTAGGGCTAGCATGTTAAACACATTTTTTAAATAAAAAGATGATTTTTATGACACTTCAGTGTCTTTTTAACAGAGCCACATCAATCCAACATACACACAGGCTGTTTCTGACTTATTGGTTCTTATCAGTGCATGGTATGGATTGATATAGCTCTATGGGATGGATCAGTACTAAGGAACCCAGACAGCTCATGGTGACCCAGAACCACCTGAAAGGTATTAAGGGCTTAAAGAGACCAAGAAGGCCTCTATTAAAAAGCAATGCTAAATGTAATTTTGCCTTCTTAAAACAGAATGTATTTGTGATAATTCAACTGTAAGTGGGCAACTGTGGTTTCCCAGGATACATCACTCATTTAGGATGATTTTTTAATAGATGGCTTTTATTTCTCTTTTTAGCCCATTATACCATCCAGGTGGTTCTGGGTCACTATGGGGTTGATTCACAAAGGTTACTTATTTTTCACCTTAACTGTAAGGAGTGCTAATGCATGAGATAAACACATAAGGAGAGATAATTCATGAGATAAATAGATAAGGAGAGCTAAACCATTATGTCAAATAAGGAGAGCTTAACCATGAGTAATGTCAAATAAGGAGAGCTGAACCAATGAGCTATGTCAAGTAAGGAGAGCTAAACCACGAGTTATGTCAAATAAGCAGAGGTAAACCATGAGTTATGTCATATAAGGAGAGCTAAACCATGAGTTATGTCATATAAGGAGAGCTAAACCATGAGTTATGTCAAATAAGGAGAGCTAAACCATGAGTTATGTCAAATAAGGAGAGCTAAACCACGAGTTATGTCAAATAAGGAGAGCTAAACCATGAGTTATGTCATATAAGGAGAGCTAAACCATGAGTTATGTCAAATAAGGAGAGTTAAGTTAGATAAGGAGCGTTAAATCATGAGTTAAGTAAGGAGAGATAAATTGTGAGTTAATAAATACGGTGAATAAAGCTTTGTGAATCAGGCCCTATGAGCTGTATGGGTATTCCTTAGCATTGTATTGCTGTCTCTCTCTCTCTCTCTGTTAAAAAGATCCACTTTATTTCTTCAAGTGCAGAAAATGTTGCTGGAAAAGTAAGTGAGAAAACAACAACTCCGTGGGTATACAGATAGCAATAAAAGCTGGACAAATGGTCTTATAAACCCTATCCAAAGTAAAAGTTTGGTTGAAGTTACTCTTTCAGGAAAAAAAAAGCAAACAGATTTGAAGAAAGTAGACCACCACCATAAAAATCAAATTTCAACAGCAACTGGTCTGGGTGTATTAAGTGATAAAGATGCTAATCCTGCATTCAAAACTTGCAAAACTTTTTCTGCTGTTATGGTTTGTAGTTATCACATACTTTAGGAGCACTGGCCCTAGTGCCAAACAGTGCCAAAGAGTTGAATTCTGGGAGTTCTTTTTATCTATAATATATTCCTCCTCTTCCATTTATTTCCCTGCCTAGCTGCTTATCAGAAAAACCCTCTGATCACTTGTGTTTACAAGCAAGGCTGAGGTTACTCAGTGATTGGATGTGTACATAAAAAAAACCCAGTGCAGTTGTTAGTATACACCTCAGTGTCTGAAGACTCTGGGAGGAGGGCAGCTAATGAATACACAATGAGCAAGAGAAGGGAGGGGGGGAAACAAGAGTCAGGGAGGATATGATGTCAGCATTAGCTTGGCAAGATGGCCACTGCGTAGAATAGGATTTCCTGCTTTTCCTTTATAAAATTCACAGGACTCATTACCTGGATAGCACAATACATCTGGTATGTAAGTAGAAGTAGTATTTATCTACTTATAGATGTGTTTTTTTATTTCTAGTTTAGCATGGGTGTCGTTTGTTCTTTAAAATGCATTAAATGCAGCCGCGACCTCTATTCTGTAGTAAATAAGGAAAAGCTAAACTGTGATCTTGTGTGTGACATTCACACAATGCTGTGACGCGCGTGTCAAGTCTGCTGTGCAATACATAGGCTGAGAAGGAACTCTGCATAAAGATAAAGCTCTGGAACCTCTCCTTCCATCTCAGATTCCATCACCAGGTTGACATTTGTTCAGCCACGTTGACATGCTGTGCTAGAGTCACAACCCACATCACCAGAAATTCCATCCTGTGCACATTTTCATGCAAATCTGGAATCTGGATCTACCTCAAAACTAGCTGCATCCTTGTTCCAGATCAGTAACTTTGTAAGTAGTAAACAATGGGATAGAAGGACAATGAATCTGCAATGGGGGTACCATACACATATTTGTGCTGTGACACGGGGGGGGGGGGGGGGGGTCATAGCCCAACTACTACTTCAGTCCCTCAATAAAGGGGTCTATCCTCCAGATCCGGTGGTTTTGTGGCTACACTTGCTATGGGTGTGAAGATTGTGATGTTCACACTTGTTTTATGACCCTTGCAAGATGACCTCCCAGGCTGTGAGGGTCACCAGGGGTAGGCAAGGGAAAGGCTGTAAACATTGGGGGGCCTCATCAAAGTTTTGCTGGGAGCCCTGACTTGTAGCAATGCCACTGCTGTTATTTCTTTTGAGTTAGCTGAAGGTGTGTGTTAGGAAATTTCAGAATGGAACAGAAGTGATAATCATGTGCAAAGAGGAATAACCTACAACAACTACATAAACAACTATTCACAGTACTAATTGTACTATAGTTAGACCAAATAAGAGGTGATTTTTCACTAGTCATTATAGGTTAATAATTTCGATCAGCATATGAGCTAAAACAAAACATTATGGGCCCTATGCAATTACCAAACTCACCAGCAATAAGTGCTGGCGAGTTCTTAAATTAGGCATCAGTAAGGTCGCCTAATGCAATTGCATTGAACACCCCCCGGGAGCGGTAAAGAACTCCCTTGGGCGATCTAATCGCCCAGTGAGTTCCTTGCCCCCTATGCAATTGCATTTTTCACCCCCTGGGAAGCGATGCTTCCCGCCAAACATAGATGTTAACTTTTCACCTGCTCTGAGCAGGCGAAAGATCTATCGCCGGTGTCGGCAAGCTGTTTTTGGCATCTTCGAGCCTCCTTTACTAAGGACACCCCAGATGCCAGGGATTTAAATAGGTAAAGGAGTCAGTTTTGACTCCTTACCTATTTAAGGGCTGGTTCACACGGGCGTCTGCTGACCTTTCGCTTGGCGCCGCATTTAAACACCAGCGTTTAAAAGCTAGCTTTTGAAGGCTTTTGGGAAGCGTCCAAGGCTAGCAGTTCTGGTCTCTGCTATTGTTTCCTAGCGTTTACTGCCTCTGAAAGCAACATGTTGCTTTTGAGACTAGACGCAACGCCGGGATCTACCGCCAGGCTTTCATGAAAGCCTGCAAAAGCCAGCTCTAAAAGCTCCCATTCACTTGAATGGGACGGCGGTAGATCCCAAAAAACGCCGCGTCTGAAACGCTGTGTAAACGCCACAAAAACGCCCATGTGAACCAGCCCTAAAATGTAACAAAAAAACATACCTTCTTCGTTCTCATCTCGTTGCTCCTCCTTCCTCCGTCTGTTTATTCTCGGAGCCCGGCAAAGCATCTTTGAGTCTCCCGCCGGGGCTCCCCATTCATCCACTATCCAATCAGGATGATTCTCATTGGGCCACCTAGTGGACAAATGGGGAGCCCCAGCGGGAGACTCAAAGATGCTTTGCCGGGCTCCGAGAATAAACAGAGACGGAGGAAGAATGAGCGGAGGCGCGGCGAGGGACATGCAGAGAGACGGGAACGAAGGAGGTATGTTTTTGGCCGAAGGTCCCAGCGGGTCCCGCAGTAGCGACGAGCGGCAGGAGGCGACGGACGGAGGGTAAGAGCAAAGGCTGGCTCTTGTGACGGATGCGCGCGAATCTCCTGGAGATGCAGTGCCGTGGTGCTGAAGGACAGCTCCCCGGCACTAATGCCTTGCTTCACATCACTCACTACACAGGAGCATCGCTCAGCGAATACCTAGCTCCTTTACGCAAGGACATCCCTCAGGTGAAACTGGCAATTGAATTTGCCGGTAAATCCTGAGCGATGTGAGGAGATAAGAAGCTTGCGTGTTTTAAGCTTCTTATCTCCTCAAATTGCATATGGACCTACATGTTATAAACGCCACCGACTCCTAATTCTTCAAATACAATGTCTTACAGCCATAAACACAAATGTTGGGTTTTACTAGATGCTCAGTTTTCTATTATGCCTTCTGGGCTTCCAGGCACCTCAGATAGATGCAAGTATGGTAAGGTACCTCCAGACAGGAGACGGCAGTTGTCCAACAGGGCCATATATGGTCATAATGAAAAGACAGGTGTATAGAGTTAGGAGTTTGTTGTTCACAGGAAGTAGGTGTGACAAGTTTTAAGACTTCACCTCTGGAAATAGGCTCTAGGGGTCTTATGCTTAGTACACACAATGCAATTTTCCATCAGATTGACGCTCAAATCGATTATTATTTCTGACAGGTCCAATCTGATTCCTGATCCTTTTTCTGATTGATTTTCTGATCACTTCTATACATTACATGCATACATATTTATATATAAATCGATCCGAAAAACGATCGACAATCAGATCTGACCTGTCGTAAATAATCGATTTGACCATCAATCTGGCGGAAAATTGCATTGTGTTTACTAAGCTTAAAGCCTGTATGGCTAGTGGCAGATCCACAATAAGAACAGCTACACTGAAAAGTTCGGTTCACAAGGCAATACATGTAATTCATACCAATCAACATGTCAACAGGTTTCATTTGCACTGTTCAATTTTGAGTATAGCTGGGTTTAAATGCTATCGCTTTCTGTAAATTACAAACTGACTATTCATAATCCTGCTATACAGCCCATAATACATGATGCTCGTGGACTGTGCGTGGGCGATGGGCCCATTTAAAGTAGTTCTTTGTGCTTGCTAAGGTTTGATAACCAGAGTTACATCTTCAAAGTAAGCGCATTAACACATATTATTAGAGCGCTTTGAATATGGAATCCTAGAACAAGGAGCAGAAGAAAAACACACATACACTTTCGTTTGAAATGTCAGATGCAGAATTCTTTCACTTCCATAGACTGCCACTGCTTTTCAGTTTAACAAGGTGTTAATTAAATTATGCCCTTTCCAATCTGACAAGGCTGTGCAGAGACGGACTGTTATTTTGGTTGAAGCTAGAACCATTGCCGTTGGCCTTTTCCCTGCAAACACGGCCTAAGAAGAAGGTTATGTACTTGGCGCGTTCTAATGTCTACACTGTCATGGTGGAGCGTATTGTCTGCCGATGTGAGCACATCAAAGTGCAGGTTCAAATGAAAAGAAATGTAACCTTCTTATGCTCTGTTTAAGGTACAACATGCAAGAATTGTATCTGCCTTTCCTTGTTGGTGGTGACTGTTAGCTGGAAAAGCTCAGGTACCGTGTCAGAAAACTAGGGCTGCGATTAAAGAAAAATGCAAGTTCCACAGAAAAAAAGCAATCCTCTCCAGGTCAGACGCTATTCTGGGATTTCACCTGGATTTACTGCAGTTTCTCTACTGCTCCTGTCTTGTAGAGACTGGTTAAAGTAAAGTGAATGAGTCTGTCTAATATATTCACTGATCACTGTTAGTGCTGAAATAGGGAGCATGACATTTCCTCATCAGTAAATATTTTTCACTATGGAACTCCTATTGCAGGTAGTGTTGTAAATTCATCCTTAAAGAACCACCGTCGCGAAAGTCTTAAAATTTAAAATCTATGTAAACACAAACAAGTATGTTTCTTGCAGAGTAAAATAAACAATAAATTACTTTTCTCCTATGACGCTGTCACTTCCAGTAAGTAGTAGAAATCTGACATTACTGACAGGTTTTGGGCTAGTCCATCTCTCCATAGGGGATTCTCAGCATGGCCTTTTTTCTTTATAAATACACTCCCTGAAAAAGATTTATACGAAGATGCTGGCCAGCCTCCCTGCTCACCATACACTTTTTGGCAGTTGGACAGAGCAACTCACATTCACTAAGTACTTTTGAAAATAAAGAAAACCCTGAGAACCCCCTCATGAGGAGAAAGACTAGTCCAAAACCTGTAGTTTCTGTCAGATTTTTACTACTTACTGTAAATGACAGCAACATAGAAGAAAAGTAATTTATGGCTGATTTTACTGTGGAAGAAACATGCTTATCTGTATATGTTTACATATACCTGTATTTAAAATTTTAAGATTTTCGCGTCAGTGGTCCTTTAAAGGCCAGCAACACCTCTTTAGAAAAATATATAAAAGGAACCTCCCCACAAGTGAGGTTCGTAATAGAGTGGCTTACCTGTGGGGGCTGTTCTTTAGCCCTCCCCGTCCGTATGGGATCAGCCATTTTCCCCAGGGAGAACCACAGGTACTGTTGCGTGCCTAGGACCATTGCAGTGCATGCTGGGAGACGTAGTTTTGCAATGTGAGTACAGCTCCAAAAGGACTCTCCCGACATGGACAGCGCAACACTGCCAGAAGCTTTAATCTGCAGCTCCTGCTGTTCTCCCTGGGGGAAGTTTGAGGATCCCACATGGACGGGGAGCTAGTTAGCAGGCCCTTATATGTAAGTAATGCTGGTTATCCCCAGCAAAAGCCACTCTCTTACGAACCTCCTTTATGGGGAGGTTAATTTTATATATTTTTGTATATAGTTGCTGGGGTCCCTTTAACCACTTCACCTCCCCCGGCATGGATATCTACATCCTTGCTTTATCTTGCAGGGATGTAAATACTCCTCCCTTGCTGCCGCGCTCCTGCTCACAGTTTCCATTCATTGATCTAAATCCCCATGTGAATGACAGCGGCCGTGTATAAGACGGCGCCGTCATTCATAAAAGCGATACTTACATGTCCACGCATTACTTCCTGTTTGCATAGTAATACTACGCATAGGGATGTTATGCGCGAGGACAGCTTGTGGCCAAATAGTAAAAGTACATGTACAAACATTTTTTTTATTAACCATTTATGCCACCTGGACTTGATTGTCACGTCCAGGCGGCTGCTATAGCGCTGTTGCGCGTTCCCGCGCGTGCACATGTTGCCCCCCGTTAGCCCAGAGATCAATGAATGGGAACATGGTTCCCATTCATCGATCTAAGTCCCCGCTAGAGAGACCGATGGCTTCTTTTCAGAAACCACCGTCTTTTGAATGAAAAAAAAAGTTTCCCATCCTCTATACCCTTTCTGGAAGCGAGAGCGTTCGCTTCCAGTATTAAAAAAAATGTTTTTGATTGTGGCCATTTTGTAGTAAAACTACATCTACATCACGGATGAGCAGAAACTACGCCAGTGCGAATTTACGCATCGTAGTTTGCATCTACGCATCGTAGTTCGTAGGTGAAGTTGCAGAACTACGCTTACGAATTTACGCGTAGCGAAGTACCGCTACGCGTAGCTTACGCTTACTATGCGTAGTTAACATGTGTATTGCGTAGTGAACTACATATGCATTACTCGCGTCTATTTCTCCGCGTACGATTGTATGCTTACAAATTTACGCATTGGAAAGGGGAATGTACGCATAGAAGAGTTCCCGGGATAAGCATCTAAAGAGGAATTAATGCGTAAAATTTTCTGCATACAGGCATAAGCATCCGCATACACTACGCTTTGCACTACGCGTAATTGCGTATTTTAACGCGTATTCTATGAAATGCATACGAAGCGAATATTTGATTTCGAAGCCGTAGTTTGGCGAAGCGTAATTGCGTAAAACTACGCGTAGTTCCAGCGTAGCAAAGTTGGCTGACTACGACCATCCCTGATCTACATACTTTTTTCAATGAAATAGACATTAATACATTTAAAATTAACTGTTTACATCCCACACAAAAAAATTGCCCAAATAAAATTTTTCATAATAAAAAAAAAAATTACAATAAAAAAACCCCCAAACATAAATAATTACCTAAGGGTCTGACCTTTTTTAATATGGATGTGAAGTGGGTATATTATGAACATTTTTAAATTATAAGCTTGTAAATAGTGATAGACGCAAAACTGAAAAATGCTCTTTTATTTCCAAATAAAATGTTGGCGCCATACTTTGTGATAGGGACATAATTTAAATGGTGTAATAACCGGGACAAATGGGCAAATAAAATACATAGGTTTTAATTATGGTAGCATGTATTATTTTAAAGCTATAATGGCCGAAAACTGAGAAATAATGATTTTTTTCCATTTTTTCTTAATATTCCTGTGAAAATGCATTTAGAAAAAAATAATTCTTAGCAAAATGTACCACCCAAAGAAAGCCTAATTGGTGGCGGAAAAAACAAGATATAGATCAATTCATTGTGATATAATTAGTGATAAAGTTAATTGGCAAATGAATGGGAGGTGAAAATTGCTCGGATGCATAAGGTGAAAAATCCCCGCGGGCTGAAATGGTTAAAAGACATTTTTTACATTTGAAATTAACCCCTTACCTCCCACACTCCACAATAGTTACCCCCAAAAAATGTTTGTAAAAAAATAACAATAAAATATACAATTAAAAAAATACATAAATAGTTACTTTAGGGATTGAACTGATTTTTAAACTATGGGCTCGTAGATAGTAACGGACACAAAACTGAAAAAAATGCACCTTTATTTCCAAATAAAATATTGGCGCCATACATTGTACTAGGGAAAAATGTTAGATGTTGCAATAACCGGGACAAATGGGCAAATAAAATGTGTGGGTTTTAATTACGGTAGCATGCATTAATTTAAAACTATATTGGTTGAAAACTGAGAAATAATACACAATAATACACTTAGCAAAAAAGAAAGCCTAATTGGTGGTGAAAAAAACAAGATATAGATTGTTTCATTGTGATAAGTAGTAATAAAGTTATACACGAATGAATGGAAGGAGCGGTATTGCTATGGTGTTCAAGGGGAAATAACCTTGGAAGTGAGGTGGTTAAAGAGGCACTTATAGTAGAATTTAATACATTATTCAGGATCCCCCATTTTACATTAATTATCCTGGTTTCAGCATCAGAAACACTTCCTATATTCATATACTGCTGTATGTTGGTATGTAACCCCACCCCCCCCTTCCCTCAAAAATTTTACTCACTGCTTCCTCATACAGTGAACTGCTCCCATCTCTAGTTAACTGGTAGTGGTTACTGGAGCAGTGAGCAGTGGTCTACGATAACCTATGACAGCTCTTGCTGTGAGTGAGATGAAACTGCAGCCCATGACCTCATGTGAGGAACATTACTGCTGATTGTTGTCTATCACAACCAGTCGCCTTTTTTAATTCATTTTCATATCATTATTATCATCATTATTGCAAATATAACAACTGGAAGTAGGACCTGTTTTCTCACTTCCAGTGAGGAAGAAAATGCAGGGGGCACACTTCCTGTACTCATGCTCTCCGTTAAGAGAATGAAAACACCAAACAAAAATCTAAGAAAGCAGATTGCATGCAAGTATTATCACCCATTATAAATGTACATGCATTCAAATGATTAAGCCCAATTTTGATATCAAGATCAAAATTGGGCTTAATCATTTGAATGCATGTCCATGTATAATCAGTGATAATACTTGCCTGCAATCTGCTTTCTTAGATTTTTGTTTGGTGTTTTCAGTCTCTCAACGGAGAGCATGAGTACAGGAAGTGTGCCTGTACTACAAATATAGAGAACTGTGATGTTTGCCTCAAGCACTGCTCAATTTAAACTGCCCCCCCAAACCTAATCCCCCAAGGGCAACTTCCCATTGCTCCATTCCCATACAATGTTGACAAATATTTTGTTTTCATCCCTCCCAACTTTAATCTCAAAGAGCATAAGCAAACCAGCATCCAATTTCTGGTGTGACTGAAGCACTGTGCTGCTTCTCTGTCTGCAATAGAAAAAAAAAAGACAATTCTATGCTCATATACGGTAAATGGCATGGGCAAGGTGAAGAAGCAGTTCTGATTTCATCTACTCCATCCCCTCCCTATTTGGTATCTTTTGCTACTGTTCCCACCTGTAGTCAGCTACATGTTCTGTGCTGCACTGCGTGTTCAACTAATGATCACTCACCGCATTCTCAATGCTTCTTGCTGTCTCACCAAACAGTTCTGACTTGTAGTCTGACATCTCAGGGGTATAAAAGACCTCCTGACCCTCCAGCTCCTCAATGATGAGGACACCTTCAAACGTTTTTGTTTCTGCAAAGAGAAAAACATTGACAGTATGATTTGGTTGACAGAGCTATGATTCTACAATAAAAGACACCTCCTGAATGCTTGTCCCTACTCCCTTCTACCAGTATGAGTGGTTTTATGGGCAGTACCAGGTGTGGTTAGTAGCATGGCACGGGGCTGAGCTATGAAAGGTTAGTATTTGACATAGTCCAGCTTGGTTTGGTTGCTGAAGAGGGCACATAGCATAGCACATTACCAGATAGGGCAGCTTCCCATGGGAGGCAACTTAATACGAAACCTTTACTTGCTGGGCAACAAGAGAGACAAATTAGGCAGTTACAGGGAAATAAGAAAGGTTAGACAGGCACAAAAGAAAACATACTTCAGCAGAGCTAAATCAGACTCATAAGTTTACGCCTAATGGCATACCGTAGATTTATTCTTTCATGACATTATGTTAGGAATCACAGTTTATACATAAACACGTTTATTTATCTAAATCTGGTATTTTAGTGAAGGATGCCTGCTGGGAGAATTGAATTATCCAATAGTGATCACGCTTACACCCTATTCACACTATTGTGTCACGTCACATCACGGTACTCTCCCCCATGGCTCCCACGTTGCAGTGTCCATGAGTCTCTGTGACAAAGTGCTTCAAACAACGGTCAGGCCACCAAACTCTGCAGTGCGTTGCTGTGTGGTACGAGTGGAGTCAATGAGCTAGAGTCTAGACTGTTGTGGTAGCAGTGCAGCAAACATGTCCCAATTGTTTAAAATTCAGGGAAGTACTTCCTGTCCAGCAGGAAGCACGTCACTGAGCAAGGGAGGGGGGGCGGAGCTAGCAAAATTACCCTGGCAAAGCACTCTGCTACAGGGTATTTTGTACATGAAATGGTGCAGTGCAATTTTTCTTATTCCCACTGATGACTCATGCTGTCTTTGTGGAAAAAGACAGCATCAATCATGAGAAGGAAGGGGGTAATTAGTGAGCATGTTAAAGTTAGCAGGCATGTTTGAATGACCTGAAGGATTTTTTTCATATGGCTGGCAAAGCAGTAGAAAAGATGTTTAGGTTAAGAAACCTCATCTGTGGTTCATTTGCTTCTTTTCAAGATGTAGCAGCGGATTCATATGCATGGACCCACAACAGTGTTAAGGCACGTACACACGCCTGATTTATTCAAATGACGGGTCGTGTCTGACGACCCGTTGTTGGCGGGAATCTGGCGTGTGTACGCGCCTTTACATTAGAGATCAAACTTCATTCGTTACTCTGAACAGCAGCACCATATTTGTTCCATTTTTTTTTCACTTGTGTTGGTACATGTGGCCCAAAGAGGAGATTTTACCGCTGAAGCTTGTGAAAGATTTAGGAATCCAGTCAAGGCTGAGTCAAAACATTTTGATTTAAAGGACTATTTTTGCTAAATATTGTAAAATTTGAAATACATATAGACAATGTAAACACATACAAATAAGAAGCAAGTTTCTTCCAGAGTAAAATTAGCCATAAATTACATTTTTCGTATGTTGCTGTCACTTACAGTAGGTAGAAATTTGATGGAATGGACAGGTTTTGGACTAGTCCATTTCTTCATGGGGGATCCTCAGAATGGCCTTTATTCTTTATAAAGGATATAAACAAAGATGCTGGCCATCCTCCCTGCTCGCTGTACACTGTTTTGGCAGTTGGATTGAGCAACTGCCATGCACTAAGTGCTTTCGAAAATAAAGAAAACCCTGTGAATCACCCAGGAGGAGATGGGCTAGTCCAAAACTGTTGGTTCCGTTACATTTCTACTACCCCCTGTAAGTTACAGCAACAAAGGAGAAAAGTAATTTATAACTCATTTTACTCCGGAAGAAACATGTTTCTTATTTGTATGTGTTTTCATGTATTTTAAATGATATGATTTTTGGCGATAGTGGTCCTTTAAGTTAAATTGCATGGACTGCTACACCACATGTTGTACAAATTTACAGACGCTACAAATCTCGCTCATTGGTAACTCCCTACAGAGACGCTGCTGGACCCAACTATATTATAGGTCTATGTTGGTACAAATCAATTTCAGTAAGCGAGTGATAGCTAACGATGAAAACTATCAGGCAGCAATCGTTGCCAGTGACAGTAGTGCTTCCAAAAATACTGTTGCTAGGAGGAATCTGTACTGACTTTACCAAGTATGCTGCTACACTGAAATGAAGTGAGAATACTGCTAAAAATATCTGCTGCACAACATGGAACATATTATTATTGCAACACTCTCGTCTAAAACAAAAAGTAAAAAAGTTACCCTCTACTTCTGTTCATGACACATTCTTATCCTTAAAGAGACTCTGTAACAACATTTTCAGCCTTATTTCTTCTATCCCATAAAGGTGGCCATACACTTATAGGTTTTCAGCAGATCTGACCATCAGATAGATTTCGGTCAGATGCCTGTCAAGTCGAATCTGATAGGAATCTATCTGATGTGTGCCACACACTAGGAACAGATTTCAAGTAGATTTCAGAATGAAATCTATTGGCAATCTATCTAAATGCATTATTGGACCATTAGATCCAATGCAACTTTATAGGCCATCGATCTGCTGCCAGCAGCAGATCGACCTAGATCTTCCATCCTGTCAGATCAAATCCATCGAAATTGGCCACAAATCGATCGATTTATAGATTTGAAAGAATCAATTTCTGATTGATCGATTCTATAGAATCGTTTAATCGAATATTGGCTGAAATCGACCAGTGTATGGGCCCCTTAAGTTCTTACACCTGTTCTAATGTGGTCTGGATTACTGCAGCCTTTTCTAGTTGCACGGTCTCTGTAATATATCTAATCTTCTTTTCTTTGTCAAGCTTTGTTGACCCAGAGAGGAATGCACTGCCTCTGCTGTGATAGGGAGAAGTTATGCACGCCCCCTCCAGGCCCCCTGCAGGCTCTGTTTGTGAGCTTTATTTATCCCTCCCAGACAGGTCTCTGCTCTCAATTTCAGCTTGTCTGAGGGGGAAGGGAGCTGCCCATGCTGAAAAACTGAATCCCAGACTGGAGTTCACTATGTAATAAAAACGTGTAGTATACTGTAACTTGATATATATATAGATGAACATCAAATCCTGGTTAGCGGCCATATTTTTTGTTTGTAAACACTGCCTAAAACTGGGGATTAAAAGCCAGGATCCCGGCGGGGAGCGGCGGAAACGGCAAAGAGGGATCCAGGAGATCACAGTGACTCGACTGGTATGTTTTTTTATTGTACAAATTGGACAGTACAGATTCTCTTTAATACCTGGCCCGTCTGAGGCTGGTGTGGCACTTATATCAACTTTCACTGTGTCTGTGCATTAATGTGCATCAATGTCACAAATACTAGATATTACACAACACAAGCCGCATTTAAAGGTACACCTGCTGTGCATCGTCCAAACAATAAAAAAAGATATTTACTGAATGGAGGTACGGTTTATCATGTAGTCTGGCAGGGCGGGCTCTATTTCAATGCAGCTTGTATAAAATTGAAGTTATTCTTCAAAGGAAAGCTGTTGTGAAAGGAATATTAAGACTGATGTTGTTATTCCCTGCAAGAGCTGGAGACAGAGGAGGCACTAAAGCTGGGCAACTGGCATTTTTAAAGTGAATAAAATATGACAGCCTATAAATCATTATGGTTTTTCTTTAGAATGCCGTTCATGTTGGCTACTTGACTATTGTCTAATTGTGTAATTTTTCAGCAATTAAACTGACAGCAAATGTTGGCTATACACTTATCGTTTTTAATGATTCCTGGCAGATTTGGTCATCCAGATCAAATCTGCTACAAATCTTTTGTGATCGAATATTGACTGATTCTTACCTTATATTTATTGATTGGACTAGAAGGAACATTTCCCTCATTTGGGGGGGTGGGACAGGAGGGGTAGTGGATGGATGGCCCACAGTGCTGCACTGCCTCGCTACTGGAATCTACTGAAAATCACAACGCTGTGTGCGGTAGGAACTGATTCTTCTCTGAATTCCAATCGGAGAGGGAATGATAACTTTGAAACATTGGATGACAATCTATAAGTGTATGGCCAGCGTAAGAAGTGTGCATATCAACAGAGTGAACTTCAGGTAAGTTGCTCATAGTTCATAGTTGTGGGCAGAGATGGATTAAGAAGTAATGGTGCCCTGGGGAAGATAGCAGTTTTTGCCCCTGTTGAAGGCCACCTGGCTTTTTTTTGTTAAGATTTAGTGGAGCTAGCATCCCCCAGGCCCCTAAATGCCCTCCAGGCCCTTGGAAACTGCCTAGAATTGCCTTGAGGAAGATCCGGCTCAGGTTGTGGGAAGACTGCACAGGTTGCAGTATGTGTAATGACTCTTTAACGTCAACTGTATATGATCAGCAGCTATTTCGCTGGATCGAGAACAATGGTGAGATGTACCTGAAAAAGTAATGTCACCTCACAGCTACACTTGGGACAAAGGACAGGAGGACCGTCACCCACGCCTGAAACAAACGCACCTGATTGGATGCTGAACTTTTCATGTTTCTAAATATGAGTGGGCAGCTCTAAAACAGGATTTAAAGGGCTTGTCTAATGAGCTAGCAGCTGGCTTCTCTAATAGATCATTATGAAAATAAAGCCAGCTGGTCAGAGGAGTTTCCAGAGAAGAAACACTGCCAGCTCCCACCAAGGACACTGTATATTTATGTTAAAAAAAGGTGTTCTCAACCAGGCATTTCAAGAACACACATAGCTAGTGATGCCAAACTATACTGTATGCATTTTCCACATTTGTCAGTGAGCCAACCCAGAATGAACATCTGTGAAAGGGGTCACATCCTCTGATATTATAACAAAGGCAATCTTCCCTGCTATTTACTATTGCTGCTAAATGGTCACTTCTTACCCTGGTATACACTATTATACAGCAGAGGGGTGAGGGGAGATGCTGGAGGGAACACTTACTGGGGCAGTTGCTTCCTTCAGAGTCGATGGCAGAGGTTTTTCCATCTGAGCAGCATCCTAGAGGCGTGTTGTAGCAGCTGGCTCTCTCCATGACAGGTGTGCCTTCAGATTCCCGTACGTCCTCACCTTCCTCCTGCTGCTCATCCCCTCCATCAAACGTCTCCTCTGTGCAGAGAAATCATGGACATTACAATAGGTAGCAGAAGTCAACTAATTCAAACTGAAACTCTAACATTAACTTTTATTAATGTGTTGAATTCAGTGTAGGATAGATTGTGCATTTTTCAGGTTTTTAAGGCAGTTTTTATGATGTCTGTGCTTCAGCTGGAGAGATCCGCCTCACTTCCTGTTTCAGTCACAAGCATCTTTGGTACAATTTGCAGGAAATGAAAATCTGTTTAACCACTTGAGGACCGTGGTGTTAAACCCCTTTAGTAACCAGGCTATTTTTTTTTACTAAAATGGCCACTGCAGCTTTAAGGCAAAGCTGCAGGGCCGCACAACTCAGCACACAAGTGATCCCCACCCCCCTTTTCTTCCCACCAACAGAGATCTCTGTTGGTGGGGTCTGATCGCTCCACAGTTGTTTCTTTTTTTTAAATAAATATTTATTTTATTATTTTTTAAATAAATGTGGCTATTTTTTTTTTTTTCCCCGGTCGCTCCCTCCCTCCGCCAGCCAATCAGCGTGATCGGCTGTCACAGCCAATCACTCCCTAGCCTATGGAGGGGACAGCCGTGTCACATGCTCCAAATCGCAGCGCTGTACACAGGGACATCTAACAGTCTCTGAGCGGCGATCACCGCTGAGAGACTGAAGGCGGAGCAGACCTCTGCCTTCCAAGCAGGAGATGCGCACGCAGCCTGCGCACAATCTTCTGCTAGCCCCATAGAAGGCCGTTCACGCCAATGGGCGTGGAGCGGTCCTGGGGCTGCTGCACTTCTCACGCCAACTGGCGTGGAGCAGTCGGCAAGTAGTTAAAAGACCTCTGCCATGAAAATCTTAAACTACATGTAAACATACACAAATAAGAAGTACGTTTCTTCCAGAGTAAAATGAGCCATACATTTTTCTCCTATGTTGCTGTCACTTACAGTAAGTAGTAGAAATCTGTCATTACCGCCGGATTTTGGACTAGCTCATCTTTTCATGGGGGGTTCTCAGTGTTTTCTTTATTTTTAGAAGCACTTAGTGAATGGCAGTTGCTCCGTCCAACTGCCAAACAAAGTGTGCAGCGAGTAGGGAGGATGGCCAGCATCTTTGTATAAATCTTTTTCAGGGAATGTCTTTATAAAGTATAAAGGCCATGCTGAGAATCCCCCATGAAAAGATGGACTAACCCAAAACCTGTTGGTAATGTCAGATTTCTACTACCTACTGTAAGTGGCAGCAACATAGGAGAAAAGTAATGTATGGCTCATTTTACTCTGGAAAAAATGTACTTCTTATTTGTATTTGTGTTTAAAATTTTCGTTCCTCTTTAACTGTGACAAACACCACAATGAGAAAAGTCTTTAGTGTCACAGGGAAAGACTATGATGGCATTAGTAATGTAACTAGCACTGGAAATCCAA
The DNA here is from genome assembly GCF_040937935.1 of Hyperolius riggenbachi. Lineage (NCBI taxonomy): Eukaryota > Metazoa > Chordata > Amphibia > Anura > Hyperoliidae > Hyperolius > Hyperolius riggenbachi. Next base: position 257,597,252 of record NC_090651.1, on the reverse strand, counting down.
ACATTCAGTGTGAACAGGGAACATCTCTGTTGTATGTTTATACTACACGGTTGAGGTTTACTCTTGGGCCTGATCTGTTTAAGGTAAGAATTACAAGACAATTAATCATGATAAACTTATGGGAGGAGTGGAGGTTGGCGTCAGACCAGGTTTGGGATAGTAATGGTAGGGCACTTAGATTTGAGAGGTATTTTGTAACACCAATGTTAAATATATGGGAGCAAAATATTGATGCCCAAGCATGATGTTCCATTGTTTGGGGCTCCACCTGCTGGCGGGTCAAGCAATTTTTGAAAGAAGGAAATTCCATAACTAGACAAATGTGTCCTGCTTAGGCAGTCAGTCTAATGCTGGGAATGGCTCCATAGATAATTTCCGACATGTCCGATCTCCGGCCCGATCGTTTCGCTGCTTGTTTCTGCATGGAGGACAATGGGAAAAGATAATAAAAACAAGCGGAAGATAAGAGAATCGTCTGCAGAATTGAGCAGACAAAACGATCGGGTGTGGAAACGAGCAGCAAAATCGAGCCTTGTATGCCCATCATAACACTTCCTCATGCTTGACCATAGGACAATGCCATTCTATTGCATGCAAAGGAGAGAAGGGGGACATATAAAACCATAACCAAACCAGATTAGCGTAGTCGTCATTGTGATATTCACTTGCAGTACATGCATAATAAAAGTGATTACGCAATCATAACAATATTATTTTATCTAGTAATATAAGGCTTCAAAATGGCCTAAGCATGTATTCTTCATGCATCACCAAGCTTATGAAAGGGTAAGCGTACTTGCTGGCTCAGTTCCACTTAATTCCTGGTCTCCACTTGCTTCCTGTTCCTCGTCCCCGCTGCCGCTTCCTGATTCATCGTATGTCAGTGCTTTAGCCGGTTTCATGGTTGGCACCGTCACACCTGGTCTTACTGTTGATGTGCGGACACGATGGGTCTGAGTTACAGGCCTGGCAGTACTTGTTTGCCGTTGTCGGGGACTTTCAGTAACTTTTTGGGGATCTCGAGACCTTGGAGCTACTGGTGTAGGCAGTGACCGTCCAATTGGTGGACCAGGGGTTCCAGTAGGAGCCAAGGTCTGCAGATTGGCCAGAGTGATGGTTTCTAAAAAGGAAAAACAATCACAAATCACTTTCTTGGAATGGTTTCAGTCTTCTTCAATGCAGTACCATTTCATTAACCATGTTCAAGCAAATCCGCATTACTTATAAAAATCATTAAAGGGAAACTCCACTTTGGTTGAGAAAGGGGCTGCTGTCTTCACTTCAGCTCTATATGTAGCAAGGGTTAAAGGTAAACATCTCAGCTTGATTACTTTGTTTTTATGTGCACATAAAACGCATGTCAAAGTTTGTTGCCAGTCACCTGTTGTAAAGTGAGTAACAAAGGCTCCCCAAACTATGCAGCTAATCACTCAAGCAAGGATGAAGTTCTGGAGAGTCTCATGGCAACATTTCTCCAGACAGGCTACACACAGTAGTGTTGCGATGGTTACAATTAGCAATTTGAGCTTACTGTCGCATTTGGAAATACTTAGCTGACTGCAGATTGCAATAGAAATATATGTTAATAATATTTAAAGGACCATGATCGTGAAAATTGTAAAGTTCAAAATACATCTAAACACATATAACTAAGAAGTACATTTCTCCCGGAATAAAATGAGCCATAAATTACTTTTCTCCTATGTCACTGTCACTTACAGTAGGTAGTCAAAATCTGACAGGACTGCCAGGTATTGGACTAGCCCATCTCCTCATGAGGGATTCACAGGATTTTCTTTATTTAAAAAGCACTTAGTGATTAGCAGTTGCTCAGTCCAACTGCCAATATAGTGAGCTAACAGGTAGGGGGGCAGCCAACATCTTTGTATAGACCCCTTCCAGGGATTGCTTCCAGTTTACGGGGAATAAGGAGATGGGCTAGTCCAAAACCTGTCCATTCTGTCAGATTTCTCCTACCTACTGGGGCAGCAACATAGGAGAAAAGTAATTTATAGCTCATTTTATTCTGGGAGAAATGTACTTCTTAATTGTATGTTTACATGTATTTGAAATTTGCACAACAGTGGTCCTTTAACCTTTTGGGGACTGTCTAACGCCGATGGGCGTGGCCGCGGCGGCAGCCCCAGGACCGCCTAACGCCGATTGGCGTCAAGTCCTGGGGCTGCAGTTTCCCAGGGAATGGCCGCGCACATGCGCAATCGTTCCCTGCCACTTCACGGAACAGAGTCAATCGCGGCAGCAGGCTGTTTGTAAATGTAAGGGGAAAGAAATCCCCTTTGTTTACAACTGTACAGCGATGCGGTCCCCGTCAGCGCTGTACGAGATCGGCGACCCCCAGCCTCTGATTGGCCGTCCTTTCATAGGCTGATAGGACAAACAGGCTGATAGGAGGAACAGGAGGGTTCGCTGTCCTGTTCCATAAAGATTACGGAGGGGAAGAAAGGAGGAGGGAAGGGGAGGGAGGGAGGCAGAGAGAGCCTCATAGAGGCTTGGGGAAAAAAAAAAACACGGCCACAGCGATCGGACCCCTCCGGCGGCATGTCCCCTTAGGGACAAAAAAGGAGGTGAGTCCGATCGCTGGGCTCCATAGCTGGGCCATGCAGGAGGCTGAAAAGCCTGCACGGCCCAGCATAAAAAAATGAGCTTGGTCGTTGGGGGGGGGGGGGGGGGTGTTAGCACTACGGCCATCAAGTGGTTAATAATATTACATATTACACACAAGACTTGTGAGGCACATATCTATATGCCACTTTTGTAACCAAATGGCAATTTCCCTATAAAAGCCACTAATATTTACAGTATATTGTTATTATAGATTTATATAGCACAAGCATCCAAGCCGGTTTACAAATACAGGAATTCATGTACATATAATTAACTCCCTGCTATGAACAAGGTTACTCCAGATAAATACATAGTTATAGAGTCTGTCCAGTAGGAGGTAAATAGCGGAAATGTCAAGGCAAAATATAGCCATAGCATAATACAGTGGAATAAAGGGCCCTCTCCCTGAGCTTACAGCATGAAGGAATAAAGGAAATGCAAGGTAAGGGGAGTTTGTAAGTTGTATGTAAGATGAAAAGGTATCATGCCTTATCTTTAAAGGGTTGGCCTACTTTAATACATAAATCTATATGACACATATAATATCTATCCAAATAATTTTGTAACTTAAAGACATTTAAAGTGGATCCAAGATGAAAAACTAACTATAATAAGTAAACTGTCTATATATCTTATCTAAAGTTTAGATAGCTAGGTAGATAAAGTTTACACAGCAAATCCAGCTGCAAACAGCTTCAACAGTTTATGATTATTTATTCCTGTGATACAATGAGAGCGGCCATGTTCTGTTTGTCACATTACACACAGGCAAGCTGCTCTGCATCTCCAGCCCTCAACCTGTGAAAACTTCACCCCCTCTCCTCCTCCCCTCTGCCTCTGAAATCTCTGGCTAGTAACCTCCTCCTCCTCCTGCCCAGACTGAGCTCGATAAGCCCTTGCTACTAAGGTTCAGAGTGCCAAGGCACTCTGGAGAAGCTGTGGGTGAGGCCTGTTTAGTTTACAGAGAATTAGAGTATTAAAACAAAAAAAAGTATTTGGTTTGAGGAATGCCCTATAAACTATATGAAAGGAACACACTTATGCAAAAGTTTATCTCAAATCCACTTTAAGGAGACTTCAGACAAGTGTAATTAATCCAGGATTTAAATGGGAATCACATGGGTAATTTATACCTATTCATATGTTGTCCTTCAAAAAGTTACAAGCAGCGGAACTTTCTAACGCTGTCCTTAGTCAGATGTCTGACTCATGCCTAGAAATTAATGTGGAGAGCCAGACATACTGAGCGAAAGGTGCGGAGAAAATACACAGACTCTCCCCCATAGATGGTCTTTCCCCATAAAAATCTGCCAATCAGTGTGTTCTGCTCTATGGGAGGGGAGGGGTTAGACATGAGAGAAAGCGATTCCTGTGACTGTACAGAACAATAATGATAAAGCAAGAATTTTCAGCATGTCTAATAAGCTATTGGTGGACATTAGGGGCACCTGTGCAAATTAAAAAATAAACACCTGAAATAATCTTACATCACTATTTCAAGTAATGGAAGATGTAAGTGTATAAGCCACAAAAGCCTTTGCCTTTTTACGGTCAGAAAAAAATAGATTTATGTTATCTATCAAAGCAGATTATAATTAAAAGGAACTGCAGCAACTGGAATAGCTTGATGTTTACTTTAATTCAGTGCTAAAGGTGCACAATGAAGGTGCGATTTTTTCATTCGATGCGAACATTCAAAACTGTTTTTACAATCAAATTGCACAGAAAACTGCGCAGTGTGTGGCAAAAATCATTATAAAACGATTCTGTGGTCGATTGGAACAGAAAATGTAATCATTCCAAATGTTGGATTTTATGATCGAATTAGAAGAGAGAAAATGCCATAATCGACCCATGTATGGGAACAATAGATTCTGATTACTCCGATTGTAAAAATTGCATCGAAAGATTGCATCTGATGAAAATATTGTAATGTACACAAATAGAACAATTTCTTTCAACCTACAGCTGGAAATTTACTGAAAACCATGGCAACAGTGTATGGCTTGATATTAAAGGTACCCAGAATTCTCCTCTCTTTAACTGTATCATTGTTTCAATGGTCTGCACAAGAGAAGATCAATGAGATTTTGTTCTAATTTGATGCAAATTTTGTCTTTTTCACGCACACTGAAACCAGCAATATCTTATTAGTATAGGTCCAAGTTGGATGGGAATTGCAACAATGTTGCATCAAGTCAGAAAATGCAGCATCTTGTTGTTCATCACCTGTACAAGGAAATACTAAAGCTGGCCACTAACGGTCGAATTTCTAGCGAAAAATCGTTCGAGCGATCAGAAATTCTGATCGGATTGGTTGTAAATAATCTCCATTGATGGACACAATCGATTATGAACGAGTGAAAAAAATGTCGCCCGAATGAATTTTCGTCGAATGAAAATTTGGATTTTCTTGGTGGTCATGATAGAAAGGAAGCAATGATTGGTTAGTTGATGGTGCAGTGAACGATTTTTCATCCGATCAGAATTTCTGATCGCTCGAACGATTTTTCACTAGAAATTGGACCGTTAGTGGCCAGCTTAACATTTATTGCCCCAGATCTCTTTCATCGAATCTGAGCAGAGTGGGAGCTGTTGCCTGCCTATACACCACAGACCAATTTCTGATAGATTTCAGCCTGCTCCCCACCCCATGAAAATGTTTCCTTCAGTGCCTGTGCTCTGTAAAACCTCACCTCTCTGTCGCCACAGTGGCATAGCGGCAGACTGGTGAGCCTTTTACACTGCACACAGGCATGAGGGACACTTTTACACTGGGGGGACACTGGCTGGGGATCTGTCGGTCGTTGCAATATTGAACACCATTACCACCTCCTGATCGAGCGCTTGCAACCGAGATTTTCCAGCATGTCCGGTTGATCCCTCAGACCAGTGTTTCTCAAACCTGTCCTCGTGACTCCTAAACAGTGCATGTTTTGCAGGCAACCTCACCTATTCACAGGTGGGGTAATTAGTGTCTCAGCTAGGTGGATTTTGTAGCTGAGCCACTAATTACCTCACCTGTGCATAGGTGAGGCTGCCTGCAAAACATGCCCCGTCGAGAAGTCATAAGGACAGGTTTGATAAACACTGCCTAGACCGATTTTGGACCGAATGGATTGAAATATTGATGGGGTGGACATGTTTCAGCACTGGTTTAGCCTCCAATTCGATAAAACGATCTAATCGGAAGGTTGAATTGCCCGCAAAATCGCCTAATGTATGGCCACCCTGACCGACATTTTTACAAGTGCATGCAGTAATTGGGAGTAATCACTCCCATCGCAGTAACAGCTGACACAATGTAAGGCAGCTTTCCCAATGACTTACTTTGGAGCACATAAAGAGAGACCTGGGAAACAAAATAATCAGAGGTATGTCCGTGTAATTAGGCTGTTGGTTGAAATCTGTAGTGATGATTTGATAAGTGTACATTTTTGTAGAAAAAGTGACAATACACTCAATAGTACAATTTCTGATAAATACGCACAAAAAACTTGCTCTTTAAACTATAATTTGACCTCTTGCTTCTCTGCACATATCTACGATTCAGTAAACCACATACAGAAGGAAAGTAAAATGGAATAAACAGGAAATAAACAGAGAAAGTAATATGATGGATAAAGCTTTCAATGCATCTGGTTATTCTAAGTGGCTATACAAGGATTATCTTTGTAATTCAGTCTCCAGTACCTTGGCAAGGTCCAGTGTGCTTTACAGTGATGGTGCGGCCCTGTCTGCAGGCAATGGTTTTCAGCTGACACCAGTCTCCATAGGTCACTCCATCAGAGCCACAGACCTGAGATCAAGTAACACAGGCAGGTTAGTAAATGCTGTACTGGGATATGAAATATACATCAGACAGATGAAGATGGGGGAATGTGAGCCATGCTCATTTGATCATGGGGTTTGTACTTGACTGACTGAGGAAGTCGTGATTACAGAAGATCTATTCACTTTGATATGGCTGTATGGCAATGTAGCAGACTGCTCTACTGCTTATACAGCCCTGTGATGTCCCTTGTAGTATGTCTTCCAGTCTCTGCTGCCCCGGACTCAGCTTTACTGACATGGGAGAATGGTCTGATGACACCCAAAGCATTCAATACAATTACAGCAGCAGAGGTAGTGGACTGCTTAAAGAGAACCTGTCATAAACAGGCCTACATGTGGGCTGGTTATTCTTACAGTGCTCACATATGGATATAATTTAGTGTTATTCTTCCATACAATCAATTATTAATTATTAATTAAAATAAGTCAAAGAATCAAAAGTTATCAATGAAATGTGCAAAATTACTGATCATATTTTTATGATGGATTTGTAACAATATTTTCTCAGTTAATAATTCTCTAAATTTGATGAAAAAAATGACTGCAAAAATGTATCATTATCACATTTATAGTTTTGTAGTTTTAAACTGATCTTTAACAAAATATATTTTCATTGCTAATTTAAAGTTCTGTCTTAAAATATTCACAAAATATTGACATGCACTACAAAGCTTTGTTCCCACTAGAAACTGCAGGTGGCCATGAATGAATTCTGCAGCACTGGAAGGGATGAGACTATAATGGGGGTAATATTGACTATAGAGAGCACTATTAGGGGGAGCACTAAAGCCAAAGACACTACCACAGTCCGGCATTATGGAAGAAGGATCTATAGGGGGTTACTTTAGTGGAGCTACAAGGAGGGGAAGCACTATGGTGAAAGGAGCTATTAGGGAAAGTATATAACCAAAAGGGCACTACAAAGGAGGGCAATATAACTGGGGATTTTAAAATGTAGGAGAGGCTATAAAGAATAGAACTATAGCTAAAAGAGCTATACTATAATGAAGAACATGATAAAGGGGCACTTTAATAGAGGAGCATTATAACATGGGGCACTGTAATGGAAGGGAACATGGCAGAATATAAAGGCTATACAGTATGGGTTATTTTTGTTATCGATAAGCTGGATTTAACCCTGTAGAAGACGATTTCTTTAGAAGTGCTTCGGGCAAACTTATTTGAGTACATTTTCTTTATTTGTTATTTGTTACATTTCCCTGCTTGGAATTGGTATTGCTGTAATGTGCATGTATGGCCAGTTGTCACTAGAGGGCAGTGGGAGACAATAACAGAGGACTTCTGCTTTCAGTTTCCATATTTTCCGCTAGCAGAGAGAGAGATCAAAGCATTCCAAGAATTTCCAGCACAATGAGTTCTGGCAACTGAGGTCAAAAGCAGTGCACTTATCACAAACAAGGTAACTCTATTGAAACTTCTACTGGGTTAACTCTTGAGATATTATCGAAGGCAGAGAGTTGTGTATGTTAGTTAATGCAATAAATATATAGTATAGATTTTAACCAAAACAATGGCATCAACTGCAGTGTGCAGCTGTAAAACTTCTTTTTACCAATCTTTTACGGGTAATGTGGGAAGGGAGCTGCTTCTGGAGGGGCAGGACTCCGATATTTCTCCAGTGGCCTCCTGCAGAATGCTATTGCTTATGGAGATAGAAGCATGTTTCAGATTGCTTCTTTTTCTTTTGTTTTTTTTGAGTTCTTGGGGCATATTTAATTTAGCTACTTTAGGTTTGCTTTAAATATATGTACACTACCACTTTAAATAGTGATCCACAGTGGGAAATGTTAATTCAGGCTTATTCTATTTAAAAACAGATTTAAGCTTTACGAAACTTTACTGTGCTGGATCTAAATATTGGGACTACAGAGAATCATTTTACAGATGGACAGACACATCTTTGAATGTCAATAGAATGAAGCGATTCGGTAATAAATAGGATGTAGGGAAGATAAAGATTAATATGCCTTTGAGGAATTCAAAATATGTTCTATTATGCAGAGATGGCAGAACAACAACACATATTTCAAACAGAACTCCTGGCAACTGTTTTAAAGAGACACTGAAGCGAAAAAATATATATGATATAATGAATTGGTTGTGTGATAATTACTAGAAGATTAGCAGCAAAGAAAATAATCTCATACTTTTATTTTCAGGTATATAGTGTTTTTTCTAACATTGCATTATTCTATAATATGTGCAGATTACACAACACTCAGCATTCAACATGAGTCTTTCAGAGCAGTCTGTGAAGTAATGACCTCTCCTCTGGCAGAGGAAAAGTAAATAGTCCAGGAACAGTTGAGATAATAAAAGTCAGATAACAGCCCTCTCCAGGACTAACTTAGTCGGAGAGCTTAATGGCTTGTTTGCATAGAGATAACAACTGGAGTTTCTCAACTCTTCCTGTACTGGAAACAATTAGACTGATGTATCTGATCTTAATGTTTTATTTCTTAGCTGTACTTCACATACAAATCATAATATCATAATTTTTTTTCGCTTCAGTGTCTCTTTAAATAACCTTCGTGTGGAAAGGTGTAATACCCCTGCATCAACGGAATCTGTGTTTTTGAAGACATGCATGCACACTTTTCATAAAATGCATGAAACATGACCTGATAATGTGCACCTGCCTATACTTCCTGCCTACGTCAGAGCAAAGCAGTCTCTGTTGTGAGTGGCTGCCTACTGAGAATGCAGAAAAATGCCATTCAGGAAGCAGCAATCAAGGATCATGTGACAAATGATGAATGTTTTTTAAATAGTTTATGAGACTTTTACATATTCTCTTACATCAACTCATCTGATGTATCATTAGCTTCACCATAAATAAAAGAAGCGTATCATTTATTTTTTATGTATACCTCCCAACTTTTTGAGAAGAGAAAAAGAGATGCTTTAACCTCTCCAGTAGTAACCCAGAGTCAGGCTCGGGGTGGAAAAGAAAGAAGCCATTAGAGGTAAACCCGAGCATGACTCGGAGTAGCCACCTAGATGCTTGTGCAGAGTATAGCACACAGCAAGCATTTTAACTCACCTACCCTGGGATGCAGACGCCGGCAGCCATTCACCTTCTTGTCCTCAGAGGCTCTGGATCCCTCTGGTGAGATCGCCATCTGTTATCATGACGACAGCTGGTGATCTCACCACAGGATTACAGCACCAATCAGAGGATGGAGGGAGAACTGCAGTGCTGGATCCCAGGGAGGTAAGTGCAGGGGCTGCTGCAGGCTCTATAGCAGCATGATTTCCCCCCCCAGTTTTAGGGTCTAAAAGTGTGCAAAAGACTGCACCACTTTTAGACCCTAAAATCCATAAATAATCATACCGCCAGAGAGGTTAAAGGGTAACTTCAGCCTATACAAACATACTGTGGGGGCAGCCATCTTTTTGGTTGAAAGGAGGTGACAGGGAGCAGGAGACACAGTTCCAAATGTCCTGTGTCCTGATCATCCCTCCCAGCTGCACGCGCTAGGCTTCAAATGTCAAATTCAAAATGTAAATAACAAATTAGCGCCAAAACAGCAGAGGAAGAAGATCATCAGAAATCCCATCATGCTTTGCACAGCATCAGGGGAAAAATGCCCCGGCAGATTTCTTTGATGGGGCAGAGCTTAGCTTCTGTGCAGCTAAAAATGAGGCTTGGGTAAGAAAAACAGTTCTGATGCTGTGAAACAGTTAAAGAAACCCCAAGCCTTTTCAGTGCTGCTGAGTAGATTTTTAGTCTGGAAGTTCATTTTAAGACACAACCCCGACACACATCTAACCACGCCCCCACCACACTCCTAGCCATGCATACCACTAAAAATGTACGAGCAAAAGATGTAATTTTAGACTTTAAACCACACTGGTCCTTTCTATCATCACTACTTTGCCTTCATATTAACATTTGAAATGAATAAATATATCAATTTAAAGGGTGGAAATAAAGTTTGGAGCCAATTAAACACATTTTTCAGTAGAAACATACATATGTTTACATGGATCTGTACACCAGTCCTGAAAAAGGGGGACATATGAGTGATAAAGAGGGACAGAGGGATTTGGTTTCCAAAAAGGGACAGTTGGGAGCTACGCTTATGGATCTTTCATGTACAAGTGAAATAACTCCTCCTCTCTGACTACAGGCTAGTCTACTGGAGACTCACAAAGGGATGGACACTAACACTACCACTGTATTGGTCAAAGTGTAATCACTGTGTGCTGCTTTGGTGTGGGTCATGTCTGTTTTATAAGGCAGCTCTGATTGCAGAAGCATTACACACAGCAAAGGGAGGAGGGAGCAGCCAGGATCTAGCATGCAGCTCTCTCTACTGTGGCAAAATACAGCAAAAATGATCCCAGTCAAGTGAGAGGCTGCTACACAAATGTTAGGATATGCCCAGCTATGTCCTAATGCTGTATGGTGTAGACATTAGCAGACGCTCTAAGGCTCTGATCACGAAGGAAGGACATTAATGCTGATCAACAGTTGGGCATAGATCATGTGACTTCTGTTTACAATTTGAAATTCAGGCAGATAAAGCCTCATTTTGTAAGGAAACATAGTTATAACAAAACAGAGAACTCTGCAGCATTGCCTTTACTTCTGAGCACTGCTCTGATTATGATGATTTCCCTGCTAAGATGATACATTTTATAGTACTGATGGATGGACTTTACACTTCCTGTATTTATGCATGCTGTACAGACTTCAGCCAGAAATGACGATACACAATGAAATATGGAAATACTGCTAATTGAAGCTTTGGGGATTTCAAACGCAAATGTTGCATTAGGTACAAGAGTTATCAAGGGCAATAGAATGTCAAGTGAATTGTGTGTGTAGCGAGAGAATGGATGTGATCTGTATGTGTGTGTGACTCTGGAATGGATGGGGGTCAGATGGTCCCTGCTGGGTGATGGATACTCTGTCAGCTTTGCCCTGTGTGGCTCCCGGAACACATGTGGCCTTCTGTGTCTAGAATGTCAGATAAATGATACAGGATTTTCAGATCTCCATAAATCAACTAACCACCGGATTTCTTTGTCTTTTCCTGCTTGTAGTGAAGAAAAAAAAAGACTGTGATACGTTTACTGCATGTACTCTATAGTACTGAGCTGATATACCCAAGGAGCGGGGTCAGCAATGCTCCTAAAGGCAATATGGGGAGAGGAATATAGAAGCTGCCTTCTCTAGTCCCTTTTATAAGGCCAGTTATTTGCCTATCATGCTAGTTGTTTGACTTCACTAGTGTCTGTTATAGCACCTGATCTGTAAGCTCGCTCTGGCTCACTGGCACCATAAACAATCTTTTACCGTTGAGAAATATGAGCCGGCATGCAATACACTTTTTGTCACGTGTTTTCTCCTAGGTGATATTTTCACAACTTGTCAATAAAATACCTTTTAAACCATCAGCAAGCAAGAAAATAGTGAAAGTAATTGTGCTGGTACTTTTTCACCTACTTTTTGGTACTTTTTCGATTGCAAAGTGCTGAAAAGTTATTTTAAAAAGAAGATGAAACATTATCGCCTAGATCTCCTAGGAGAAAACTCAGGAGAAAGAGATAATTGCCTATGGGCCATTGGGCTTGATTCATTCCTGTGAAGTATTGCGACTGCGATACTTCACTAGCTGCCACTACTATGTTAATTAACATCGCTATTATGTTAATTAACATAGTTACTCTACATAGTAACTATGTTAATTAAAATAGTAGCGGCCGCTAGTGAAGCCTTGCGGTCGCAATACTTCACAGGACCACCCGCATTTAGTTACGTGCATTGCTATGTAAGCAACGGGTGTAACTAAGCAAGGCACGCTCCTAACATAGTAACATGCGCAGCTACGCAAGCCGTGCATAGCAGCCGCCCCTTCTTTTTAACGAGCGCTCCCTCACATTAAGCTGTGTTGCTTTAGCAGCGCAGCTTAATGAATCAAGCCCATTGTGTTTTATACAAGTAATTCTGAAAACGTGAACAGGAAAGACTCACCCCTTACATCCTAAAAAAAGTTATAAGATACTCACCTATGGAGAGGGAAGGCTCTGGATCCCATACTACTGCCTTCCTTTCTCCATGCCCTCAATTAATTGCTGTCTGTATTGATAAGATGGGGGCACCCGTACAGCATATGCATGAGCCTGGACAGGTGCGTGCATAGTATGGACCTGTTCATCTTTGGAGGTACTCAGGGATGAGAGTACAGTACCAAAGCCTTCACAATTACTCCCAAAGGCATATTTCATCAGAAGTTCAATGGGGGTGGTGGACAATGGTGGACTGAGGGCAAGGAGGGAATAACAGGAAGGCTCTATGGGACCCAGAGACTTCCTTCTACATAGGTGAGCACTTTTTTTTCAACATTGCTTCAGTATTGCTTAAAGGACAACTGAAGTGAGACATATCTGGAGGCTGCCATATTTCTTTCCTTTTAAGCAATACCAGTTGCCTGACTATCCTGCTGATCCTCTGCCTCTAATACTTTTTGCCATAGACCCTGAACAAGCATGCAGATCTGACAAGATTAGCTGGATGCTTGTTTCTGGTGTGATTTGGACACAAATGCAGCCAAATAGATCAGCAGGGCTTCCAGGCAACTTGTATTGTTTAAAAGGAAATAAATATGGCAGTCTCCATATCCCTCTCACTTCAGTTGCCCTTTCAAATAAAGAATCCATTTTATTTAAGTTGCATAGGCTATCCCAACACGAGGACAGAGTTGGCAGCACAGCACAGTACTGCCCCAGATCCTCTTTAAGCCTCGTACACATGCCTGATTAAAGTCGGACAAGGCAGCCGATAATGACCGCCTTAGCCAATAGTCAGGCGTGTGTACAGATGCCCCTGAAGGTACGGCCTCTCAGCAAGTGATCTGCCCAGTGGATCAACTTGGCCCTGCCGTGGCCAACTTCTTTGAAAACACCGCTCCCCCGCCCACAGCGTGATGTCATGCATGACAGCGTGATGTCATGCATGCGTCATTCCATCATCCCTCCACCCACCCATAGCAACAGAGTGCGCTGTCAGCTACACAGCTGACGCGCGTCTGTACAGGCCGGCCCAGTGATGTCACACAAGGTTATTGGGTCCCAATCCCGGATGGGCGACATCAGTTGTAAGGTATGTATGCACCATTAGACATTCAACTGTAACATATAGATTTAATGCAAATCACTCAAACCAGTTACTCATTTTCAGTTTGTAAGTTTATAACAATAGATGAAACCTTGCATAAAGTAATAGAGGTTGCATTTAACAGTTACATCTGGTACCAATGCCTCTATACCTGTAGCCATTATAATTCACAATAAAATGAGTCTGCTGGTTCCTCAGCTGGAAACACAATTATACATTATTTTGCCACCTCTGTTAAAGTGGACCCAAATTAAAAAATATAAGATTTCAGAAATAAAATCTATTTTCTAAATCATAATAATAAATAGCAGCCTTTTTTTCAGCTGCATGATGACAAATATAAAATATTTTACATTTACTAGAGAAACCCCTCCCTTCCATATTGCCAGGACAGAATCCGGCAGACTGGTGGAGGAGATAAAAAAACAAAAACAAAACACAAGATGCTACTGATGATGTCACGGGGAGGTGATCTTAGCTTGTGTGAGATTTCACATAGACGATGACTCTGTGAGGGAGGGTAGCTGATGATAAACACACCCATAATCTAAAACCTCCTACTAAGCTCAGAAGTAATGGCTGCCACCTGTATAAACCTAGTTATGAAAAGAGCAGCGAGAAAAGCATGTACAGAAATGCTCATAGGCTTGAAGGAGTGTTTATTTATCTTTGTGTAAGGAATTGCGGAGATGCCGCCGCGTCAGGCAATAGCGTGGCGGCTATCTCCGCGTCCTGGCCGTCGGGTTCCGCCGCGCAGATACAGAATGGAATGGTGCCTGGGTTTGTGGGGAATGAGAGGGAAGCCGCCGCAACGCCAACGGGCATGGTGGCTGTTTCCGCATCTCAGCCAGCGGCTGTTTCCGTTTTCTCAGCCAGCGGCTGTCTCCGCATCTCAGCCAGCGGCTCTCGCTGCATGGTTGCATGGTGGATCGTTGCCTGCTCCCTCAATTGCACACAGACTAAGGTCGACGCGCGCGCGCACAGACAGGATCTTTACGCTAACAGAAGGGGAGTCAGCTGATCAGCCGGTCAGCTGACTCCAACACTGTTCCTGATTGGTTGAGTGACTGGGGCGGAGCTTAGGAGCGCTCCCAGTATATATAGAACAGGCCTGTCAGTCGTTCCTCGTCTGCTGTTGCATATGCTACGTGTTAGCACTCAGACCCTTAGTCAGATCCGAAAGTGTGCCTAGAACCAGCAGGAGCTGGGGATCCACACTTAGACAGATTCTGTTGATAGCTTAAAGTACTAATTGAATTGTATAATTTCTTATGACCTTCTGCTAGCCTTGACTACTCTCTTGTCTAAAGATTCTGTACCTTTGCCTATCTGTTCCAGTTGCCGACTTGGCTATCCCTCACTCTGATTCTATCTTCCGTCTTTGTACTGTATCTGCCCGTGTGTTGCCGAACCTGCTTGTCTGACATGCTCTCACCAGGGAACCCTGTCCTGGTGAGGGGCTCCTAGATTAGTTATCACCTGCTCCTCAGGTAGATAGCTGCAGTACAGTCTGAATCACCTGCTCCTCAGGTAGATAGCTGCAGTACAGTCTGAATCACCTGCTCCTCAGGTAGATAGCTATAGTTCAGTCTTGTCACCTGCTCCTCAGGTGACTAGCTATCATTTATACTGTCTGCGTCTTCTGCTCCTCAGGAAATCATCTGTCGCAGTACAGTCTGTATCACCCGCTCCACGAGTGATCTTGCCACATTGTCTTACTGTGCATCACCCGCTCCTCGGGTGAACCTATCATTACTCCTCTGTATCTCCAGCTTGCTGGAATACTGTTTATTGTGTTGTTTAGAGATACCCCCTACACCAGCCCCTCTGGACAGGGGTATCTCCATCTATGTTACTGTTGCACCAAACACCTTTTTACATCTTGTGTCCTGTGTCTCTTGGTATACTTGTATTATTGGTGATTCTGCAGATCACCACATAATCAGGTATAAGATCTGTATTATTGGTGATACTGCAGATCACCAATAATCAGAAAAACTGTTCTGGCTGACACAGATCGTTACACTTTGTATGTGTCAGAGTGGTGCAACTAAATATTTTGAATAAAAAAAAATTTAAGTTTGGGTCCGCTTTAAGAACACTGATAATGCACTTCTATTTCCTTAGAAATTGCCCCATTTTTATTCTGCTCTTACCTTGGTGAGATTAGATTCTGCGCACAGAGGTGCTGGGCACTCACAATGGGCAACGCCTCCAACCACCACACAAGTTGCCCCAAACTGGCACTTTATATCGTTGCAAGATTTGGGAGCTGATGGATCTAAGAACAAGAAGCACAAACAAGATGTTAGAGCACATGTAGTACAATTAATGAGTTACTACACAATGGAAGACAGAATTCTATGCATTTTAAGGAAATATTAAGTATAAAGAACTTAAGTTTACATTGATTGTGCAGATTGTGTCACAAAACTTACACTGGAAGTAAGGCTGTATAGTAAGCAGCCTTATACTCATGCCTGCGCCAGTCACCTGGACTTCCTGGTATGGGAGTGCAGCCATAACTGTGTGATAATCAGGACTTCCTGGTATAGAAGTGCAGCCATAACTGTGTGATACCCAGGACTTCCTGGTATAGAAGTGCAGCCATAACTGTGTGATACTCAGGACTTCCTGGTATGGAAGTGCAGCCATAACTGCGTGATGCCCACAACTTCCTGTTACAGAAGTGCAGCCATAACGGTGTGATACTCAGGACTTTCTGGTATGGGAGTGCAGCCATAACTGTGTGATACCCACAACTTCCTGTTACAGAAGTGCAGCCATAATGGTGTGATGTTCAGGACTTCCTGGTATGGGAGTGCAGCCATAACTGTGATACCCATGACTTCCTGTTACAGAAGAGCAGCCCTAATGGTGTGATACTCAGGACTTCTTGGTATTGGAAGTGCATAACTGTGTGATACCCAGTCTCTGCACAAATACAATATTGCCTTATATGGATATTTCTCTAACCCTGGGGAGACACAAGGCCACAGCACAGGCATGACTGTAAGGCCTGGTGCACACCAAAAAACGCTAGCAGATCCGCAAAATGCTAGCAGATCTTGAAACACTTTTTCTTATTTTTCTGTAGCGTTTCAGCTAGCATTTTGCGGTTTTGTGAAGCGTTTTTGGTGTAGTAGATTTCATGTATTGTTACAGTAAAGCTGTTACTGAACAGCTACTGTAACAAAAAACGCCTGGCAAACCGCTCTGAAGTGCCGTTTTTCAGAGCGGTTTGCATTTTTCCTATCCTTACCATTGAGGCAGAAACGCATCCGCAATCCAAAATCTGCAGCAGCCCGGGAGTATGCGTTTCTGCAAAACGCCTCCCTCTCTGGTGTGCACCAGCCCATTGAAATACATTACCCTAGCGGATCCGCACCCGCAAGCGGATCGCAAACCGCAGCCGAATCGCTCTGGTGTGCACTAGGCCAATGACTGCTTAGTACATAGCCTTCCTTTTTTTCACTGCCGATCGCAAGGGCTCCACCAGTATCGTGGTAATTGCAGTGCAATTTTTCCACTTGTGTAATTCAATTTGTGGCCAAATGCAAATGCACTGCATGCAACATTTCATCTGTCTCGGTGATTTGGTCAAATTTATTTTTTCAATTGGAAATTGTAAACGTTATTGAGCAGTGTAACGGCAAATCTTGTTGAAATGCACATTGTGTAAAAAGAGAAAATCGTGATCACATCACAGCTTATATATGATGCTGATCACAATTTTAAGTGGAAGAGGGGTCTTTAACCACTTGGGTTCACTGATCCCACATCAGCTGCTAAAAAGCTGCCCCTAGGCAAACATCTACCGCTATATACACAGATGAAATACAGTACAAATGGAATGTGCTGCTTGCTAAAAGATCTGCAATTCCGTGGAGCCCTTCCCATGATTCAGATAGCTTTACATTGGATATGAAAGCCAGACAGCATTCTGACATTGCATTCACCCACTGCCAATATGTATTAGGCAGATATGCATATCCTTAGACTGCAGGACTTTACTGTCAAGAATAGATTGGCTCTATTAAGTAGAAATCAGGTGATCAGTTTGTATCTCTCCAGTTGGCTGGTATTGCTCATGCAAGGGTGCAGCAATAGCCATTAGCAGCCATAGCAGCTGCTATGGGGCCCTGGTGGTACTTGATGTATTTACCAACTTTCTTGTGTTCCTCCACCCTATGATTTTATCTACAGTAAGTGCTCATGGACTATATGCAGTGTAGATCACATGAGAATGTAAATTGCCCAATTAACTTGTATCCATAGGGTGGAGGCAGGTGGCATTTCTCAAGAATGCCTACATCTTATGGCAACATGAAATGTCTAGCTACGCCACTGTATGTCTAGCTTTTGCCTCCTCAATTGATCACGTGGTTCTCCAGGAATTCTCCTTGCAAGAGGATTTCTCCAAAGGGAAATGCTTTATCTCTGTTAATGAGGTCATCACTAGAGAATTAAACTATCACCAAAATGTTTTCTCCATAACCGGCTCATGTATTCATATGCATAGTTGTATCCTACAAGCAGGCACCCTTATGTAGACCCCAAACTATCTGAAGCTGCTCTTACACTACAGAGACGTGGCAGAAGAATTCTCAATAAGAGCCTTTTCCCTGATGAAGCACACTTGAAAACGCATACTGATGTCAGCAGGTAAACAGAGCTGAATGAGTTTTGCGGCAGGTTTGCTTCTTGCCGTCTGATTAACTTGAGCATCTCATCCAATTATTTTTCAAAAGTTGCACAGTGCAGTAAGCATCAGGTAGAAGCTACGTAATCAGTGAATTGTGCTAGTAATAACAGAGACTGTTCATCACCAGCTTGGCAGGGCAATGAGCTGACTACGCGCCCCAAGTAATCATAAAACGTCACATTTCATTTTGCTGTGTCTATCTGCCTGTACCAATCTGTTTTCAGGCTGCTGCAGTCACCATAGAGGGTAAATCATTATCGATTGTGCCATCGCTGAAATGAAATTCTCTGAACAAACTTTATGAGCACGGCCCCACCTGGCCACATGACTCAAGACATTGATATTCTTCCGCTAACTTTCCAGCTTCATATTACGGCCTATGGCTAGACAAAGTGTTTCCTACACACACAGAAACAGACGGTCACATGTCCTGCTGTGCCAGCCAAAGATGCCAGCTTCCTTACCCTTCTCACAGCCATTCAAGCCAGGCTTTCTACCATCTGGACACTGACTGCATTTCAGTCCAGAGATCCCCGTCTTACAGGAGCAAAGACCCGTCATCTGCTCGCAGTCATCACGCACCGCTCCAACCGGGTCACAGTTGCATGCTGAAAAGCAGAAGAAAGGATTACTTGTATACAGAGATGCTCGAATCCAAAATCTATAATTCATCAAATTGTTAATGAATGCTTATCTGAGTGTTTAGAACAAAAACACAGATATTGCATTTTATACCTACCAAATCCTTAAAATATTACAACATGAGGCAAGAAGTTTATTTTTCATGGAAATGGGGGATTTTTTTAACTAATGTATCCATATACAGTTCTCATTCCAAATGATTAGGAATGTGGGAAGGGTCTTGGGAGAGCAACATTGTCACAGGCCAGGAAAGAGGCACTACATCATTTACCAGTGAAAAGGTGCTGCATTACAGGCCAGTGAAGAGGCACTGCATTACAGGCCAGTGAAGAGGCACTGCATTACAGGCCAGTGAAGAGGCACTGCATTACAGGCCAGTGAAGAGGCACTGCATTACAGGCCAGTGAAGGGGCACTGCATTACAGGCCAGTGAAGGGGCACTGCATTACAGGCCAGTGAAGAGGCATTGCATTACAGGCCAGTGAAGGGGCGCTGCATCATGTACCAGTGAAGAGGCACTGCATTATGGGCTAGTGAAGAGGCGCTGTATTACAGGCCAGTGAAGAGGCGCTGCATCAGGGGTAGTGAAGAGGCACTGCATCATGCACTAGTGAACAGGCTAGCGCATCATGTGCCAGTGAAATGGCACTGCATCACGGGCCAGTGAAGAGGCACGGCATCACGGGCCAGTGAAGAGGCACTGCATCACGGGCCAGTGAAGAGGCACGGCATCACGGGCCAGTGAAGAGGCACTGCATCACGGGCCAGTGAAGAGGCACTGCATCTCGGGCCAGTGAAGAGGCACTGCATCACGGGTCAGTGAAGAGGCACTGCATCAAGGGCCAGTGAAGAGGCACTGCATCATGGGCCAGTGAAGAAGCACTGCGTCATAGGCCAGTGGCAAGGCACTGCATCATGGACCAGTGAAGAGGCACTGCATCATGGGCCAGTGAAGAGGCACTGCATCACAGGCCAGTGAAGAAGCACTGCATCATAGACCAGTGTAGAGGCACTACATCACGAGCCAGTGAAGAGGCACTGCATCATGGGCCAGTGAAGAGGCGCTGCATCAGGGGTAGTGAAGAGGCACTGCATCATGCACTAGTGAACAGGCTAGCGCATAATGTGCCAGTGAAATGGCACTGCATCATGGGCCAGTGAAGGGGCACGGCATCACGGGCCAGTGAAGAGGCACTGCATCACGGGTCAGTGAAGAGGCACTGCATCATGGGCCAGTGAAGAGGCACTGCATCACGGGCCAGTGAAGAGGCGCTGCATCAGGGGTAGTGAAGAGGCACTGCATCATGCACTAGTGAACAGGCTAGCGCATCATGTGCCAGTGAAATGGCACTGCATCGTGGGCCAGTGAAGGGGCACGGCATCACGGGCCAGTGAAGAGGCACTGCATCACGGGTCAGTGAAAAGGCACTGCATCATGGGCCAGTGAAGAGGCACTGCATTACAGGCCAGTGAAGAGGCACTGCATTACAGGCCAGTGAAGAGGCATTGCATTACAGGCCAGTGAAGAGGCATTGCATTACAGGCCAGTGAAGGGGCGCTGCATCATGTACCAGTGAAGAGGCACTGCATCATGGGCCAGTGAAGAGGCACTGCATCACAGGCCAGTGAAGAAGCACTGCATCATAGACCAGTGTAGAGGCACTGCATTATGGGCTAGTGAAGAGGCGCTGTATTACAGGCCAGTGAAGAGGCGCTGCATCAGGGGTAGTGAAGAGGCACTGCATCATGCACTAGTGAACAGGCTAGCGCATCATGTGCCAGTGAAATGGCACTGCATCACGGGCCAGTGAAGAGGCACGGCATCATGGGCCAGTGAAGAGGCACTGCATCACGGGTCAGTGAAGAGGCACTGCATCACGGCCCAGTGAAGAGGCACTGCATCATGGGCCAGTGAAGAAGCACTGCGTCATAGGCCAGTGGCAAGGCACTGCATCATGGACCAGTGAAGAGGCACTGCATCATGGGCCAGTGAAGAGGCACTGCATCACAGGCCAGTGAAGAAGCACTGCATCATAGACCAGTGTAGAGGCACTACATCACGGGCCAGTGAAGAGGCACTGCATCACGGGCCAGTGAAGAGGCGCTGCATCAGGGGTAGTGAAGAGGCACTGCATCATGCACTAGTGAACAGGCTAGCGCATCATGTGCCAGTGAAATGGCACTGCATCATGGGCCAGTGAAGGGGCACGGCATCACGGGCCAGTGAAGAGGCACGGCATCATGGGCCAGTGAAGAGGCACTGCATCACGGGCCAGTGAAGAGGCACTACATCATGGGCCAGTGAAGAAGCACTGTGTCATAGGCCAGTGACAAGGCACTGCATCATGGGCCAGTGAAGAGGCACTGCATCACAGGCCAGTGAAGAAGCACTGCATCATAGACCAGTGTAGAGGCACTACATCACTGGCCAGTGAAGAGGCACTGCATCACGGGCCAG
Organism: Hyperolius riggenbachi; assembly: GCF_040937935.1. Taxonomy (NCBI): domain Eukaryota; kingdom Metazoa; phylum Chordata; class Amphibia; order Anura; family Hyperoliidae; genus Hyperolius; species Hyperolius riggenbachi. Next base: position 257,575,841 of record NC_090651.1, on the reverse strand, counting down.
TGAAGAGGCACTGCATCACGGGCCAGTGAAGAGGTACTGCATCACAGGCCAGTAAATAGGCATGGGCCAGTGAAGAGGCAGTGCATCACGGGCCAGTAAAGAGGCACTGCATCATGGGCCATTGAAGAGGCACTGCATCATGGGCTAGTGAAGAAGCACTGCATCATAGGCCAGTGACAAGGCACTGCATCATGGGCCAGTGAAGAGGCACTGCATCATGGGCCAGTGAAGAAGCACTGCATCACAGGCCACACTGCATCACAGGCCAGTGACAAGGCACTGCATCATGGGACAGTGACAAGGTACTGCATCATGGACCAGTGAAGAGGCACTGCATCACAGGCCAGTGAAGAGGCACTGCATCACGGGCCAGTGAAGAAGCACTGCATCATGGGCCAGTGAAGAGGCACTGCATCATGGGCCAGTTAAGAGGCACTGCATCATGGGCCAGTTAAGAGGCACTGCATCATGGGCCAGTTAAGAGGCACTGCATCACGGGCCAGTGAAGAGGCACTGCATCATGGGCCAGTGAAGAGGCACTGCATCATAGACCAGTGTAGAGGCACTGCATCACGGGCTAGTGAAGAGGCACTGCATCATGGGCCAGTGAAAAGAAACACAAGTGTGTTAATAAAAGAGGACTATACTCATTTATGTCAGGGATACTGCTAGTAAAACATTTCGAGCAGACCACTTGTAGGAATTTTTCTGGCCAGGAGGGTGTATTTGGGTCTCCATGATTGGCTATTGTACTGTATAGCCAAGTGGCAGTTGCAATATTTTGCTGGTGATGGGTTCAATTAGGAGCTGCAATACTACTAATAGGCATGAAGTGGGTTTGCAATCGTAAGCTCATTATGCAGTCACAATTTCTTTTTAAATGTATGCAAGCACATGTGAAAACCATGCCACAAGGAATGGGTCCTATATCACCAGTCAGCACACATGTCTCGCTGATATGCAGAGGTGTGCATAGCAACTCATCTGCACTGTTATATTCCATTTGCCTGGAGGCCTAGTGATTCCCTTCTACCTGGCACAGCTGTGCCTGTCAAGCTGCCACCGTGACAGCCTTTTGGCTTGGACTGGGTATAAATGACAACTGGCTGCCTCTGGGTTAGACGTGACCCGGCAGCCGCTCCTGGACAGTCAAATGCTTCCCAGCCCTCAATATTTCATTACAATATTCCCACCAAACACAACAGGAGCTGAAAGCACAACTTAACGAGGGACATGCTGGGGTTCCCTAATGAAACTGCTGGAATCTAAGCCTTGGTGAGAGATCCGCTACAGCCATCTATCATGCTTACAGCGCCTGGCTCTTCATTGTGTAATTTAGTCTCATGCTTTTAGCTCTGTACGCTTGAATCAATTCTCGCCTCAGGCTCTAGCAATCCAACGGGACTTGTGGATTCGGAACGACTCTTCCAAAATGTTAAGTCTGTGTCTTAAAACTGCTGTTACAGTGAAACTTAAACACAAGGTATCTTGCCTGTGGAGATGGATAATTAACTATGTAACACTGGGTAGCTGCACAGTTTTTGTATCAAAAGAAGATCATGTATACTGTTGCATCTCACTGTGGCAGAGGGTTTTGCTCATAGAATGAAGGCATAGGCAGTATATTTCCATAATGTATGTTATGTTATGCTCATGACAATTTTTACATAACTCTGGAAAGTACCAGGAGTAAGAACAATAAACTGGGACATTCATAATCAGGCTCAACGAGGGTTGTAGCATACAAAAATAAAAAAATGCCCAAAATAGTTAGTACCCCAAAAATATATATAAACTACCCATTTTTTTCTAAAATCGATCCCTTTACGTACCCCATTTTTTTTCTTTCCACCTGGTCTGGGTGCTTCTGTCTAACTGTGCAGTGCCAGAAGGATTGTGGGAATTATTATTTAGCTACACTAACAAGCTTATCTCAGCATGCAAATATCAGAAAGCATCCTATTTCAGATAAGAGAAGGACACTATGACCAGAAGGTAATTGGGCCCACCCCCTCCCTTTGAAGAGTGACATAAGTCTGTTGTCTAGGTGATGCTTGCTGTGAGAGGGACAGTAAGCTGTGGCAGTAGGAAGGGATAATTAGTAATTAGCTGGTTTGAAAAAAACAAAAGAAAAGGACAGAAGTGATGTCACTTTTGGCATCACCGAGAAAAAGTAAAGATGCAAACCGCAGAAACATTATTTTCTTTTTTTCATATCACATTTCTCCTAAATCTGACAGTGAACACTGAAAAAAAAAAACACAGGATAGGTAAGCTAAATAAGTAATTTCTTATTGGATGATATTTTTTCTCATCCCACTTTAAAAGAAAATTTTCGTATTCTTTTTGTACATTTTATGTAGTCTTTTTAAAGGTTTACACACTGATGTTATATACCAATTCTTAACTGGGTTAAGCCTTTGTTTACGGATGAATAGCTGACACAGAGTGCAGCCATGTTTCTTAGTCACCACTAGATTCTGGGACCCCTTGTGACAAAGTCCAGCATTGCCTGCATACTCGGGGGCACCCTCTCTAAACAGGATGAAGTGCCTGCCTGATATGCTTGGCTGGGTAGTAAAACAGACTTTTTTTCCTTATTTTTTTTTTCATAAAGCTTAGGATCCCCTTTAATACTCAACCCATGAGAAGCTTGGTAAATCAGGTCCAATATCTTGAACAAGACACTTACGTGTACAGCCACTCTTCTTATCCGTTACAATGCCTCGGAAGTTCCAGAAACCGGGCTCACAACGATCACACTTCAGTCCTCCTACTCCTGGTTTACAAGAACACTGCCCAGTGGTGGGATCGCAGGTACCCCCATAGGAGCCATGTTGGTTACATTGGCAGCTGCCTGTAAAAAGCAAAATGACAGCATGTCACTGACCTGGAAGGTAATCATGTCAGTTTAATTATCAGTCTTACTGCCAAAGGGAGAAATCCAGCTGGCATCCAAAGGTGAGGAGATGCAGAAAGTGAGGCTCTATGTAGTGAGACATGAAATCTTTTAAGTATCTCCATATGGCCTCCTCTGCCACCATCCTCTGAAAGCGTCCGGGAACAGTGACAAGAGGTCACAGTTCCCTGCAGTGTAGAGGTTCTTATGACAGCTCATCTCACACTGTGTTGTTTAACCTTGTGCAAAATCCACAATACTATCACAGCATGAGACACAAGTCTGGTTTCAGAACACAGACCTAGTGGTTTACACAACAGACTGCTGCTGAAGGGGTAACTTCCATGTAAGATACTGTACAACAAATCATTACATTTTATTTTAAGGACCACTATTGCGAAAAATTGTAAACTGTAAAATTTATGTAAACACATACAAATAAGAAGTACATTTCTTCCACAGTATAATGAGCTATAAACGATGTTTCCCCTATGTTGCTGTCACTTAAGAGTACATATTAGAAATCTGACAGAACTAACGGTTTTGGACTAGTCCATCTCCTCATGGGGGATACTCAGCATGGCCTTTTTTTATTTACAAAGACTCCCCCTGAAAAGGATTTATTAAAAGATGCTGGCCAGCCTCCCTGCTCGCTTCACACTATTTTGTCAGTTAGCTAGAGCAACTTCCATTTACTAAGTGCTTTTGAAAATAAAGAAAAAAGCTACGAACCCCCATGAAGAGATGGGCTAGTCCAAAACCTGTTAGATATGTCCAATTTTTATTATCTACTGTAAGTGACAACAACATAGGAGAAAAGTATGGTAATTTATAGCTCATTTCACTCTGGAAGAAATGCACTTCTTATTTGTGTGTGTTTACATGTATTTTAAATGTTATGATTTTTGCGATAGTGGTCCTTTAATTAAGTGTTTATTATATTTCACAAGCAAATATTTTAAGAAGAACTCTGTCCACTGCAATATGGTGGGTGAGATTTGTACTTGTAGTTACTACAAAAGTAAACAGCTAATTTATACTAGATCTGTTTTATTTATAAGGTTTAGTGCAAAGATCATTATAAAGGTAATACGTTGAAGCATCATGTGCTGGTGGATAAGGTTTTATTTATGAATAAATAATAAGAATACAAATTTCTTGAGATGACCCATACACATTCTTTATAATTTATCACAGTTTTTACAAGTGCTGCCCAGGCTTTTAAAGGTTTCTCGTAATTTCAATTGACAGTCAATCTACATACAGCTGGTTTTAATTGACCAAACAATGTATTGAAAAACTTTGTGCATGACCACCTTAAAGGGACTCCGAGCAGTGCAGAAACTATGGAAAGATGCATATCATTTTACAGCCCTCTTTCTCCTCTTTCCAATGATATATAAACCGCCGCCCTACGCCTTTTAGTTTTCGCTATTTTCGCGATTGAAATTGCCGCAGCCGCGATTTCAATTGCAAAAATAGCGAAAACGAAAAGGCGTAGGGCGGCGGTTTATATATCATTGGAAAGAGGAGAAAGAGAGCTTTAAAATGATATGCATCTTTCCATAGTTTCTGCACTGCTCGGAGTCCCTTTAAGGGCTCCTAAGGTTTGCATGACTAAATCAAAATTGCCAGGAAGCAACATGCTAATGCAAAGTGATGTTCCTTTGGCTCAGGTTGGACAGATCCATTTCAAAAGCCAACAAGGCCGAGTAAGTTTGTTCGACACTGTATAATTAGAATCTAGAGAGGAGACATTTTTAACCTGAATACACCAAAAATAGCAGTAGTCGCAGCAATGATCATCGTGATCACTGTCATCGTTATATGACAGATGTCTTTTAAATACCAAGCAAGTGACTAGAAGCTAGGGATGTGATGAGGATAGCAATCTGTGCCACCACCTCCTGTTTCTATTTATTTAATCTGGTTATTTATCCCAGCAAGGATCAGGGCCAACAAACAAATATTTTCCTAAGAATGGGCAAACTGCCTGCAAAGCCGTGAAATGTCATCTCTTCCCCACAAACTATGACTTATTTAACTGCTGTGATGCCAGAACTTGCCAAGGACCCTCAGAGGGAGCAGCTCCACAGGAAAGGAAGGGTTAACAAGCAAGAGCGCGCACCGAAGACACGGTGAGCAATATGTCACTGTGTATTTTTCTGCCGCTATTAATAATACCGCACAGTAACGCAGCAGGTGACAACATGGGTCCTGGAACAGATGGCACAGGAGGCAGCCGTCCCCATCTGTAGAGGTGTGCAGAAGATTGGGGAGAAAAAGCGACAAGATGAATTTCTAAGATTTGCTTTGACTTTGAGGATGAGTGGATTAATCTTCAGCTGGCTGGTGAAAACCTGCTATAAACTAAATGTGATTTTCTCCTTCATTCATGTTTTCAACCCCCCACTGATACCGACATAGCTAGGAGAAGCCCCTTCACATTGCTGAAATAATCCCCAGATGCCATCAAAAAAGTAATCTCTGCTCTGGAAATGAACTTCTGCTCTCGTCCGCTCCAGTCACCTCCTCCTAAACCCGCATCCAGGACTTCTCTCCTGTGGGACCCCCTTCCACAACATCTTTACCACTCACCATTCCTCAAGATCTTCAACTGCAAAGCTAATTATCCCCTCTTCAGGCAAGCATACAATCTAACTCAAACATGGTACCTAGTTACTGATCCAGCTTGATCTGTTTTGGGGTGGCACAAAGTAGAAAAAAACATCCACAATAGGTTCTTTAGTTATGCAACAACATTTTTGTAGATGGTTTGGTGCTACTCCTCCAATGATAGCCTAACCCTAACAAATACCCTTATTGGTGAATCCTTATTAACTCCCCGAAAAACTCCTTTCTGAGGACTGCCTCTAACCTCCTCTGTAATGGAAACTGCTTCCTGAAACCTATACCCAATAACCCCCCAAAGGTTAGCCACTTTCTGATGCATGAGCCTAGTTAACCCTTTCCTGATGCTCAACCGAACCTTTTTGCCCTAACATTTAAACCTATCCTACCCCCTCTACAGTACTTCTACCGCTAACCCTAACTCATACTCCCCATTTGTTATTTGCAGCGCTGGTGTTCACTCCAAGCACTGGGGAGGGAAATCTGGTATGAGCCGGTATAGGCAATGTAGCTAGTGAGCTCCAGCACGTAAGCCAAACACTGTTTATTGCCAAGCAGCCTTGCCAATAAAATCCCTGGATTCCAGCATTGGAAATGTTACAGTTGAGCTCAAGCACCAAAACCAAGCATCCCGTGCCGGAATCCCATGGACATTAGCATCAATATATTATTGCTGAGCGGAGATGCCCAAACCAACTGCTGCAAACCAGCTTGCTTTGTGGTCTCACTCTGTACAACCTAGTCAGGGCTTCACAACTTACTGACTTCCTCTGCCCTGTGTGTGTTTCTCACTTTTATTCCTTTACACCAGGGATGTCAAACCGGTCCTTCAAGGGCCGAGCTCCTCACACATTTTTGACACAGTTCAAATTAAGTGATAGGTCTGAATCAGGAAAGGTGTGGTCCATCAGGTTGAAAGCTTTCCTCTCTTTCTCAGTCCATCCTAAACACTGGCATGGATCTGGCCCTCCAGGCCTGGAGTTTGACACATTGCTTCTTTACACTATTAGCTCTTATGGGCAGGGTCATCCTTCCAGATGTATCATGGGATTGCTGTTTATTGTCTTGCCTTTTCTGCTATGCTACTCTGTATACTTTTTATGCTTTATAATTATATTACTTTTGTTTGTATCACGAAACTGAATGTTTACATTGTACGTGGCACTGCAAAAGTCAAGTGTCACAAAACATACTGGCACTATATAAATCAATAAGAATATAATGAAGGAATACATGAAAAGGGCAGCTTTCAGAGGCAAGGTGCACTGACTCAGCTGAGATCTCCAGCAGGTTTTTTGGGGTTAGATCTGTGGGCTGCAGAGAGTTGTTCATTTTCTAGTGAGTAGTCACCGTTCAGAAACACATCCCGATAGATAATGCGAGCTTGCGAGTCCATCTGTGATTTCACACAATGACAAATCAGCCCACTCAAGGTGGGTGAATGACTGTGCCAGAGCTATTTAAAAAGCTCTCTTTATATGAGTAAATAGCTCAAAATGATTAGCGTGTACAAAAGAATCACATCACCGCAGTTTCTACATCTTGAAATTTACATTTTGATATATTTAAGATTGGATGGTTTGAGCCTTTGTAGCGCAAGATTAAAGGTCTACTTACGGAAGGCTTAAAACCAGCACCACTTCTTAAAGGGATACTGTAGGGGGGTCGGGGGAAAATGAGCTGAACTTACCCGGGGCTTCTAATGGTCCCCCGCAGACATCCTGTGCCCGCGCAACCACTCACCGATGCTCCGGCCCCGCCTCCAGGTCACTTCTGGAATTTCTGACTTTAAAGTCAGAAAACCACTGCGCCTGCACGCCTGTGTCCTCGCTCCCGCTGATGTCACCAGGAGTGTACTGCGCAGACACAGACCATACTGGGCCTGCGCTGTGCGCTCTTGATGACATCAGCGAGATCGAGGACACGGCAACGCAGGTGCAGTGGTTTTCAGACTTTAAAGTCTGAAATTCCAGAAGTGAACCGGAGGCGGGGCCGGAGCATCGGTGAGTGGCTGCGCCAACACAGGATGTCTGCGGGGGACGGTTAGAAGCCCCGGGTAAGTTCAACTCATTTTCCCCTGACCCCCCTAAAGTATCCCTTTAAGCAAAATCTCATGGCTTTAATCCAGCCCCAAAGCAGAGCAAACAATCTTTATTTAAAGTTTTACACATAACATATAGAAAATATGATATTGATACAAGGGAACTGTAGGTGGCACACCTGGTTACATACATTGATGACAGATTTTCATATACAGTAGGTCAACCAACTGCGTTGACTTCTAAAGTCCGTAAGAGCAAACAATCTTGATCCTCTGGCTGTATAACTCAGTCACTTACCTTACGATGCAGATCAGGAAAGTCAAACACATGGGGCTTGATTCACTAACTGGCGCTAAGTGTTAGCGCCAGTGTGAAAAGCTGTTTTTTTGTCCCTAGGGAACGCAAAGCTAGTTTGCGCGCAGTCCCGCTCACGGGCGCGCCTATATTAGTGCGCGGTGCGACGATACCGTTGCACCCGATGTACCTTAAACATAACAGCGCATCGGGTGCCCCCGAAGCGGCGCATTAATGTGCCGTTTCAGGGGCACCCGATGCACTGTTATCAAGGGGCAGCGGGTGCAACGTTATCGCCGCACCACGCACTAATATAGGCGCACCCGCGCTGCGCGCGCAGTGAGCGGGACTGTATCCAATGTGTGGGCGCAAACCACCTAACGCCGTGGTTTGCGCACACTAAGTCTTAGGGCACACTAACCGGCTTAGCGCTGGTTAGTGAATCAAGCCCCTGGTCTGCAAACTAGATCCAGGTAAGTGATCTAGAAGTTATAATAGCCACAGGATCAGCATTACATTTAGGAAACTAGAACCACTCTGAGTTAGGCATAAGAATAATGCATTTAAAAAATAGGTTTACTTAATGTACACTATTCCTCCTTTATTAGCACACCATGTATGTTCTTTTATTTATTGTGACTTGGTGCTGATAGATCTCTTTACTATCTCTGTATGCTTGGACCCTGTAGGGTAGCAGAGTCACTTCCAGCTTAGCACACGTGATATTCCCATTGGCGTGTGTAACATTGACTTGATATATGTTAGTTTTTATAGGAAATTTTAATTTGTATCAACAACATTGAGTCACCTCCATCTCTTAAAGAGAACCCGAGGCCAGGGGCGTAGCAATAGCCATAGCAGATGCTATGGGGCCCTGGAGCATAGGGGGCCCAGGGAGTACTTAATGTATTCACTATTAACCTCTGACTTTGTCTCTGTTCCTATTAACTATACTGTATGCAGTGTTGATTGCATGAGAACATAAATTGCCTAATTAACTCATATTCATAGAGCAGGGGCAGGTGGCATTGCTCAAGAATGTCTACATCTGAGGGCCCCATGAAAGTTTTGCTATGGGGCCCCATGATCTTTAGCTATGCCACTGCCCGAGGCGCAGGTATTAAATCTTAATAGGACACAGAGGCATGTTCTGTGCACAATGACATGCCTCTGTGCCCTTGTATTGCTGGAAGCTAGGCCGCAACCCAGGAAGTACTCCTGGGTCGCGGCTTAGCTTCTGATAGGAGGAAGCTGGCGAGGCAGAGAGCGGCGGGGGGAGCTACGCTATGGAGAAGGCGAGGGATGCGATGCTGGAAAAAATTGACAAGCTGCCAGGTTAACTTCAGACTAGCGTTTTCAATATAGATAAAGAGTTTGCAGAGTGGCACTCCCCCTTTATATATACATATCACTGCATGCAGAAAGGCGTAAATGAATACAAGGTGAACAAGTTCTATCTCACCCTTCCTCCGTTAACCCTTCTGTCTTGCTTGCTTGGATGTGTGCACATCGGATCCAGGATTGAAGGAGAAATTGCAACTGTAACCAGGAAGAGAAAGAAAACATCCGGGCACCTTCCGTCCTTTACTTTATTGCATTACTTGTGTCAGCGTGGGTTACATACCAAAAGCGTATACACCTGTTGGTTCGTGCTGGCGGTGGTGAGTTGGAGGTGTCGGGCATCAGTTGGGGCTTGCGACGGCCGTTTCACGTCCTTACAGACGCTTGGTCACGCTGCGCTCCATTAACTGAGGCGGTCCGCAAACATCCGGTATATGCGGAGACAAACCCCGCCTCTTCCGGGTGTCGCGTCCGCCAATAGTGAAGACTTGAGGGAGGTTGCCTGGATATGGGACGCGCGCCACCTCACTAAGAGAACTACCATACCCAGAAGGCAACGCTAATAGGAGGCGGGGAGGGAACATTATGTCCAAACCTCTCCACCAATACGCGGCTAAAGAAGCCGCAATTTTCACACCATGAGTGCTGACAGTAGATGTCTCGCTTAAATTTTTAGCAAGGCATGCTGGCATGGTGAAGGGTGATCTACCCTAACATGATCCCAAATGCGGGGTGAGGCGCAACCCTCAAGGCAAGTCTCCCAAAAACGTGTGATCGTGACATAGTGAAAAAACACCATTATGCATTTAAAAACACGCGCTACCTGGGGATTTTCACACCCAACTGCAGCCAACAAGGCTAATTAAGCTACTGCACATACCTGATACGGTAAATATATTTTGCATATGGCCTCAGCTCATATACATTCTGGGCACCGGTATGGACTAGCTGCCAGAGGTAGGTATAACAATAAAAAAATCCACGTGGAGTAAATTCATATTGAAAAACTCACGTGTAGAGGAGGGGCACTATATTTAAAATCCAGATCCAACACACCAGCACCTATATTAACAGTACGGGTTTAACCCCCTTGGCGGTATGAAAAATACCGCCAGGGGGCAGCGCAGCAGTTTTTTTTTTTTTTTTTAAATCATGTAGCGAGCCCAGGGCTCGCTACATGATAGCCGCTCCGCCGATCGCCTCCGGCGATAGGCGATCAGGAAATCCCGTTCAAAGAACGGGATTTCCTGGAGGGCTTCCCCCGTCGCCATGGCGACGGGGCGGGATGACGTCAGCGACGTCGGGACGTCATTGGGAGACCCGATCCACCCCTTGTCGCTGCCTGGCACTGATTGGCCAGGCAGCGCAGGGGTCTGGGGGGGGGGTGTGCCGCGCGCCGCACCGGATAGCGGCGATCGGGCGCGCGGCGGCGGCGTTCGGGGTGCTGGCGCAGCTAGCAAAGTGCTAGCTGCGTCCAGCAAAAAAAAATTATTATGAAAATCGGCCCAGCAGGGCCTGAGCGGCACCCTCCGGCGGCTTACCCCGTGTCACACACGGGGTTACCGCTAAGGAGGTTAAGTAACAACTAAATATACATCTATCTCGAACCTCATCAAGATATACATTATGTCGTGACATCACATGACATTGTCCATCACGGATCCAACATACAGGTTAACTCTCTCTTGTCATTGAGACCTGCTGGCCCCAAGGCCTCAGTCCGCAATATTATGCATGTCTCCCTTCTGAGGAGTAATTTTTCCCTATCTCCCCCTCTTCTGGGGGCCTCAACTCTCTCTAAGACTGCGAACCTCAGACCATGACTATTTCCCCCATGTACCTCCTTCATATGGGAGACCAATCTGGTACAACTCTTCCCAGCTTTGATTACACTAATGTGCTCTCCAATCCGTTTCTTGACCGATCTTGTCGTTTGCCCTATATAGTATCTTTTGCATGGACAGAATAAAACATAAACTACATAATCTGTTTGACAAGTATAGAGCCCTCTGACTCGAAATTCGACCCCTCCCACGTCAATAACCTTCTGTGTTACTATTCTGGGGCAATATTTGCAGTATCCACACCTGAAATTGCCTTTCGTGGCACAACGATTAAGCCAAGTGGATGGTTTGTGTCTTTTACTATCGATCTCTACAAGTGTGTCCGCAAACTGGTCATCTGTCAAAAGATAATAAACTGGTCTTCACGTTCGATTACAGTCGAATGGCGAACAAAATCAGAGAGAGTATTTTTAAGCATTGGGAGTTGATCCAGCAAGACCCAGAAATGATGGGGAAAATAGAGAAACCCCCTAGAGTGGCGTTTAGAAGGGCCCCCACCCTGGGCAAATATTTAACGAGAAGTGAGTTTGTGTCGCCCAAACCATCCACTTGGCTCAATCGTTGTTGGGGTGAAACTTGCGGCTTCTTTAGCCGCGTATTGGTGGAGAGGTTTGGACATAATGTTCCCTCCCCGCCTCCCATTAGCGTTGCCTTCTGGGTATGGTAGTTCTCTTAGTGAGGTGGCGCACGTCCCGTATCCAGGCAACCTCCCTCAAGTCTTCACTATTGGCGGACGCGACACCCGGAAGAGGCAGGGTTTGTCTCCGCATATACCGGATGTTCGCGGACCGCCTCAGTTAATGGAGCGCAGTGTGACCAACCGTCTGTAAGGACGCGAAACGGCCGTCGCAAGCCCCAACTGATGCCCGACACCCCCACCTCCAACTCACCACCGCCAGCACGAACCAACAGGTGTATACGCTTTTGGTATGTAACCCACGCTGACACAAGTAATGCAATAAAGTAAAGGACGGAAGGTGCCCGGATGTTTTCTTTCTCTTCCTGGTTACTATAACTTCAGACTAGCGACAAGCAGATTGTTGCTAGCCTGGCGATATTTATCAGGGGGGACAGCAGAGCCTGGGGGAAGGAGGGGGGGGGGCGCTGGTGGCGGCAATACAAGGGAACAGAGGCATGTCATTGTGCAGAGAACATGCCTCTGTGTCCTATTAAGATTTACTAAAACCGCCTTGGGTTCTCTTTAAAGGACCACTCCAGCCAAAACTTTAAGCAGTTAAAATCTGACAGAACTAACAGGTTTTGGACTAGTCCATCTCCTCACGGGGGAGTCTCAGGGTTTTCTTTGTTTTCAAAAACATTCCCTGAACGGCACTTGCAAAGTCTAACTGCCAAAATAGTGTGCAAGTAGGGAGGCTGGCATCTTACTGTTTTGGCAGTTAAAGTGCCGTTCAGGGAATGCTTTTGAAAACGATGAAAACCCTGAGAATCCCCCATGAGAAGATAGACTAGTCCAAAAACCTGTTGGTTCTGTCAGATTTTGGTAAGATTGGTAAGTGTCACCTACTGACACTTTTTTTGCCGTACCATCTCTGGCTTCTTCAGAGGTGTATGGGCCACCCGCTTCCTTCAACAGCCAGGTACAATGTGACTGTCAGGATTGGAGTCTGTGTTTTCAGTACTGCCGTTCCACTTCCACCCTCCACATCACTAAAGCTGGCTTCCTTCCAGCAGCCAGAAGCACTCCTCTCCAGGCTGCACCATTGCCAGAATTCACCTATGCACAACAGGAACTACTCTGTCTGAGTATCTATAGGGAAACAGCAACACATGGTGCATCGACCGGGAGTAGACAGGGGAGGCTACCTGGGGGGGGGGGGGGGGTCTAGCAGTGCAGGGAGGTGGCAGAGGTTGGGGGTCCTGGAGTAATTGCCCCCCCACCCCTTTTGCCTTAATGGCAGCGCTGGTCCTGTATGTAAGTCTTTGATTTGCAAGGCATGATCATGTGCTAAAGCAAGATGTGATCACAGCAACTACAGCTTTACAAATCTATCAGCTGATCAAACAAATCACATGCTTCTCTGAGTTCTCCCAGACATGACCAACACTCCAGAAGACCAATCTTCATTTTACATGGACATCTGTGTTTGGCAAAAACACTTTTTACAGGAAACAAAATTTATGGTATGGCATTGTTAACCCCCTTTAAAAAAAAAACGGACGCTAGGCCACGGCCGCTAGCCCCCCCCCCCCCCCCCCCCGCGCAATGCGTGCACAGACGTGTCCCGATTGCCCATCCCCCACCGCTGTCCAAAGTATATGCACACAGGAAGATCTTGCTTCCTTGGCAGTTGGAAAAAGCTGCTATTTCCCAGAATGCAATGGAGTTCACAGACAGCAACCTGTCAGGTCTGGAAGCACGGACACAGGGACATGGGTCGCAGGGACACTTATAGGTTTTATTAGGTAGGATTACAGAAATGAAGCAACCTGATAGAAGTAGCAAGATAAAAGTTATTTCTAACTTGAAACACAAAAGTAGACTTATTCTCTAAATCAGAATTGCATTACTCTTAGCAAAGCATGCTGACAGCATGTGAATTGTATAACTTATAGATTAGAATCCATTAACAACGGTTCCCAGACTACAAGTTCTATAGTGAAGTGTGAACAAAACATGCAGATCTTACTTGGGCATCCGGCCAGACCAACACCAAGGGCAGCAGTGACATTGTCAGGACAGCATCCGTACACTGTATGACTGCAGTGTGGGACCACAGGAGGTGAGCCGGTAGAGGCAGCTGTCAAAATAAAAAAAAAAAATAATGGTATCAGTGCATCGTGGATGAAAACACCACAGGAGTTACATTTCCTTGCAGTAATCTGCTCTCAAGGCTCATTTCACTCTCTATGGCAGATCAATGTGACAAAGCTCAGAGTATTTGGCATAACACATGGCAATGTAGAAGCCTGGTACACAAAGCACAATTCTACATTAAAATGATAGAGCTTCTGCAATCCCACTAAATCAGAAATGCTCTTCAAGGAGGTGCTCAGTTGTTAAACATAGGGGAAATTCTACTTAGCAGAAAGTGGAAATCACACACACAAAAAAAAAAAAAAAACATGACAGAACTTGACACACACTCTTCAGTAAAAAAAAGTTAGACCTATCAGGGACTTAGTTTTGATGAGTACATCAGGCGAGCAAATATGAGCGAATAGCTAGTTGGCCATGGCTAAGAGGATAGATCTCACCTGATTAGGTGGGCTATTTGCTATCAACAGCTTTCTGCACTTCCGTACCACTTAGAAGCAGGGGACCGGGTTTTGAGGAGCCAATCCGCCAGTGTGGAGGAGTCCTTCAACCATGCATTTTGCGGGGGCATTCTCCCTCCCACTTCTTCAGAAAAACCTGAAGAAATGGGAAAAGAATGCCCCCACGAAAGCATTGTTATTGAACTCCTATGTGTACAAATAAATTACCAGCCTGGCGAATTTAGCCTCATTACCAGCTATTTACACCTAATCTTCTCGAGCTTATACAATAGCTATACCAACCCTTTCTGGAGTGCGAACAATCCTCTCCAGCATTGGTTTGGTCCTTGGATCAGTGAGACTGCTCAAAGGACTCCTCCGCACTGGAGGATTCACTCCTCAGAGCCCGGTCCCCTGCTTCTACGTGGAATGAAAGAGCAGAAGGCTGTTTGTAATGCTGGGAATACACCATGAGTTTTTTTTGGCAGATAGATGGTTCGATAGATAATTTCCGTCATGTCCAATCTGATTTTTTTTATGTTTTTCTGATCGATTTCTTATGGAAGTTAATGGAAATTGATTGGAAAAACGATTGGGAAATCGATCTAAAAAACGATCGGACAGTAAATCTGCTGAAAATTCTCATTGTGTATTCCCAGCATAACAAGTGGCCCACCTACTCAAATGAGGTCTATTCTATTGGCCACGGCCAACCAGCTATTCGTAGTGTGAGTACTCCATTTCTTGTCTGTTGCTCTGTGATTTTGCCTATCCTTGTGAGCTACTGATTAAATGTTTATCGGCCCGATTGCGTAATTTTGTTGCTGTGTATTATTTGGTGCATGCAGAGGCACAGGGGGAATCTGCTGGTGGTCTCCTCCCCTAATGTCAGATTGCACGCTATGCAGTTAGGGGCTCATGGCCCTGTGGCTGACCTCAGGTAAGTTTGCTCTTAGCCTTTTTATCCTATATCAGACATGTCCAATCGTGGATAAGCTCATTGTATGTGTAAGATGCACATGCATCCACCATTAGAGTAGGGACCTCTCTAGGAGATTGGCCTTGACGCTAGCAGATGAGTTTAACCCACATGCCATATTTGCCCTGCCTAGTGAGCTCCTAATATATAATGGTTATAATCCTTACTGAGCGACTACCAATCGTTTGCTGTGGCTTGTTCTGTTGCTATGGATGCGGTAGAAGGGATGACAATGCACTGCATGATGGAGTGGCCTCTCGTTAAGAGGGGAACAATACGCTCAGCTGAGATGATCCAGCACGCCAAACCCCTGTACAGCTGTACAAACACTAGATTTTTGGCAGAGGCAGCCAGTCAGGTCCATCTCTATGAAGTTTAGACTAGTGGGTATATGCACTTTTAATTTATATGTAAATGTCTGTTCTAACCTCTGTAATTGTATCACTCAGCTTAAATGAACCTCAGTGCAGTGCCTAGAACAGTGTATGAATCTGTATGGTAAGAGCAGTTAGACCTCTTTGGAGAGTAACGTTCATTGTCATCTTGCCAGCGGGTCTTGGCAAGGACCCTTCTCACTCTGCCATCCTGTTATACCCACAAAGCCAGAGCTGTGCAGAGATATACATCTGGTTGCCAGGATGTTTACGGCTACAAGATCATTAGGTGAGATGACCTCTGCAGCCCATGTCCTGATCCACAGCCATGTATAAGCTGCGGCAGCTGCTAGGGCTGGACTTAAAGAGGACTTCATAACATAGGGATTATCAAAATTTCAAAGATCTGTCCAAGAAAGAGACAGTAAACACATTGTTAAAGCAATAAAAGATAAAACATCCAGTTAAATTAAAAAAAAAAAAAAAAATAGTAGGGCCGCGTATATGAAAAAGGGCACCGGGGAAATCCGGGCAACAGGAAATAGCTAATCGTAAAATATTGTTACATTTACTGACATTCTACCTTGGTAATTTTGAAAAAAATAATAAAACTTTACTGTTATTTTACTACAGCTAAACCTAACCCTACTCTTACACAGAACGCTCCCCGTGACGCCAAACCTTAAAGGGACACTACAGTGAAAAACTGTAAAATTTAAAATATGTATAAACATATACAAATAAAAAGTACTTTTTTTTCCCAGGGTAAAATGAACCATAAATTACTTTTCTACTATGTTGCTGTCACTTACAGTAGGTTGTAGAAATCTGACAGAAGTGACAGGTTTTGGATTACTCCATCTCTTTATAAGGGATTCTCAGGGATATACTTATTTTCAAAAGCACTAAGGGCTGGTGCACACCGAGCGGCTTTTTCAGCGTTGGATCTGCTTGGTCAATGTATCTCAATGGGGTGGTTCACACCAGAGCGGGAGGCGTTTTGCTGAAACGCATACTCCCGGGGTGAGGCATTTTTTGGATTGCGGATGCGTTTCTGCCTCAATGTTAAGTATAGGAAAAAAACGCAAACCGCTCTGAAAAACGCCCGTTTTTGTTACAGAAGCTGTTCAGTAACAGCTTTACTGTAACAATATATGAAATCTACTACACAAAAACTGCTACACAAAACCGCAAACCGCTAGCTGAAACGCTACAGAAAAATAAGAAAAAGCGTTTCAAAATCTGCTAGCATTTTGCGGATCTGCTAGCGGGTTTTGGTGTGCACCAGGCCTTAGTGAATGGCAGTTGCTCCGTCTAACTGCCAAAAAACTGTGTAGGGAGCAGGGAAGCCGGCCAGCATCTTTGTATAAATCCTTTTTAGGGAATATCTTTATAAAGAAAAAAAAGCCTTGCTGAGAATCCCCTATGAAGATATGGACTAGTCCAAAACCTGTCACTTATGTCAGATTTGTACTGCCTATTGTAAGTGACAGCAACATAGGAGAAAAGTAATTTATGGCTCATTTTACTCTGGAAAAAAATGTACTTCTTATTTGTCTATGTTTGTACGTATTTTAAATTTTACAATTTTTCGCTGTAGGGCCCCTTTAACGATTCCCTCCGGCGCAAACCGCCTTCCTGACACCTAACCTTAACCTTCCCCCAACAGAAACCCCCTTCCTGACACCTAACCTTAACTGTCCCTGTGCTGTCACAACAGCCTCTTTTAATGTTATTTAACATTATTTATATTCTTTGTAATAGTATATTCCAGTCCCTCTGCAAGATTTAGTTATTTAGCATTTCCCAACTGTAACTCCCTGCTCAACAGCCTTGTCTAGATGTTTCTGCAACAGTTGAGTTCAGTTAGTGAGGAGATCCTGCTGTGCTTGTAGTCGCATCGTATTTTTATCTATGAATATGCTCTAAAAAACATCTTTGTATGCTTTCAACGCAAGTAAAGATACTACAGATTATGCTTGGAGTCATTATTTCATCGAGTAAACTGCCTGTGGAGGTTTCTAAATCAGTGTGGAGTTATACTGCTATACAGACTGGGTCTTCTGGAGTATGCCTCACACATAAAGCGGGAATTCGAAACAGAACAGTAAAAATATGATATCTGCAAGAAGGTAATGGGATTTCCTGTCATCTCATCAGTAAAGGACTGATCTGCAATACGATAAAGGATTACTTAGCTACACCTCAAACACAAATCTACAAAGAGTAAATAGACGTTCAGCAAAAAAGTACAAGAATTGCCTGTCTACCTTCCTACAGTGAATACAGTGAGTACAGACTGCTTCAGAAATTGTACATTTCTTCTGTTTGGGACTATCGCTATTAAGTTTAAAAAAAAAAAAAAAAAATCACCCAGTGATAAGATTCATAAGCATCATATCTGCAACCATAGAGCATGTCTATTTCTATGCATTCTATTAACATGGAAGATGAATTAATGCTCGGTCAAGATGATTCAGATAAACATGTTGTACTACCTGAGAGACCAAGGCGGTCAATACATCTTTCTCTAAAGGCAAGAGAGAGGTATGAAGCAGAAAGTGAAGGAATGTTCCATAGTCTGTCTGAATTGTGGATAAAAACGCTGCAACACATATCTGATATTGAGAAGACTGGCAGTAATGGAGAGCAATTAAACAATGCACTTACAAGACTTAAGAAGACATATGAAAATTACAGGAAACTCTCTGAAAAATATTCTTCCTTTCTATCGCAAGTTAGTACAGAACAAGCGTCAAAAGAGTTGGATGACTTTACCACCGCTGATCAACAGAGACATGTTGCGTTTATGGAAGCGAAGTTACAGTTAGAGAATAGGATAGCAAATTTGATCGAAACTACATCCTGTACCTCTATTTCTTCTAGACACTCAAAAAAACTGTCAGTGCAAGCAACCTCTCACAGATTTACTAGATCAAGCAAATCGCTGCAATCACTCTCCCAGAGGTCAGCATTAAGCATTCAGTTAGTCAAAGCCCGTGCAGAAGCAGAGGCTGCGAAAGCACAATCTTATTGCTTTGAACAAGAATCGACTCTTAAAGCGGACGCAGCACGCAAACAGGCAGAAGCAACACGTGTGCAGGCAGAAGCACAGGCAGAAGCAACACGTGTGCAGGCAGAAGCACAGGCAGAAGCAACACGTGTGCAGGCAGAAGCAACACGTGTGCAGGCAGAGACAGAGGCCCAGTTAGAACTTCTGCAAAAGAAAAGAGAAGAAGCAGCAGCTCTAGCAAGGTTAAAGGTCTTCGAACAAGCTGTGGAAGAGGAAGAAGGAATTAATTACCCTAGCCTAAAGTCTGCTGACGATCCTGCTAAACGAACTTTGCAATTTGTTCTGAACCAGAACAATGGATATATTCTCCTACTTACAGCTGAAGTCTCTGCACCTACCTGTTCAGCAAGTAAACAGCCAGAATGCATATCGTTAAAACATGAATCTCAGTTTAACACTGTACCTTTGAAGGATTCTGCTATGCTGTCCAACACTACAAGTCCAAGAGAACAAATCTATACACCTTGTCAGACCTCAGCAAGATATAATCACAAAGAAATATCACAACCAATTGGAACAAATCCTATGAATCTCATAACACAGTCTTTTTCAAGCTCCCATGCTCCAAACATCACACAGATCAAACCCTCGCATGGAGTAAACGCATCTGCATCTCCATTCTCTCCATCACCACTGGAACAGCACAAGCCACATACTGTCTGCAGTGGTGACGCATTTCCACGTACAGAAATAAAATCAGAAAAGTCTGAAATTGAAGAAGTTGGCAAGTATATGATTCGCCGAGAGCTTCTTAACTCTGGACTAACGAAATTTGATGATCAACCAGAAAACTACAGAGGTTGGCGAGCTACATTCAAGACTATAATCCAGAACCTGGAGATTGAACCTATAGGAGAACTTGACCTACTTATGAAATGGTTGGGACCGCAGTCATCAGAACAAGTTAAAAGACTGAAATCTGTTCATTGCGATGATCCAGCAACGGGTCTTAACATAGTTTGGGAGAGATTAGAGAGAGTTTATGGATGTTCTGAAGCTATTGAGCTTGCCTTATTCAAGAGACTTCGAAACTTCCCAAAACTGTCTAACAAGGACAACCACAAGTTTCAAGAATTAAGCGACCTTCTTCTTGAAGTAGAAAGAGCCAAGGCAGACCCACACCTTCCAGGTCTTGTCTACTTGGATACAGCTCATGGTGTAAACCCAATTGTACAGAAGTTGCCACCGAATATTCAGAGTGAATGGGCAAAGAAAGGATCTAAATATAAACAGGACTATAAAGTATCCTTTCCACCTTTTTCTTTTTTCTCCAAATTCATTAGAGACATAGCTACTGTAAAGAATGACCCAAGCTTTTTATTTTTTGATACTACAGTTCTTCCTTCAACACCTTTAAATTGCGATACTCAAGGCAAGTTTAAGGACTCACGGAACTCTATCTATGTCAAGAATACTGGAATCTTCTCAAGACTCTGATTTTAAACCACAGCAAGTCAAGGAAAATGATCCTAGGTATCAATGTTCTATTCATAACAAGCCACACCCTCTTAGAAATTGTCGTGTGTTTAAACAAATGCCCTTTGAAGAGCGCAAATCTTTCCTCAGAGAACACGATATTTGTTATAGATGTTGTGCATCTACAGACCACTTTGCTAAAGACTGTAAAGTTCCTGTCAAATGTTTTGACTGCAACAGTGATAAACACATAACGGCTTATCATCCTAGTTCTCCCAAAGAAGTGCTTCAAACTGCTCAAGCCTCAAAGACCACACCAAGTTATGGCGGGGAGAGTACTGAGGAAATGACAGCATCTGTATCCACAAAATGTATTGAGGTATGTGAAGAAGGATTCCACAGAAAGTCATGCAGTAAAATATGTCTGGTCAAGGTATATCCAGAAGGACGACCACAGAGCGCAGTGAAGATGTATGCTATCCTTGACGACCAGAGCAACCGTTCATTAGCAAGTCCAGAATTCTTCAACATGTTCAATATTCAAGTAGAAACATGGCCCTATACTTTACGAACTTGCTCAGGCCTGGTTAAGGTATCTGGAAGAAGAGCACATGGTTTTGTGGTAGCATCTGAGTATGGAAACACAGAATTTCCACTTCCAACACTTATCGAATGTGATCAGTTGCCAAACAATCGAGAAGAGATCCCTACACCAGAAGCGGCTCTTTATCATCCTCATATGAAACACATAGCCAGTTACATTCCACCGCTTGATGATGATGCAAAGATTCTCCTTCTTTTAGGCAGAGATATTCCAAGAGTCCATAAGGTGCGACAACAATGCAATGGACCAAATGATGCCCCTTATGCACAGAAACTAGATTTTGGATGGGTCATAATAGGAGATGTTTGCTTAAATACATTTCAAGAGTCTTATGATGTGTTCTCATGCAAGACCAGCATCAGAGAATCTGAAGGCACCTTTCATTCACTTAAACATCCTTTTAACTTTCAAGTTCAGGAGAGTTTCAGTTTAAAGACTTCATGCGATCTACAAAAGCAAATCAGTTGTAAGAACAGTTCTCATCAAGACTTTGGTGACACTATATTCCAAATAACTCGTGATGACAATAAGACAGTTCCTTCCATTGAGGATAAAGAGTTCATAAACATCTTGAATAATGAATTCTTCAAGGATGAAACTAACAGTTGGGTAGCTCCTTTACCGTTTCGTTCACCAAGAATTAGGCTTCCAAATAACAAGAAACAAGTTATTTCTAGGCTAACTTCACTTAAAAAAATTCTGAAGAACAAACCCGATATGAATGATCACTTTATAAAGGCAATCACTAGCGATGATGGAAAGGTTCGCAAGGTGAAAGTGAAGACAGCAAGAAATGGTAGTGTTAAGACTTTGTTTAGACCCATCACAGAGACAGTCTTACTCCTGCCTTCAAATGAAGATGTCTTATCTACTCGATCCAAGGGAACAGCCTGATATGCCTTCGAGTCTACTGAGTTACATCCTTTCTCCAGTGATGGAAGATTCTTCAAAGATCTGCATTCAAGAATTAATGTTTATGTTTTATGTTTTCTCTCTTCTCTACAAGTCTTAATTATACTTATAGTTTTCAATGTTAAATTGTATTATATATAGTGGTATCTACCGATACCAAGCGGGGAGTGTGCTGTCACAACAGCCTCTTTTAATGTTATTTAACATTATTTATATTCTTTGTAATAGTATATTCCAGTCCCCCTGCAAGATTTAGTTATTTAGCATTTCCCAACTGTAACTCCCTGCTCAACAGCCTTGTCTAGATGTTTCTGCAACAGTTGAGTTCAGTTAGTGAGGAGATCCTGCTGTGCTTGTAGTCGCATCGTATTTTTATCTATGAATATGCTCTAAAAAACATCTTTGTATGCTTTCAACGCAAGTAAAGATACTACAGATTATACTTGGAGTCATTATTTCATCGAGTAAACTGCCTGTGGAGGTTTCTAAATCAGTGTGGAGTTATACTGCTATACAGACTGGGTCTTCTGGAGTATGCCTCACACATAAAGCGGGAATTCGAAACAGAACAGTCCCTCTCTCGCAAACCCCCTTCCTGACACCTAACCTTAACCATTCCCTCTGGCGCAAACCCCCTTCCTGACACCTAACCTTAACTGTCCCTCCGGCGCAAACCCCCTTCCTGACACCTAACCTTAACTGTCCCTCCGGCGCAAACCCCCTTCCTGACACCTAACCTTAACTGTCCCTCCGGCGCAAACCCCCTTCCTGACACCTAACCTTAACTGTCCTTCCGGCGCAAACCCCCTTCCTGACACCTAACCTTAACTGTCCCTCCGGCGCAAACCCCCTTCCTGACACCTAACCTTAACTGTCCCTCCGGCGCAAACCCCCTTCCTGACACCTAACCTTAACTGTCCCTCCGGCGCAAACCCCCTTCCTGACACCAACCTTAACCTCCCCCCAATGGAAACCCCCTTCCTGACACCTAACCTGAACTGTCCCTCTCTCGCAAACCCCTTTCCTGACACCTAACCTTAACCTTTCCTCCAGCGCAAACCCCCTTCCAGACACCTAACCTTAACCTTCCCTCCAGCGCAAACCCCCTTCCTGACACCTAACCTTAACCTTCCCTCCAGCGCAAACCCCCTTCCTGACACCTAACCTTAACCTTCCCTCCAGCGCAAACCCCCTTCCTGACACCTAACCTTAACCTTCCCTCCAGCGCAAACCCCCTTCCTGACACCTAACCTTAACCTTCCCTCCAGCGCAAACCCCCTTCCTGACACCTAACCTTAACCTTCCCTCCAGTGCAAACCCCCTTTCTGACACCTAACCATAGCTACTTAAAGCAGAATATAACCCTGCATTTCAACTTTGCTCTAAAACATTATTTAAAGTATATTATATGCAACCAGCATTTTTTTTTTTACTAGACCAGCATTGGAAGGGTTACACACAGAGGTTTAAAGTTCCTGGAGAGAAATGCAGACGCATCCGAAGCTTACATAGATACATTTTGTTTACTTAAATGTATCTAAGTGTGGAATGTGACTCACTCTCTCTAACTGTGCAGGAGCTGGAGGACAGCCAAAGAGTGTGTAACATTTCTCACTTGTTACATTCTATTTAGTTAAATGTATCTATCTGAACTTCGGATGCCTCTGCATATCTCTCCACGGAACTTTAAACCTCTGTGTGTAACCCTTCCAATGCTGGTCTAGTAAAAAAAAAATGCTGGTTGCATATAATATGCTGTAAATAATGTTTTAGAGCAAAGTTGAAATGCAGGGTTATATTCCGCTTTAAGGACCAAGGTGATTGAAATCTATGCCCTGTTTTGGTGGTTACCTGGCTGGCAGGGCGTAGATTTCAATCACTGCCACAGCGCGCATCCGCCGTTTTTGTCGCTCCCACCGATCTTGCCACTGAATCCCCGCCAAGTCCCATCACAGCTCTTCCTGTCTCTATGACGGCAGAGCCCTGTGAGCAGGTCAGGAGCCGATTTCATTGGCTCCTGATTGTGTCTATCAATGTAAGCAACTCCCATAGGCTTACATTGATAGACACGGTCAGGAGCCAATGAAAGCAGCTCCTGACCGGCTCACATGACTCTGTCATCATAGAGATGACAGAGTGGATGTCCTGAGGATCACGGCGTGCGGCGGTGACGGCCGATTCGTCGGTATTCCATCCTTATTGTACCAGCGGTCTCTGGTCGTTAAGAGGGCAGAGACTGCTGGTACTTACAGTGGCTTGCAAAAGTATTCGACCCCCTTGGCGGTTTCCACATTTTGTCACATTACTGCCACAAGCATGAATCAATTTTATTGGAATTCCACATGACAGACCAGCACAAAGTGGTGTACACATGAGAAGTGGAACGAAAATCATACATGATTCTAAACATTTTTTTACAAATAAATACCTGCCAAGTGGGGTGTGCATAATTATCCCGCCCCCTGAGTCAATACTTTGTAGAACCACCTTTTGCTGCAATTACAGCTGCCAGTCTTTTAGGGTATGTCTCTACCAGCTTTGTACAGCAGTTTTCAGATCTTGCCACAGATTCTCGATTGGATTTAGATCTGGACTTTGACTGGACCATTCTAAAACATGGATATGTTTTGGATATGTTTTGTTTTAAACCATTCCATTGTTGCCCTGGCTTTATGTTTAGGGTCGTTGTCGTTCCAAGATTGCCCTGTATTTGGCTCCATCCATCTTCCCATCAACTCTTACCAGCTTCCCTGTCCCTGCTGAAGAGAAGCACCCCAGAGCATAATGCTGCCACCACCATGTTTGACAGTGGGGATGGTGTGTTCAGAGTGATGTGCAGTGTTAGTTTTCAGCCACACATAGCGTTTTGCATTTTGGCCAAAAAGTTCCATTTTGGTCTCATCTTACCAGAGCACCTTCTTCCACATGTTTGCTGTGTCCCCCACATGGCTTGTGGCAAACTGCAAACGGGACTTCTTATGCTTTTCTGTTAACAATGGATTTCTTCTTGCCACTCTTCCATAAAGGCCAACTTTGTGCAGGGCATGACTAATAGTTGTCCTATGGATAGATTCCCCCACCTGAGCTGTAGATCTCTGCAGCTCGTCCAGAGTCACCATGGGCCTCTTGACTGCATTTCTAATCAGCGCTCTCCTTGTTCAGCCTGTGAGTTTAGGTGGACGGCCTTGTCTTGGTAGGTTTACAGTTGTGCCATACCCCTTCCATTTCTAAATGATTGCTTGAACAGGGCTTCGTGGGATGTTCAAGGCTTTGGAAATCTTTTTGTAGCCTAAGCCTGCTTTAAATTTCTCAATAGCTTTATCCCTGACCTGTCTGGTGTGTTCTTTGGACTTCATAGTGTTGTTGCTCCCAATATTCTCTTAGACAACCTCTGAGGCCGTCACAGAGCAGCTGTATTTGTACTGACATTAGATTACACACAGATGCACCCTATTTAGTCATTAGCACTCATTAGGCAATGTCTATGGGCAACTGACTGCACTCAGACCAAAGGGGGCTGAATAATTACGCACACCCCACTTTGCAGTTATTTATTTGTAAAACATGTTTGGAATCATGTATGATTCTCGTTCCACTTCTCACGTGTACACCACTTTGTATTGGTCTTTCACGTGGAATTCCAATAAAATTGATTCATGTTTGTGGCAGTAATGTGACAAAATGTGGAAAACTTCAAGGGGGCCGAATACTTTTGCAAGCCACTGAAAGTGGTTAACCTTCCCTCCGGCGCAAACCCCCTTCCTGACACCTAACCTTTTTTGTCCCCCGCAGGCAAACCCCCTTCCTGACACCTAACCTTAGTGGTCCCCCGCAGGCAAACCCCCTTCCTGATATCTAACCTTACCCATTCCTCTCTCACCAACCCTCTCCCTGAGACCTAACCTTAACCGTCCCTCTCTTGCAAACCCCCTTCCTGATGTCCACCTCGGGTTCTCTTTTACCTTCCCCTGCAGAAACCCCCTCCCTAAGACCTAACCTTAACCGTCCCTCTCTCACAAACCCCCTTCTTGATGCCTATGCTTAGCCCCCCCCCCCCCCCCCCATCACAAACCCTCTTCCTGACGCCTATCCTTAACACCCCCGCCTCATCACAAACCCCCTTCCTGACGCATAATCTTAACCATCCCCTCTGTGAAATCCCTCTCCTGACCCTTAACCTTAACCACCCTCCATGCAAATCCCCTTCTTGACTCATAACCTTATACACACCCCCACCACAAAAAATGTTAAATACCAGTTGTCTAAATATCGGTGAAGGAAGGAAACTTGGCTGCCTAAAGGGCCCGATAAATAGTTACTTAGCCACAGTTACCATAGTGCCCCGACCCTGCTCCTTGATATTTATTGGGCGCCCAAATTTCCTTCTTTCACTGATAGTTTTATGGGCAGCTATGGTGGTGCCCAAACGTACACGGCTCTCCGGCGATAAATTTCATGTTACCATAGTGCCCAGACATAACATACCCCATATACAAAAAGCTAGGTTACCTGTGTATGTATGCACACACTTTTTATAATATTATCTATGACTTTATAGACCCCCAGTGCCAGAAACCTAGGGGAACAGGTACACGGTGCATCAGTAATGCTAGAAATCTTTCTATATGCCCTAAATTCCACAGGTTCTCTTTCAGGGGAAGAATAGCTGCTGCAAGCCCATTTAGCAGCCATGTTGTCGGCTAAAGCACCCTTTATGAGACAGAAGCTTATCAGGTCACAAGCAGCTAATGGCTTTGGGTCATGTTACTGGCTCCTTGTCAACAGATAAAGCTCACTTCCTACATTCAGGCCACAAAATGACAAATATGGTTTAATTTGACATATTTATTCTTCTCCAAGGTGCCATACACAGTAACCAATTAATTCCGCAGGATAAGATAGCGCAATCATTGCTGTTGTGTTTCTAAATTTAGCTTGTCTTTTTATTAATTATCCTGTATGTACTGTATATATAATGAGCCTTGAGCGTGGCAGAAAAAAAAGGCTTTTAAATGAATGATTTTAGAATAGCCTAGCCCTAGAATATGGGATGTCACAAATGTATGAAATGTATTCACAGCTGTGTATTCCTGGAAAGGTGATGGTCCTTATTTACATAAACACAAAGGCTTGGCAGGAGGCTAAAATTAATTAGGGACAGGGTCAATTTATAATAAAAAACAACAACATCTCAGAGTTAGGCGCTACAAGAACTAGATCTGTCATTGTCTGCTGTGGAGATCCAATGAAAATAAAGAAAAATATAAATGTTGGTGTTTCCGAGAGACCAGGGAAGTGGGCGTTCTTGTCTCATTAGTTGTTATGGACAACCCATCCCCTTATTTTATCTCTGTTTACAGAATATTGCTATTCATGTCAGCTGCTTTTATATATGCAGTATGTAACGCTGTAAAGCCTATTAATACACATCATACACCACAGACGTAAAATGAGATGTGGGGTGGCTGTTTGTAATATGGACACTAGCATGCGTATCAGTAAAAACATTGGTTTTTGGTGTGCTCATATGGGTGGCATTCGTTTTTTTTTTATGCACAATACGATTTTTCAAACTGCCTTACTAGGGTAAGTGTCAAGGAAATCTAAATATCTGGGTAAGTTTAGACTGACCCCATGTCAAATTTTTGATGTCTAACGCTAGATACCCATGATGAAATCAATTTTCAGATCAGTACTGCACTAAATCTATCCCGTTATCGATCAGGAGCAGATCAGATCTGACGCATCGATATGATAGGAAATTGCATTGAATGTATCTAGCATAAAATTAAAGTGGACCCAAATTGAGAGTGATATGGAGGCTGCCATATTTATTTCCTTATAAACAAATCCTGTTGCCTAACAGTTCTGTTGATTTTTGGCATCAGTAGTGTCTGAGTTGCTACCCTGAAACAAGCATGCGGCTAATCCAAGGAAGTAAATATGGCAGCCTCCATATTACTTTCACCTCGGGTTCTGTTTACACAAACCTGGAAACAACTTGCCCACAAGTGCTTTAGTATTTCACACTGGGCAGAATAATGAATGTGTGCCTTCAGTCACAGACATAAGACAATACTGCTTCCCATGATCTTATCACTGATCTAGTGAGCACAAACATGTATTCCATTCACCCCCCATAAATATGACAGGTTGCTGGTACGCATATATTAAATAAAGGCACCTGGAAATTTGGGCGGCCTGTAATGCCAATAGTAAAATATTTTACTATAAGGCTTTGTTCACATTATGAATTGCCCAGCGCTTTTTCAAGTGCTGAGTAATTTTTTAGCGATTTTTTAACTTGCCTTACCCTACACTTTCTAAGCGCCTTTCTAAGCGATTTAAGGCTCCCTGCAAACTGCAAATCTGTTTTGCGATTCCGATTCCGTTTCCGATTTGCAATTCCGATTTTCCCTGAATACAATCAACAGAAAAACGGAGGAAAAAACGCAGCATGCAGTAACTATTAAAAATCAAAATCGGAAGTAAAAACCGATTAAAAATCGGAATCAGAATCGCATGCAGTGTGCAGGGAGCCAGAAAGCGGGTTTGTTATTTTTCACTTCCTGACGTTAGTTGGGTGCCCGGGGAGCCATATATATATATATATATATAGCAGCCGCTGTATCAGTACCCACTGTCTACCGGGTGCCCAAATTTCCACTCCGGCACCCAAATACCACTATTTTCTATTGGCGCCTACGGCGGCGCCCAATTAGTCCACTTGGCGCAGGCGCCCTTTTGTTTACTGCTACTGCTGGTACTGGCTTTAGACTTGGGTGTCTTAGGTATGTAGGTATTAAGCTGCCTTATCGGCACTAGCCATCTGTAAACAAATGCCTACTGTGCTTATTGGAATCGCCTGATGTAGGGAGCACGCACATGTATCACAGTCTCCCCCTGTACATTTGACAAGCTGCTGGTATTGGTTATGGAGTTTATTATGTCCTGCGGGGCACAAACGAGTGTGTTGCAGGTCTAACGTAGGCTTCCATTTGACCACACTTCCTGTGTCCATGCAGCTAATTGATTGGATGCCATGGCATCCACACTTTGCTTATTAAAGTATATTAGGTATTCATACTACCCAGCAAGAGTAGGAGTAGATACATTTATAGAATGTAATGAATTCTGGATTAATACTGACTTTTTCATTAGCTAGGTTAGTGTCTGTGCAGAGTTATTTTTTTAAATTATACGGTGGGTAATATTATGCTAGATCTCTTTTCTCCAGATCTACAATTCAGTCATATGAGAGTGCTAAGAACAGTCTTTTCTGTATTATAACATGCATATTTAACATCCCGGTCTAGCTGAAACATATTATTGTCTAAAAATGAAAAAAAGTAAAAACACTTTTAGTTTAACGGAAAAAAAAGTTTTTCCTTGTACAAAATGAACTCTCTGTTCTGTAGTAAAAGTGTTTCCATTAACAGGAGCAGCTTAGCAGCACCAGAGGTTAGAGCTAGCTGATAATTTTGACCTAGCAAATTATTGGCACACAGCTACCAATTGACTGAAAACACATCATAAATTTTAATGAGCTAATCTCACCCAAACCGTCCGTGTGCAGGAAAGATCTAAAAAGGAGACATTATTATATGCAAATGCAAGCTAACACAAAGACATATTTGCAGATATGCAAAATCCGGGATGCCAGGCACAAATAATGCTGGATTTCATTAAAGCAAACCTGTCTCAAACTTTAACAGAACCTGAGCATATGATGAACCTAAACAAAATATGATCAGATCATCTTCATTGAAAATTGCACATCCAAAAGATCCATATCTGCAACAGCACTGCGGGCTAATGAAGTAACACAGATTGTAACTTTACCACTAAAAGATGGGTTAGCCCAGTGATCTGCAAACTTAGCTCTCCAGCTGTTAAGAAACTACAAGTCCCACAATGCATTGCAGGAGTCTGAGAGCCACAGTCATGATTCATAAAGGCGAATGCATTGTGGGACTTGTAGTTCCTGGAGAGCCACGTTTGAAGATCACTGGGTTAGACCCACCACTACTCCTATTTCCCAGGGATCTCTGTTGCCCTTTGAAGAATATGAGAAATTACTTTTTATCACCCATCTGTTCATCAAAACACATACAAACATATCAGAGTTAATGCGCCTTATCAGCGTTATTGTGCCTTATCAGAGTAGCATAGCGAGTGCTACGAACTTATGCCTGCTAATTGGCAGTGACGAGAGCTCCACTCGTCGTGCCCTGAACCCCTGCAGGTCCAATCACTTTAAAGGACATTATCCCCACACTTTGATTGGCCCAATAGGCTGTCTGTCAAGTTTCCTGTCAAGTGACAGGCAGCCTATTGGGCCAATCAAAGTGCAGGGATTATGTCATTTAAAGTGATTGGACCCGCATGGGCTCAGGGCAGGACGAGTGGCGCTCTTGTCATGGCCAATTAGCAGGCATAAGTTCGTAGCGCTCGCTATGCTACTCTGATAAAGCACGCTAACTCTGATAAGACATGCTAACTCTGATAAGGCACATTAACCCTTTAAGGCATGTTAACTCTGATAAGGCATGTTAACTCTGATAAGGCACGCTATTTGTTATAATGAATCAACCGCATAGTCAGTTATTGGTTGTGTTATGTACTGCACACCAGCTTTATTGTACAATAAATGAAGATTTTAGTTCTTCATTTCAATAATTATTTTTTATTTATTTTTTTAATACAGAGTAGGTGTGCAGACAGAGAGGGTGTTAATTTTAGAGTTGTTGTCATATCAATGAAAGGGTTAAGTGTGGCGTAAGGCAGGGTAAATAAGTAGACAAATAAGGGGGTAAACTGCAGTCCCGTCCAAGAAGAATTTATGTGATTGAAGGACATTTCATACATTTCCCTGGAAAAGTCTTAGAACATTTTAGGAACTCCAAACATTTTATCTCAACTATTAAAAAAAAAATGTGAGATGTAGATAAAGAAGAAAGAAAGAAAAGAACAATAAACAAGGAAAATATATAAAACACTGTGCTTAAAAACTGGGAATGGACACTAAAAGAAGGAGGAAGAGGAGTAAAAACTGCAGAGACGGATTTACTATGGCAGGACAAGAACACAACCAGGGCGCCATAAAGCAAAACATTTTGTTGCTCTGCCAAATACCAATAATACATTCTGACCTTCAATGAGGGCCGTACATTCCCCAAACAAACCTGGAAATATCATTAAAACAATTTGCAGTATTCGCAAACTACACAGTTCATTCCCTGATGATATTCTAATATTGATTCTCCATTTGAAATAGACATTCCAGTCAATGTTAAATGGTCCAAGACAACATGAGAGTTCAGGTGGCCCCAAGACTTTCCTCCTCCTGTGCAGTTAAATATTACATTTTATAGTTAAAGATTTCTCGGCCACATAAGACTCTCATCTGCTTACTGTCATTTGTCAGCTGCATGACAATAATCCAAATCCTGTAGTGATTTCCGAGCCCAGAGACTCTGCTCAGGAATTTGCAAACCTTGTAAATGGTCAGAGATCTTATCGCAGATCAGAGGAAATCACGTGGGGATAAAAGTCGTTCCCAGTAGGAAAGGGATTAGTGGGAACTGTAGTTATAATAAGCCTGTCTCTCACCTTTGCAGGGACCTTGTGCGACAACGAACATGTCCTGCCGCCTCTCGCAGCGAGTTTTCTTGAGTTCACACTCATTAGAATAAGTAGCACCATCAGAACCGCACACCTGCAGCAAAACAATGGATGAGACATTTTGTTTTTCTCACAAAAAGCCAACTTCAAGTACAGTTCTAAAGATACTCTGTGATATTTAAAGTACCCATGAACTGGGTTTTTCTCAACATACTTTTAATTCTCTTTTATATGTGGTGCTGTGACATATGTCACAGCACCATCCTCCCACTCAAGCACCCCCTGAAGTCCCCGCTTTGCTCAGCCATAATATTGGACTGAGCAGAATGTTGATTATGAGTGGGGAGGAAGTGGCAGTTCTCCTCTTCTTGGTCCTTCCTTAGGAATGTCACCTCTTGTTGTGGAGATTATGAGCTCAATCTCCACAAACCCGCACACGTTGCATCTCCCCTGTGCACTGTGTGCAGTACAGCATATCAGAACCATAAGCAGTAAGTGGAGGGGGCGTTCCTAAGGATGGCAGAGAGGAGGGGGAACTGTAACTCCCACCCCATAATCGATGTTCTGCTCAGTCCAACATTATGGCTGAGCAGAACAGGGTCTACAGGGAGTGCGAGGATGGTGCTGTGTGCCTAATAGGTGATAACATTATCTTGTGTTTAATTAATTGTAGCAAGAGAGGAATGTAAACATTCCCTGGCAGTGGTGAAACTCCTTCTACATGTGCAGATCAGACACAGCTCAAAAATAATCACTGGGTACATTACTAGCGATGAATAAAATGCGTTGATTATCGCGTATTAACGTGGAAATCCCTGAAGGCTGTTTTTTTGGTGTTGCAGTGTGATGTGCTAACGCTGGCTAGTAGTGTGAAACCGGCCAAAAGGACAACTGTAGCAAGAGGGCTATGGAGGTTGCCATATTTATTTCCTTTTAAGCAATACCAGTTACCTGGCAGTCCTGCTGATCCTCTGCCTCTAATACTTTTAGCAATAGACCCTGAACAAGCATATGCAGATCATGTTTCTGATATTAATATCAGATCTGGCAAGATTAGCTGCATATACTTGTTTTTGGTGTTATTCAGATATTACTGCAGCCAAATAGAGCAGGTGGGTTGCCAGGCAATTGGTATTGTTTAAAAGGAAAAAATAAATATGGCAGTCTTCATATTCTTCTCTTCAGTTGTCCTTCAACACTAACCTATCATGACAGAAATATAGAAGCTGTCACTGCTGACCTCCCACTTAAAACGTAACTGAAAACTGATTAAAAAAAATAAGAGTTTCACTCACCTGGGGCTTCTGCCAGCCCCCTGCAGCTGACCTGCTTCAACGCAGCCACTCACTTTCACTTTGCGCAGTTCGAGGGGGAACTGCACCTACGTAGCCCTGGCTGCACGTCTCCTCGTTCAATTTTCCATAGCCACACGCGTACTGCACAGACGCAGTAGAGATTTTCTTGTACTACACTTGCACAGGGCGCTCCTGGCTACAGGAAGGCGTACTAGGATCCGCATGGCCAGGGCACAATGGAGGTCGACTTAGAAGTCGACCTGCATTACGGAAAAAAAATTAACTGCGGCGGGGGAACCGAGGATTGGTCCAGGACTGCGAGGGTCGGCTGCAGGGGGCTGGCAGAAGCCCCAGGTAAGTAAAACTCTTATATTTTAATCAGTTTTCAGTTCCGCTTTAAAAATGATAGTTTTCCCGGTCATCCTTTGGCAATAATATAAGTTAATCACTCACCTGGAAGAAGCAAGTCTAATCTTCTTACTCTTGGGTGAGCCACACATAATATGTAATAACCAAAGAGTCAGTTTTACAGCCACACAACTTTCATTTTCAGAAGGAGGTCAGCAATGGCAGCTACAAGCTTACATGATTGAAATTATCAGCACATTAAGTCAATGTTATCTATAGTGCATGAACTTTACATGCATGGGAAATAGTAGGATTTTTACTCCTTAACATCCACTAAAAATGGCAGTATCAGTTTGGGGTGTATTAACCCTTTGAACACACTATCCGAAGTGGATGAATATACTTAAATGCCACAATACGTTGGCTTATTGTCAGGCATATGATAATGTTTATTCATTACCTGGTTGCGCAGCACAGCATGGCAGGTGAAATCACAGATACAGCGATCATCCTCTGCATCTTCATCCCATGAGCCACCGTAGCGTCTGCAGCGATCTTGTTCACATTCACTATCCTCTCCAGACCCTGAGCCGGCAATACCTGAACCACAATCTGCAAAACACAAAAAAGGGCAAGATGTTTATTCTTCCAACCAGAATATAGCAAAGATTTCTAAAAGGTTACTGAATTAAAGATTATGCTGCTGCATGTATTCATTTACAGCAACAATTCATTTTTCAAATCCCGGACATCTTATATGATTATTAATAATCATAATTAAAACATTTAACTGTGGGTGCTACATATGACTACAGTCACATAACTGCTAATTTATGTGACTGCAGGAGTGTTCAGTGGAAGCCCAGCCATGACTCCTTACCATGTCCTCCTAATTGGCATTTGTGGTCAATGGAAGACCAGCTATGACTCCCTACCATGTCCTCCTGATTGGCATTTGTGGTCAATGGAAGACCAGCTATGACTCCCTACCATGTCCTCCTGATTGGCATTTGTGGTCAATGGAAGACCAACCATGGCTCCCTACCATGTCCTCCTGATTGGCAGAGGTGGTCAGTGGAAGTCCAGCTGTGACTCTGTATTATGTCCTTCTGATTGGCAGAAATAGTCAGTGTAAACCCAGCCATGACTCTGTACCACATCCTCCTGATTGGCAGGGGTGGTTAGTGGAAGCCCAGCTGTGACTCCTCACCACGTCCACCTGATTAGCAGAGGTGGTCAGTGGAAGCCCAGCCATGACTCCCTACCATTTCCTCCTGAATGGCAGGGGTGGTCAGTGGAAGCCCAGCTGTGACTCCTCACCATGTCTACCTGATTAGCAGAGGTGGTCAGTGGAAGCCCAGCTGTGACTCCTCACCATGTCCACCTGATTAGCAGAGGTGGTAAGTGGAAGCCCAGCCATGACTCCCTACAACTTCCTCCTGATTGGCAGAGGTGGTCATTAGAAGTCCAGCCATGACTCCCTACCTTGTCCTCCTCATTGGCAGGGGTGGTCAGAAGAAGCCCAGCCATGACTCTCCTTCCAGAAGTTAACATTATTCCAAAGTTTTTCCTTTAGGTCATGGCTAACATGGAACACAACACTACTGATAGACCTTTACTAATAAAGCAACGACAAGCAAGAGTGGACAGCCACCATTTGTGGGACAAATGTAAGCGAGCTCAGCTTACACCATTCATTACTCAAAATAAATGCTACGGATGACTAACAATTCGAATGACACGCTTATAAAGGCTGACTGATGTGTGGGAATGTACAGTTGGCTACAAAACTCTTTCCTGACTCCGTTAACTTAAAAAGTAAAAGCTTATTTTGTAACATTAATTCTGCCTGAGGTGCGTTAGATGTTAATTCTGCATGAGAAAGTTCTTATAAAGCTGCCAATTTTTATGACTGTCCTTCTAGCGAAAAAAGACAGAATTACAAAACGTGAATATAAATTTCTATGTACTGATTCACCAGCAGCAGATCTGGTAGCTGGAGAAAAAGCGGCCTGATGAGAAAGTAACACTGCAATTTGATAAAAAAAGGAACCCATTTGTCTTAGTACAAATAGGTGGCAATTAGCAATTTGAAAATTAGTGGTTGATTTGTTAATCCATCCACCCACCCACCCCACTAGACTTGAGTTGTACTGCCTGCGAGCTCTTCAGAATACACTGTGTAAGCGGAGAGCTAAAAATAACCAGGATGGAACGATGTGCTGGAGGTACAAGCCTGTTCAGACACAGCGTGTTCAGAATAGGTTATAGCAGCCCATACACTCAGCCGATTTTCTGGCCGACCGATCGATCCCGATCGATCGATCGATCAATCGATTGCAAATCGGTTGGCCAATCGACCGATCGACGGCCGATTTCGATCGATTTCGATGGATTTCCATCGAACTTGCAGGGTAGAAAATTTAGGTCGATCTGATGAGATTGCTTATCAGTTTGCATTGGCCTTAATGGAAATCTGATGGCAAAAAAATGCCATCAGATCGAATTTCAATAGATTTCAAACTGAAATCTATTGGAATTCTATCCTGGTAAAAAATGTTCTAAAAACGCATCAGATAGATCATCAGATGCATTTCTTATCTATCTGTTGCCAATCTGACGAGTGTATGGGCACCTTAACTCAAGCTGTAAAATCACTGAATGAATATGAGCTGCTGTAGTGACCAATCAAAGCTCTCTTCAGAGGCCGCATGCTCTCACACAACCTTTAATTATACATAAACAGGTGCATTCAAGCACCCAGCCATCAAAATGAGCAGCTAAGACCTGTCATGGCTGCTCTTTACATAATCCTCCGCTCTGTTATTGTTATTCCCTGGCTCATTTTAAAAAACTTTTCTTCCTGAGCTGCATTACAGAAGTTTCAGCGGCAGAGAAACCTGTCGGTGGAATGGGTGAAAGTCATCCGAAGTCAATAGGTTGCCGCATAATTGTGTCCTCTTATGGGAAGCACTGTATTATTACACAGCTGTCAGAGCGGCGCTCGCATTCACATGGAAATCACAAAGAAGGAAGGAGAACTTTTCAGTGGATGGTTTATAAGAGTAGCACACAATAGTTTAAGTGGTGCTGGTAAGAGTTTTTCTTTTTGTCGTAAATACGAAAGCCAGCAACTGCCTCGACTGACACCTTCTACACAAAGCCAACGGCAGTCGAACAGATCCACACACATACACAACTACTGATAATGTCACACAGAGAACATCTCGGTATAGGAACTGCAAGATTCAGTTTAGAAACAGTCAAACATCTAATCTCTTCATATCAGTCAGCATTTTTGAGTTTTGCTGATCACAAGCAATCAGCAAAGAACCGCAGTACAAGTAATACTACGGGATTACTCACATTGCGGTGATTGTGTCATGATTGCGATATCTCACCGATCGCAATCGCCCTGCATGCAGCATTTTCACTGGCAATCGTGGAAAAATCGCAAAAAAATCTCAATGCTAATCGCGTTCTGCAGTTTAGAGTATGAACAGGGCGTAAAACTAAAAACTTTCATTTCCCAGTGTTTTGAAAATGTTTGGAAAACGCAAGTGATCAGAACAGCTCTCTTGGTGTGAAACAGCCTTTATTTTTGAAGCACTTTGACATTATTTGATAAGAACATTCCTAATTGCTAAAAGATCCAGTGTAATTGTCAATTCATTTTAAATGCTGTTTTAAGAGATATTTGTCTCTTTGTTGGTTTTATACACAGAAATTCTGACCCATTAAACAATTTGCTGGGAAGCCCTTTATTTCTTGTCATACCGTTGCTAGATTTGCATACTTTCACATTATGCTTATTATTTAGACCCACCCACAATTTCTCAAAACTACATCCACCTTTTGTTGCGCACCACCCAATTTCCACTTCATTATGGCTTAGCAGAGTTGGTCAGTGAGACGCTACTAATGCCGATTTGCTTGCTTTTCTACTGCTCAGAGCTGCCCCAGGTACCTTGGGATCCTAGCAAAACCCCTGTCGGATTGTATAGCGTAGGCGGCAGAGGGCTGGGGGCTGCATGGCAAAATGTGCACACAGGGCCTCTTGTGACCAAAGGTCAGCCTTGATCACATCTAGACACAATTAAAAAAAACTTTTAAGAATGATCAATTAATTGTGATCATCATCCTGCGAATCCTTTTGTGGTATATTTTCTGAAGTGGTCAGTTCCACCAAAAGCAATTTTTAAACTAGAGAGACTGCTAGACTGAGTGGCCCTTTGTCATCTTCTATCCCTACAGCAACATTTCGGTAGGACGATCTACAGTTTGGCTTTATTCCTATCCACTGTGTAGCATTGTTGTTTCCTTCCACCTATAAATGCTCCATTCCACCTGCCATGTTCTCCTGGTAATAGAGAAAGCAATACAATGGACAGAAATTGGCCCACTTATAATGAATGTGACAGATGGTAAATGAAGCACAGACACCTCACTGTAGAGTGCCCAAGGGACATCCAGTACAACTGCATACACATTGCTTGACTTTTGAACATCCAAAGCACGATCCGACAACCATAATGACAGATGCAGACATGTCTTTGCTTGGCTGTTTGACATGTTTATATCTAAGTAGAGAATGGGGATGAGAATGAGAAAGGATCTCTTGGTGTAGGTGCATATTTGTCTTTCACAGCTCTAACGCTGTATCTTTTGGTGCTTGAACAGTAAGTGCATCACAGTGTAAAGTACTATCACCAAAAACCAAACCACAATTACTCTAATGGTGCACACTAATGATACAATCTTTAGTAAAAGGGAGACTTACATAGAAATGGTAAGATTAGACAAAAAAGATTGGGTAGAGGGCACCATTATTGTTCTCTCCCATCCATTTTAAAATCATAATTGCCCTCCATATCCTACCAGTCATCTATCCCCCCCCCCCCCCCTCAATGTATGTAAACTCCCTAATGACTAAGGCCTGGGACCCACTAGAGCACTTTTGTGGGTTTTTGGAGCTCAGACAATTGCTGGTGCTTTACTAATGTAAATCTATGGTGTTTAGCTCACTAGAAGGATTAGGGCTATTTAAAATAGGACATGCAACATTTTGTTAGCATTTGGATCCAATATAATACCTAAATTGCTAGAAACCACACCTGAAATAGCTTACAAAAAGGCACTAGCGTGTGCAATAGCGCTTTGTGATTTGCAGTGGGTCCCTGGCCTATTGGTTCTTCATACACAAATGCAAAATGCTAGCAATATTACCCCCTTCCCCTCCCCCCCCCCCCCCCCCCCACACACACACCTCTCTAACTGCAATCATTAAATAAGCATCCAAGAATCTCCCCTATTGAGGAAGTCCTTTGCATAACTCCCTGCTGTTGAAATCACTTGAAACCAGTGCCAAACCCACCATGGTTTTTACACTGCTGTGTAATCTCAAATCTGTGGCCTCAGCAAACAGAGATCTAGCCATGGCACTTTATTACCCCATTGAAGGGAATGGACAGACTAACCTGGCGCCAACTCCAACTAGTTCAACCTCTTTGTGCAGAGGACTGCAATAGTGATTGGCTGGGAAAGACTCACCATAAATCATTAATCCCATGTGGGGGTCTGCCCCACCGCTCTGGCAAAGCACCTAATAGTACAGACCACAAACAGCCAGATAAGGTGGCAATCATTTCCTGTCTGCATAGAGCTTCAGACGGCTTAACTTTTCGGCTTCTATCAAAAATGGAACTATTTGATGTGGATAGGATGATCCTTTTACACCAACACCAGTTATCACAAGGCAAAAGCAAGAGATGATGATAAAAGTCATTCTTTCAAGCCTACACAATTCCAGCAGCCTCATCTCTTCTGCACCCCCACCACGACTTCCACACTGCGTCCCTGCTTCCATCCCTGCCTCATCCAAGCCATGCTGTGTTAATGAACTCATGGTAATTACACTTAGGCTGAATACGAGACGGGATATTAAAGGCTGTGCTCATAACCGATCGCCCAAATGCCGGAATCACCCCTCGAGCGTTGCTAGGAGACCAGTCAAATATACCCTTATTATCTGGCAGTGTGCAGCTCTCCGGAGGAACACAAGAGATACAGGACAGAAATGTTCATCCTCAGCGCTTTCTATGCGCCATCTAATACAACAAGGGGATTAAAGCAGAAGAACTGCTGCTCCGTCACCCAGTGGTGGCTCTGAGAACGAGCGTCAACGCGAGATGTTTGCTTTCTGGAGTAGCCTGAAAAAAACAGGATATACAAAGATTTTCTATTTATATTCCTTAATCGAAAATGAGTTTTCTAATCCAGCAAGATACATCTAAATGTAGTGGATTAGTCATTCAGCTGCTTGCCAGCCGAGTAAAGAGACAGTTTGACTAAAAACACCGCTGAGTGAATATAAATAACACGGAGGGGTGTTTAAACTAGAATTTGTGGGCAAGCAAATTTTATATTGCACTGGTAATACATTTCTGTGTAACAAAAACTGAGCTTACGGTGAGAAAAACATACAGCCACAGATTACTGGCAATGAAAGATGCACATCAAAATGAACAGCAGTTTCATAAAGACTGCAGGAGCAGAAAGAAAATTTGGGGAAAGGCCACACCAGTGGCATAGCTAAGGAGCTGTGGGCCCCAGTGCACGTTTTACAATGGGGCCCCCCAAGCACTCTATACATAACAATGGACACGGTGCACCAAAACCTGCCAAGGGCAACCACAGTGTCAGGGGTGCAAGAAGGGGATGGGGAACAGTGTGTTAATGATCATTACTATTCAAAACATCTATAGAATCAATAATTACCAGCCAGGGCCGGTTTAAGCAACAATGGGGCCCCAGGGCAAAATAAACCTGGGGCCCCCCCCCCCAACATATACACCGGAACAAAAATCGGCATTAGGGGACCTTTTTTGCAGCTGGTATAGTCAGGGTGTGAAGTCCCAATCGGTCAGAGCTCCACATTCTGGCTATCCCAGCCTGCATGGGGTACAAGGGGTTAAAAAGTTTCAGGACAGGGGACCCCACATAATTTTTTTTTAAAGAAAATTCCCACACTCTAAACATAAAAAAAAATTGGGAAAATAGGAAAAAATGCCAGGGATCTTCATACAGCCATATTGCGGCTGTATAGCGATCCCTGGCCAAAGCGCTGCGGCTGCGTATAGACCCCCTGGAAACCCTGTCAGGAAATTTATTGCGCTTTCGTTTGATGCATGTAAAATTACACTACCGTAAGGGCCCTTTT
This sequence comes from Hyperolius riggenbachi, assembly GCF_040937935.1. NCBI lineage: Eukaryota > Metazoa > Chordata > Amphibia > Anura > Hyperoliidae > Hyperolius > Hyperolius riggenbachi. Next base: position 257,535,730 of record NC_090651.1, on the reverse strand, counting down.
CCACCAGCGCGTTTGCGCTGGCTGAATCGCAAAGTCGCAAACCGCTAGCGATTTTACAATCGCTACGGTTTGCTTTTTAACATAGGAATCGCGGTAGGTCATTTCCACTACCGCGATTTGTTTTTTACCCGAACGCGAAGCGGAGCGATATTTGCCGCGATTTTGCTATGCAGTGCATCGCAAAACGTCGGGGAATCGCCGGTTTTGCGACTGCAGGTGGAAAAGGGCCCTTAGGTTTGCTACTAAAAGTTACATTTACCGCATTTAAAACTATACTTTTTTCCTTCTAAACTTTCAAATCGATTTTCTCAAAAACTATAAGGTCTTTTTGAACAATTGTTTTTTCCTCTTATTCCTAATGATCTCCTTAACATATCCTGCAAATTTAGGATTTCTAGCATTTAAGGTGGATTTGCTATTAACCATTAAAGTCGGCAGGTTTTTAAATGTGTTTTTTTTTCCCTTTGAAACTTTAAAATCGATTTTCTCAAAAACTATAAGGCCGATTTGATAATTTTTTTTTTCCTCTTGTAGCCACTGGGTGCCCCTACAAGCTCCGGGGCCCTGGGGCAGCTGTCTCCTTTGTCTTAATGGTAGCGCTGGCCCTGTTACCAGCACAGGACCAATAGAGAGCCAATACTGTTGAGGCAGGGCCCTTCTAGCCCGAGGGCCCTGTGTGGTCGGAACCTCTGCATTCCCTATTGCTACGCCACTGTGCCACACTTGTGTATGCATAAAACACTGGTGGCTTTACGTGGATAATTTTTCGAATTCTGTGCGCGGTTTTGATTTTATGCCGCAGCGAATATTTGTTGTCTTGGCATGTGTTGCAGTCCCTCTTCTGCCTGCCTTTCTCTCCTCGCACCAATCTCCTATTGGTGATCTTTAACCATCACATATAGGCATAGTTTGTGGGAGATGTAAAAAGGTTCTGCCAGCAGAATGAGAAGGATGGTATAACAGGCACAGCATTGTGTGCTGAGAAAGGAATTTATGACGACACCTGCTTCCTTATGCCATTCTGCATGGGGGAAATGGAATTATTGCTATGAAGGCAGGCAAAGTGTCATGGTAACCACACTGACTGTGGGCAAGCAGAGCCATGGTGTCTATAAACTTATGGGAAAGCGGGATTATGGTGGCCACAGCTGTTATATGACCAATGGCAGATGAACCCCAGGCCGTGGCAATTCTCATAGAATGGAGAAAATATGGGAGGGGCCTCTTCCACATTTGGCTGATTAGTAGTAGGCCTCTCTGAAGTGTGCCAATTTACTTATTTTATTTTTTTAACAAAAGAGTGTTTTCCCTTCAATGTGATGATTGACGACAAAAAAATAAGCCCAGGAGCACAACCTGCTGAGAATAAGGGTTGCATATTGCTGTAGTAAAATATTGGTATTTTTTTACTGATAGTTTAGTATTGCCATTTGCACTGAAATCTTAGAATATCTATACATTTTCTGATATTATACTTTCAGGATTTTAGGCGCCGAAATTTCCTAGACACCCTTTTTTGTATGCATGCCTGTTTCATGGAGGTTGCCACCACTGAATTGAACAGCTATTGCAGCTCCAGAACATTGAAGTGACTGCCTGAAACTAGAATGTAACTCCTGAATCCAACAGTGGCAGCTTCTATCAGACAGCTATTTAGACTGAGGGTTAGTTCTCACTTGGCGCTTGCTGCCGCTTGCGGTCCGCGATCGCGTTTCAGCTAGTAAAATCCCGCAATTCAATGCAATTTACGCTTGTGATTCCCTTTCATTAGAACAAGAATCACAGTACAATTGCCCCAAAGACGCTGCATCATGCAGCACGTTTGTGATTAATCAAAATTGCAAATGCTGCAGTGTGAAAGTATCCACTGAAAAAGCGCTAAGTATGAACTGGAAGTGGGACAAGGCTTTTGACTGTAGGTACTTCTAAAGGTCTTCCTATTATGGGCTTGATTCACTAAGACAAATAGCATGCCTTATCAAAGTTAACACACCTTATCAGAGTTAACATCCCTTATCAGAGTAGCATAGCGCGCGCTACAAATGTATGCCTGCTAATTGGCAGTGACGAGAGCTCCACTCGTCCTGCCCTGAACCCCTGCGGGTCCAATCACTTTAACCACTTGAGGACCACAGTATTAAACCATCCTAAACACCAGGCCATTTTTCAATAAATTGGCCACTGCAGCTTTAAGGGCTCGCTGCAGGGCCGCACAAGTCAGCACACAAGTGATTCCCTACCCCCCTTTTCTCCCCATCAACAGAGCTTTCTGTTGGTGGGGTCTGATCGCCCTCCCAATGTTTATTTATTTCTTTTTTTGTAAATATTTATTTATTTTTTTTTACTAATAAATGTCCTATTTTTTTTTCTCCTAGTCCCTCCCTCCCACCGCCAGCCAATCACTGTGATTGGCCGTCATAGGATTCAGCCTATGACAGCGGATCACCTCCTAGCCCACAGAGGGGACAACCGTGTCACACGGCTGTCCCCCGTACAGTGCTGCCGTGGATCGCAGCGCTGCCGTGGATCGCAGCGCTTTACAAGCTAGACGGCGTTTTCGCCGTCTAACAGTCTCCTAGCGGCTGGGAGGCTGTAGGTGGAGAAGAGCTCTGCCTCCCAAGCGGAGATGCGCACACATTAGCGCGTGCAATCTCCTGAAAAACAGTCCCCAAGGATCTTACGCTAATCGCCCTTAGGCGGTCCTGGGGCTGCCGCCGTGTCCAGGCCCATCGGCAAGAAGTTAAAGGACATTATCCCCACACTTTGATTGGCCCAATAGGCTGCCTGTCACTTGACTGGCAGCCTATTGGGACAATCAAAGTGCGGGGATAATGTCCTTTAAAGTGATTGGACCCGCAGAGGATCAGGGCAGGACGAGTGGATCTCTCGTCATTGCCAATAAGCAGGCATACGTTCGTAGTACTCGTTATGCTACTCTGATAAGGCGTGTTAACTCTGATAAGGCATGTTATTTGTCTTAGTGTATCAAGCCCTATGTGCGTTGCACAATAACACAATGCATATTGACACATGTAAATGCCCTACCCATATTGTTCTATAGGTGGGGTCATATATTCACCTTAAAATGGATTCTGTCTTCCCGATGTAGAGCATGCTGCACTTTTCTGGACAAAGCACACACACTTCTGAATTTACCACCCTTATTATTTTACCACATGTGCTATAACTGGCGCATTACTTATTCCAATAAGTGTGTGCTATAACGCGTGCGCATAACAACGTGTCTCATGTGAGCGTAGCCCTCAGCCTGACAGCTTCTCATCAAGATATAATTTGCCTTGATTTTATCATTAGAGAAACAAAATCATATAATATCGGTTCTGCATTTGTTATCAAGCTGGTGCAGCTTGAGTAGCTTAAGTGGAAAATGTTCTGTGAAAAGAAAATGCTTAAAAATGCAGCGAGCAGTTGGACAGGAGCCAAACGCCACAGAGAGCACTGTTTATACAGTCTTTGGAAAGCCAGTGTCTAAACTCTCACATAGGTTTTAAAAGCCATCAATCTTCCCTAATGTGCAACTAATCACCCTTAATAACCCTCAATCACTTGAAGACATAACTGCTGCTCAGAACTGGTGGGCCTGGGAACAGTTGCCATTGCCACTTGGTGATGGGCACAAGCAGCAGAGGAAGAAGTCTTACCGTTATCTCTGGAGACAAGGACAGAGCCTGGCAATGATAGAAAATCATCCGTTTCCATAATACTAACAAGATTCAGCGCCCTTGCTAGTGATTCATACACAGGTGCTGCTTAACAGGTGCAGAGTAAACAACAGCTGCCAGAAGCCTCTCCAGCCTGCATGCACCTTCCTGTGCCAAACAAGTGCATTATAAATGGCTTGTTGGGCAGGACAGAGCTGTGTTGCGTCACTATTTAAAAACCGGATCCTGCATATTAATAGAATTCCGTTATCTTCACACAGACAGGCCCATTCATGAAAGCAGTATGAGAAGAAATGTATAAAGTGCAGCAAGCCATAGAGAAATTAACTTTCACTGATCTGCACAGTTCAAACTGAGAATATATTGAAGGAATACATAATCACAAGGTTACATTTGGTGAAAAAGTAAGTACTAAATCCCATTCTTTCCTTTGGAATTCATAGGCTGATGGATAGCTTCAATGGCCAAGGGGGGGACACAGGGAGATTGACTTCCGCAAATACTAAATACATACACATAACGTACAATTTTTCCATAGTAAGATGTACTATAAGTTATATTTTTTCTATGTTGCTGTCATAGAAAGTAGTAAAAATCTGACAAACCTGACTGGTTTTGGACTAGTCCATCTCCTTATGGAGGAGTCTCAAGATTTTCTTATCCCCCATTTTCTTATCGACCCACTTCCACTAGCGATAGGATGTGATCATCGCATTACGCCGCAGGTATTTCGAGTCTACTTCTGGAAGTCCGGTTGCGGCTATCTTTTATTCCCAAAGACAATCGGATAGCATGCTGCAGCATGCATCCGATCCTTTTTCTGGGTCGCACCGCATCGAATTGCAAAATTAGCAAGCAATGGAAACTGCTCCATTGACTTGCATTGGTGACAAGTGCCAAAGGAAAAAAAGTAATTTAGAGAGCATTTTACATAGGGGCAAACGTATTTGTTATCATTTTTTTTTACATGCAATTTGAAAATTTACCAGGCATAAGACTGCAAATTCCTATTGACAGAGCGTTGCTGTTTCATCAATGTTTACATTTTACACTAGTGGTGTAAAAAAAAATCTCATGAATTCTCTCCTAAAGGTACATACACACGTCCAACTTTTTTGACAACTTTGACAAGTTGGATGTGAGTACGTGTTGTCGAGCGACTGATAACAGCCGGTTTGCCCGATCCACTTGGCGGATCCGTTATAACAACTGTCATTCAAACGACTGTTAGGTCCATACATGTGTACAAACGACTTCTAGTCGTTTGTTCAACTAAAAGACGTTCAAACATACAGTTGTTTGATCAGTCGTTTAATCTAGTCCATTGTTCTATCCAGTCCATTGTCCATTATCAAGTTGGTTAAACGACATGTAAATTAGGTAAATTAGCATATCAGCTGCTTTGTCATTTAGAATGTACGTGACATTTGAACAACTTGTTGTTTGCACTTCAAGTTGATCAAATGAACAGGCGTAAAGTTGGACGTGTGTACGCACCTTTACTTATCTCTCAACTTATCTATAAAATACATTTTCAGTACTTTCTAAGCAAGGGAAACACTCAAAATAAATTGTTCCTATCTTTACTTAATTGTTTCCATTCTTGTCATTTTTCCATTGTTACCTGTTTAGAAGGTTTTATGCGGAGAAGGTGGAATAATTTGTGAGATACTGTAAGTTTTGTGAATCAACTCCATTGTGTGCTACAGTATATAGCTATGTATTATCTGCAAGGCCCCTTGTAATAATATGAATAACTCTAAGTAATGCCAGTAAGTAATCAGCTTTATAAACAGTTTTGTATTACTAATTTGATCCTTGTAAGCTTGAATTGTCCACTGTTCTTCATCAAGAATGCTCAAACTGCTTCCATATGGTAACTGCAGATACATGTCAAATTATTTCTATGTAAACATTCCTGTATAATAGATATATAACAAATCATGTATTTTAGACTGTGGAGAATTATAGACTGATTCTGATGGCATCAGATTATTTATAGAGTGTATAGGAAAATACTTCAGAAGTGTGAACGGATCAAACTAAACTGATTTGGAAGTTATTTTTTTAAAGTTCATAATGTAACTGAGCTGCATTAGAACCAAACAGCTTTCTGCTGAAATCTGATGCAGTATTGGGTGGTGCACAGTTTTACTCAAGTACAGTAACTAATTGGTATCAGTCAGCTAGCAATCATTTATCTGATCTGAAGGGTACCTGAATCTGAAGGGTACCTGAAACTATCTGATAGTTCATGGTAGCTTTAAAACACCCTGTAAGCCTACACAGGGCCGGTTTAAGCAACAATGGGGTCCCAGGGCAAAATAAACCTGGGGGGCCCCCCCAACAGATACCCCGGAACAAAAATCGGCATTAAGGGACCTTTTTTGCAGCTGATATAGTCAGGGTGTGAAGCCCCAATCGGTCGGAGCTCCACATTCTGGCTACCCCAGCCTGCATAGGGGACAAGGGGTTAAAAATTAAATTAATTAAAAAAAAAAAAATTCCCACACTGTAAACATAATTTTTTTTTTTGTGGGGGGGGGGGGGGGGGGGGGGGGGGGGGAATAGGAAAAAATGCAAGGGATCTTCATACAGCCATATTGCGGCTGTATAGCGATCCCTGGCCAAAGCGCTGTGGCTGCGTATGGACCCCTGGAAACCCTGTCAGAAAATGTATTGCTCTTTCTTTTGATACATGTAAAATTACACTACCGTTAGGTTTGCTACTGAAGGTGACTTTTACCGCATTTAAAAGTATACCTTTTTCCTTCGAAACTTTAAAATCGATTTTCTCAAAAACTATAAGGTCTTTTTGAAAAATCGTTTTTCCTCTTTTTCCCAATGATCTCTTTAACATATCCTGAAAATTTAGGGTTTCTAGCATTTAAGGTGGATTTGCTATTAACCATTAAAGTCGGCAGGTTTTTAAATGTGTATTTTTTTTTCCTTTGAAACTTTAAAATCGATTTTCTCAAAAACTATAAGGTCGATTTAAAAATTTTTTTCCTCTTGTAGCCACTGGGGGCCCCTACAGGCTCTGGGGCCCTGGGGCAGTTGCCTCCTTTGCCTCTATGGTAGCGCCGGCCCTGAGCCTACATACACACTACAAATCACTGACACCTGGCAGGGATTGGGATTCTATCCCTCCGGTGACATTTTGCCTGATGCTGTACAGCCATGTCATTAACCTGCATGCTAGTGACGTGTCTGTTGTTATGGAGATGTGTTTCTAACACCTCTATGCTGATGACACCCAAATCTACCTCCACATCCCTGATTTCTCCCCTGCAGTTTGGATAAAATCTCCACTGGCATCTCCATCTGGATGTCTGACAGATTTTTAAAACTCAACCTGGAAAAGACGGAACTCATGATCTTCCCACGTAGTTCAATTAGTCCCCTCTCCAACATCTCCATTGCTATCAACAACACGTCTATGTGCCCTGTCTCTCAAACCTGCTGCCTGGGTGTCAACACTCTCCTTCACCTCCCACGTCCAGAATGTAATGTATTCTTCAGGCCCTGTCACTTCAATCTCCGCAACATTGCCAAATTAAGCCCTACCTAACCTCCTACACTGACAAACTCCTGGTCCATTCTCTAGTCATCTCCCATCTGGACTACTGCAATGTCATCCTTTCTGGACTTCCCGAGACCAGAGACTGACCCCTCCTCTACAGCTGCCACGCTTCACAAGTCCCTTCACTGCTGGTCATACAAATCCATCCACCATACCTCCCCCTCATACATCTAGAATCTTGTTCAGAGATACTCCCAAACTGCTCACCGCTCCTTCAACACTCTACAGATGCCTAGCTCTCACATCAGTTGCTCACACCCTGAAGCTTTAGGACTTCTCCAGAGTAGTCCCTACTCTATCTCAGGCTCGCCCTTACCCTCAACTCATTCAAGCCGGTTTTAAAAGATGACTAGTGACATGTGTATATAGCTTAAAGGTGCGTACATACAACTGATTTCCTAAAACTACGGGTCGTCAGACCCGCCCGCGGGCCGGCCGTTCTGACAACAGTTCGCCCGTGTGTACAGTCTGTCAGTGGGCTGATAACACTGGTTTTGACTGATCCACTCGGTGGATCGGTCAAAACCAGCCTTCTCAGCCTGCCAACAGACTGTACACACGGGAAAACTGTCGTCAGAACGACAGACCCGTTTGAAGAAATCAGGCGTGTGTACACACCTTAAAGAGAATCTGTACTCTAAAATTCTTACAATAAAAAGCATACCATTCTATTCATTATGTTCTCCTGGGCCCCTCTGTGCAGTTTTTACCATTCCCTGCTGCAATCCTGGCTTGTAATTGCCAGTTTTAGACAGTGTTTACAAACAAAAGACATGGCATGTGATAGGCTGAGAGGAGCTCAGTCTGTGACTCATACAGAGCCTGCAGGGGGCGTGGGTGTGTATAGGTTCTGCCTATAACACACAGAGCAGCACATTCTTGCCTGAGTGCCTGAGCCCGACAAAGCCGTCAGAGGAAAGAAGATTAGATTATATAACAGAGATAATACAGCCACTGTGCAACTAGGAAAGGCTGCAGTAAGACAGACCACATTAGAACAGGTATAGGAACTTATAGGATAGAAGAAATTAGGCTGAAAATTTTGTTACAGAGTCTCTACTCGTAACAGTGAATGTGAAGAGTTGTTTTTGTTTCCCACAAGAACCAGATTCTCCTTATTACCTTCATAAACATCCAAAGAACTTATAAAGCAACAGCTTGACCAGTTACTCTGGTAACATGACCTTTTCTTCCCTCAGACAACCAGAATGGTGTACACCCAAAAACAAGGCGGCAGGAAATTTGCATGCCCAGAAAAGCTGATAGTAGAATATCAGTAAATTCTACTGTTAAAGTGGGAAAAATGATAGTAAAATATATAAAATACTAATACTAATATTTTACCACAGCCAAACCTTAGCCTATTCTCACACAGAACACTCCCACCACTAATGCCTAAACTTAACCTTCCTCCACAGCTAGCCTTAACCACCCAACCGCCACCCCTATAGCTAACCTTAACCCTCCACCCACCATGCCTAACCTTTTTTAACCATCCCCGCACCCTCCCCCATCCCCCCACCACCACGCAAAAAACAACACTTTATGGGTGCCTCCATAGGGGCCCATTGAATTATCTGTAAGAAATTTGACTGCCTGTTTTCCCCAGAATGGTCATTCCAGGTACCAGCTGTAAGGACAGACTAATCAAATTATATATCTAGACAGTAACAACAATGAACAGTACAGGAATGCGGAATAGCTTGTCCCTATGCTTGTAGCATTTACTAGCAGATTCTGGATTTTGCATTGGCCACTCCTACAAGCTCTGCAATTGTACGCAGTGCAAGCATACAATAAAAATAAACTCAAATTGACATAATTAACAGACATTTTGGTTTTAATTACTTGCATGTGAACAATTAAAAAAATTATACCTCGCTTCCTCCCTGAAGTAGCTGAGCATAATCGAGCAGTATTGATGTGTCAGCAAACGAGAAACAAAAGCAAGTCGTGGTGCAAATCCCCAATTACCAGCGCACCTGCACGTCTTCCCAACAAAAACAAATTATGGTATTAGCAGACAAATCCTTATGTCTTGATTTGGATCCCTGTGCATCTAATCATGTCAAGGAGGCAGGGAAACTGTCAGAGTAGCAAGCTGCTAACATGAAAGACAGAGGTTATTGAGAAAGATTCATAGAGCCATCCCAGCTCGCACAGCCCAAGATTGTTTTGCGCTCTGAGTGTAAAGGCTTCAGTAAATTGTACAAATGTGCATTAGGCCTTGTTTTATTTGATGAGAGCTCACTGATGCAAAACTTCAAACATACCCCAATGACTCTATTTAGTATGCAGTCTCTATATATTTTGCGTAGTTGTTTCTTTATACACAGCACTAATCACCACTGCTTACCACACTCATTTGTCAGGTAAGTCATTATATGGACAAGAAAATTGGTGTTTTGCTCAATTTAAATGTACCTGAACTCAGTTTTATTGAGAAAGTGAAAATTCTATTTCATATTAGTAATGATGAGGAGATTATTGTCTTCTAATAACTAATCAAGAATCTATGCTTTAAAATGTTCCGAAATCTGTGGAGAGTCTAGTTTGAACACAGGGGTATTCTAATCCCATTCAATGGTGAGACAAAAATTACACCCTCATCAGCACAAGATTAGTTTAGCCTAAAGCAGTACTTTGGCATAGCCTGAAGCAGTACTGTGGTAGAGCCTGAAGCAGTACTGTGGCATAGCCTGAAGCAGTACTGTGGCATAGTCTGAAGCAGTACTGTGGTATAGTCTGAAGCAGTACTGTGGCATAGCCTGAAGCAGTACTGTGGCATAGCCTGAAGCAGTACTGTGGCATGCAGATAAGTTAACTGGCTTCCCTCTAAATTGGCCCTAGACTACGATGGACATATGACTATGGTAGGGATTAGATTGTGAACTCCTCTAAAGGACAGCTAGTGACAAGACTAAATATACTGAAGAAGATGTTGGCGCCATATAAATAATAAATATTAATAATGGTGCTCCAGTTGTTGATTTTTTTTTACTATGAATATGGTTAGTATTGTCAACCAAATGCAAAGGAAATAGTGCAGTACTATTCCCAGTGAAATAAATCCTTTCCAGGTTTTGGACAAACTACTAAATCAGGTCAGGTGCCTTTCTGTAATACAGCAATGAACAGTTTTAGCAACTGAAGGACCTTGTTGGGTAATGAAAATACAGCATTTTGGACCTCTTCTATTTCACCTTCAAGAATGACCCGATGTTTAGGAGAAACTCTTGGGTATTCAAAAAGGTACCTTTCATAAGCAGATGCCAAAGATGCAGACTCTCCGTCCATGTCAGTCTTTTGGAATTTAGGCTTTAGGTTTAGATGGCAGCTCCTGCTCAGCAGCTTGGATGTCTGTTAGGGCCTATTTCCACTACACACAGATTGGATGCAGAATGGATGCAGAAAAACTGACTCCAATGAAAGCCTATGGGCCTGTTTCCACTAAACGCGATTCTTCTGATGCAGATTTTCCCATAGGCATTCATTGGAGTCAGTTTTTCGGCGTCCAATCTGCATCACTTCTGCATCCAATCTGCGTGTAGTGGAAATAAGCCCTTATACTCTACAGCACTACAGTCTAAAGCTGATGGATCGGGGAAACGATCATTCAGCGGGGATCCCCAATCCATCTGGCCGAATTTACAAGCGTCGTTGGCACTGTCATAAACGATTGATTGCATAAATGATTTATTACACGAGCATGACAAAACCCTGCGAAAGTCAATGAGGATCGTAATAATCCTCCGCGATTTAATCCAGCATGGGGGGGTCATTCAAAAATGATCGATCACCGTGGGTGGTGTACATTGTGAAACATGGTTTACCTAATTTTTGTTAAAGTATGTTGTGTGAAAAAAAACGTTAGGCATGAAAATCATTTGAAAAAATTGTGTTGTGGTGGGTATGGGCCTCTACACTGATCTGGGCAAGTATTCAAGCTGTTTGGTAGAACAGAGTCAGATAGATATAAATATATACTATAACCTACAGAGAGTAAAAATGCTTCTTAGGCTAGGTTCACAGTAGGATGTTGCGGAGCTGCATTATAAAGTCTTATACTGCAGCTTACCACAATGCTATAATAAGCCTATGGGACATTCACAGTGCGACGTTTGCGCCACATTGTAAGGTGTAGCGTTATGGTAATGCCCTGCTGCAGTGTGTTACCTCTAAATTCGCACATTACTAGGAACAGGATAGCATAGTTTTCATTGCCTGTATGCTTTACTGTACCTACTTAAAACGATGGTAAGACAGCATTAACGTGCATTACCACTTTTTTGGTGTGTTACGTTGTAATGCTGCGTTGCAACACGACTTTAACATCACAACACAACGTCCCACTGTGAACCTGGCCTAATAGTAGCACACACATGCATGCACTCATAGTATCTCCAGCATGCACTCATAGTATCTCCAGCATGCAGCTGAACCGTGGCATGCAGATGATGAGCAGGACAGCCAAGCAAGTATTGTTTAAAATGAAATAAATGTCAGCCTCCATAACCCTCTCACTTCATTCTCGCTTTATCACAGGACAGAATACAGAGAGACAGAAAGCTGCGTTGACAGACAATTAAAGTGAAATTCACAGCATCTCCGAGAAATGATTTCACTCTCCATCACATAAAATCAGCAAATAAAAGATAATTGCTGATTGATTCTGTAGGATGATTGCCCCGGTACTCTTTGCCTTATTAAATGAGTTTGCTCCACTGCATAAATTTCTGCTTGAAACTACAGCTTTGTGACGTCATACAAAGATCAACTGGAGCTAAAGAAAACATTAGGCCAAATCCCAGAGGAAGCAGCAATTTCTAGTGGGCATACCTGTCTGTCGGTGAGATCGGTGTCAACTGCTTGTAATTACTCCAATGAAGGACATGAACCACAGATTGTGTGCTCTCTCAGCCACAGCAGTATTGTAAGGGAAAACCAGAGCACAGCCAAGGGTGAATAAAAGGTGTTGCTTACAGTGTATGCTACTTATCACTAAATACACCTGTGGATGATGTAAATATGGAAGCTCCCATAATCGTCAGTCATTCTCAACCAGGGTTCCTTGAGGACTTTGCAGGGGTTCCCTGGCAGTTTTGCTTTTTATGATAAGTGGTTTCAGCTGGCAGGTTGATAACGTTTTAAAATTATGCCCCTAGCTTCTCAATGTCCTCTCCACTCATTTTCTGCCCATCCTGAATTCTAGCTTCCCTACTTGTTCATCAGTGGTACAATGGTCTTGACACAATGATACATTACAATGGTGATTAATAAAATGTGGCATGTGGGATCCCAGAACTAAGGATGTATGTACAGCAGATGAAGAGGCTCCTTATCTGTTGGTACTGCACAAGGTGTATATGGAGAAGTCTGCGATTGGGGCTGATCCTACTATATCCTTTGAGACTATAGCCTAAAGCATATTGTAGGATCAGCCCATGTTTGGCTGGAACTTCATTTTTTTGATTGAAAGGATCCATAGTTAGGAAGACTGTATCAAAGCCATCATTATTGCTGCTTGACACTCGTGACTTTACAACTTCTCGTTTATGTAGTTTTAATGCCGTCACTCGCATTAAACTTTTCAAGTGAAATATATAGCTGCATAATCTTGCATTATCCAATACTCGTGTCAGACCATATGGAGATATACTGTATATTATAGATGTTAGGAGGAATCAATGGGCTTGATTCACAAAGCAGTGCAAATTGTTAGCACGCTGGTGAAAAGCCCTTTATCACGCCTAAACTCAGTTTAGGTGTGATAAAAACAAAGTTTTGCGCGCGTAAAGTTTTATGCACCCATTAAACCCTATGCAACTTTCTACGTGCATCGGACTTTGCGCGCGTAAAACATTAATCCTGAAAACGGTGCTAACCTACTAGTGCAAAGGTTATCACGCCTAAACTACTTTAGGCGTGCTAAGTAGGTTAGCACCACTTTGTGAATCAAGCCCAATGTGTTTTTAACCCCCTTGGCGGTATGAAAAATACCGCCAGGGGGCAGCGCAGCAGGTTTTTTTAAATTTTTTTTTTTAAATCATGTAGCGAGCCCAGGGCTCGCTACATGATAGCCGCTGCTCAGCGGCATCCCCCCGCTCGCTTCGATCGCTGGAGGGCTTCCCCCGTCGCCATGGCGACGGGATGACGTCACCGACGTCGGGACGTCATTGGGACTCCGGATCCAACCCTCGGCGCTGCCTGGCACTGATTGGCCAGGCAGCGCACGGGGTCTGGGGGGGGCCGCGCGCCGCACCAGATAGCGGCGAACGGGTGCGCGGCGGCGGCGATCGGGGTGCTGGCGCAGCTAGCAAAGTGCTAGCTGCGTCCAGCAAAAAAAAAAATTATTTAAATCGGCCCAGCAGGGCCTGAGCGGCACCCTCCGGCGGCTTACCCCGTGTCACACACGGGGTTACCGCTAAGGAGGTTAATGATACATTTTAAACTTAATGTTGGTTTGTGTGACAATTTAGCATCTGATTATTTACAATCATCTATATCTTTTATACCTGTAAGAAGTATCTCTGGTTGGGCTCACTTAATCAAATATGCTCTTTCCAAATCCACCTTTATGATATCCTCTGTTATGACTATGTGGGCTATTATTCTGGATACATGAGCCCACTTGTTGTGTGCAATGTGGTGCGGTAAGGCTATATATGACCATGCAACACGGTGCAGTGCCCCCCTGGTTAGTGATGTACTCTCTTGCTGTGCAGGAAGTACGTCACTGGATTCCTGTCGGTCCGCGCATCACGCTCCCGTTGTAAACACTGCCTGCATTGGCTTGCATTACTGCATGATCTGTGCGGTAGGCGCGGTTCATGCGGTAATGCACTGCAGCCTTTGCAACAGCATTGCAGCGATTTGGATACCCTGTGACACATCGTGTCAACTGTACAAGTGGCCATAGACTTGCATCTCTCTTGCGATGATCTGCGGCAGGGAAGAGTACCTTAGAGCGACACAACACGGCCAATGTGAGAGGCGCCTTAACTAGTAACTCAATGTAACAATAACTGCAATTCAGGAAACGCAATTCAGAGAGTATTACCAGAACCCATAGCAGCAATGATAAAACAACTACTTGGATGAAATTTTAAGTTCTTCTTTGCTGGCATTCATTTTGCCCTTCAAAGTGAGACCACTGTCTGACCAGACTGAAAAGTGCCGTGGTTTTTACTTATGTTCATTCCTTCTTAATAAGAAATAACAGCAGGAAAAGAAGAAGGGAAATTGGATTACCGTCTTCACAGGACCCTGTACGAGTCACATCAATTTTCTTCTTCTGCTTGCAGGACGCAGCTTGCAGCTCACACTGGTTGTCATAAGTGACTCCATCGCTGCCACACACCGGCAGGTAGGGTTGTCTCTCACAAGGCTGGCACACACACTGGTTGTTTACACACTTAGCACCGAAGCTGCATATTGTCGTTCCACAGGTCTCTGAAAGAGGTCAATACAGGCATTACAATGAAAAATCTATTAAATATAGATACATGTCTTGCTTACTAAAATGAATAAGCAAGTTCACAGATAGACAAACAATGCAGATTTTTTTCTTTTTTGTCTAAACCTGTTACTGTTAACACTCATTATGAAACAATTCATGGCAAATAATATTCAAATATGAATTTTTTTTGTGTCCCACTGCAAATACAACTGGCTTTAAAGCACACCTGAAGTGAGAGGGATACGAAGGCTGCCATATTTATTTCTATTTAATCAATGCATATTGCCTGACTGTCCTGCTGAGCACATGCCTCTAATACTATAAAAATGTATAATAGTGTATATAATGGCCATAGACCCTGAACAAGCATGCCAATCAGGTGTTTCTGACTGAAGTCTGACTGGATTAGCTGCATGCTTGATTCAGGTGTGTGATGCAGGAAGGCCAGAAAACTGGTATGGTTTAAAAATAAATAAATAGGAGAGCCTCCATATCCCTCTCAGTTCAGGTGTGCTTTAACCGTCCAATGACAAGTATCTCCATAGTGGAACTGATATGGACTCATCCCTTCACATTGCACTGTGGCACACAATCCCAGGTACCGATTGACTGTCTAAGCTCCAAGTCACATGACAGAGACAGGAAAGTAATAAAGTAGCTCTGCTAACTCTTCCTCAGAAATAGAAGTGAGGAAATAAATGGAGCCAGTACGCACCTCCGAGGGCTCACTGAAGAGGTGTTGTGATTCCACAGCTGTTGGGGCAATTCAGCTGCCCGATTCCATACAAAAACTGAAATTCTACTTTTGTTAGGAAAAATATCCATAAGATTTCTTAATTACTTTGGACTCCCAGGTTACTCTCAAACCCTTCCCTGGGCTTTCATAAAAAAACATTATCTTCAGAAGTAATAGTTAATATGGGCAAGGCCTATCCCACTACTGGTTCAACCGGTGGTAAACAAGTGGTGCATTACTATACAGCCTCCACAGACCTGTTACAGAACCACCCACCGCCAATTCAAAGTACTCAAAGACAAGATACTCTGGAGGAAACAGCTTTTGTTGTCTAAACCTCTGCTTGGATTTTTAATTACGAAAACAAAAAATTGTTTGTTGCTAAAAGAAACAAAACAAAAAAACAACAACAAACAAGTTCTTTTTCATAGAAACATGGATTTCTAGACTGTTTCTATGGAAACATCCACTGTGGTGCCCCCACAGCTCCAGACAAAATTTGCACTTTGCACACTTTCTGCATGCAATGCTCTGTAGTGTCTATGGGTTGGTGAGTAGATGGTAGTAGGCCAGTTATAGGTGGGTGTCAGCCTACCATCTCTAGACTAGACTATAGGGATTTCTCCTTTAATTTACATGTCATGTAAATGTTAGGCAGCTTGAACTTGGACTAATAAAAACTGTCAGGAAGTTATTCTGATTGGTCCAATTTTAAGGTGCATGCAGTATACATGAAATCTGAATGCATGGAGAAGCAATGTGCATCTCATTCATCATCCCTAGTAGACTATCATATCATGTCTATGGCTTGTACAACTTAATGTGAACCTGAGGTGAAAATAAACTATAAGATAAACAATTATATTTATCTTCCTACTCCTAAAATGATTTATTTCATGGTTTTATTTTATATTTAAACATTCCCTGTCTCTTATCAGTGGAAGCCTATTAATAGTTAGAAAAATGTCAATAGTTTATGTTTTTTTTATCTCTCCCTGTTCTCAGAAGTTGTATTCTGCCAGGAAAACTTTTATGGCTGTAATTTGCTTATCAGTGATGTTTACTATATTCCCGACAAGACAGAAGCTGTCACTTCCATGCCTAGAAATTAACTCTTTTAGGCAGCAAAATAATAAAACAAGTAAAACAGCCTGGTTATTCATGTTTTGTACTGTACATACACATGGTTATCTCATTATGTCAAATGTCGCCTCGGGTAAACTTAAATTACCATTTAACATCATTCAAATTGTGCAAAGTTACTTTATATATACACATATATGGCTAAGTCCCCTTTCCCGCTTCATAATCAGTCAAAATAACAAAGCACTCAACCATTCTCCTTGTACACTTGTACAATAAATGAATAGAATGTCTGTCAAAACTTGCGTGCAACCTACGGAAATGTAAGAAATGATAAATAAATCTACGGTACATCTGGAAACGTTTTGTTAATTTATCCGCCGAATGCTGAATCCCGATAAAACAAAAAATTGATATTTTTCTGCAATAATTCTCTAAGGAACATTACAATTCAGAAGGGAGTTAACAACTACGCAAAGCTGGCTCTCTGCAGCAGGATGCAAAATTACAGGTCTTGATAACATTACACTTTATGCTGGCTGCTGCTAACACTACAACCAGCAAATCAAGAAACTGTGGTAATTTGAAGGTGACACAATCAAGTCGATTCTTTGATCGCCGGCGCTCTGTTTGTCTTTGCTATTTATAAAGTATACAGAATGTTCAATGGCGTATCTCTGAAATTGGTACTATGGTGATTTATGCCACACGCATGTGTTCCTTCCCGTAGCTGAGAGGTTTATAAATAAATGTGTAAAGAAACACGCTCCCTTCTCTTTGCATTATTTTTACCTATCATGGACAAAGTGAATTCACAAAATGTATGACTGTTTTATGCTGTAGTGAGAGGAAAATCAAATGCGGAATATTGCTGGCACAGACTGTTGGAAGCGAGGCGCTGCTTTCTCAGGTGTCGGCTGGGTAACAATCAGCTTTACTAACCCTGCTGGAAAGTTTGGGAACATTTTCTATATCTTATTTTATTCATTTGGTAACCCCACAAGATGCTAATCCTGGGGTTGCTCCACATGAATTATCTCTCCTAATCTATTGATTTATCTCTCTTTATCTGTCTTCATGATTGATTGATTTAGAATATATACTGTAGAATTCTGACATATTCCACAGCACTTTCATTTTAGGGGAAGTCAATTAACTTATCTGTGTAATTTTTGGGATGTGGGAGGAAATCAGAGTGCCTGTGGGTGACCCACACAGACTCAGGGAGATATATAAACTGCATGCAGATAGTGCTCTGGCAGGGAATGGATCCAGCGCTGCAAAGCAAGAGTTCTATCCACTACGCCACCATGCCTGCATTTATACCACAATTTAGTGAATATGCCCCTGTATGTGACAAGGCTTGTGTGGGTAGCAATACAGGGTACTCAGTAAAGCTTGAGAGTCTCAGAAGCACCATGATTCTATATACTGGACTAAATGTACTGCATTAAACCATTGCTAAGTGTGTGGGAGGAAACCAGAGCGACCGAAGGAAACACACGCAGACAGAGGAAGACCATATAAACTCTGTGCAGATGGTGCCCTGGCTGGGATTTGAACCGGGAACCCAGCGCTGCAAGGTGAGAGTGCTATCTTCTATGTTTATCCACTACTTCACCGTAGTAGATACCAGTTTTGGAAAAAAAGGCCTAAAGTGTGCTCAACAATAAACGTCATTCGTGTTTAGTTATTATCAGAACTGGGACAAGGTCCCCCAGCACCCAAGGCTGAGACACCAAAAGGGGCCCTCCCACCCCAGCCGTCACACACTGATTGCTATTAGACTAGGAGGCGCCCTGGGGCATCCAACTCCCCCCCCCCCCCCCCAACACCTTAATCTCTAGTTATCTGGCTTGCAGTCACTGCCATGTATCCCACTTTTTTTTTATTTCTCTCTGCTTAAAACACAATAGGGGAATGATAGCTGAGTGAGTTGTGCACCCCCTCCTACACTGCGCCCTGAGGCTGGAGCCTCTATCGCCTCTGCCCTGCTTAATATTATTTATTTATTTAGTGATTATTATTTAGTGATATTAGTGATTAGGCTATTAAAATGTATTTACTCACCTGCTCAAAGGAAAACCAGATAGGTGGCTAAAACCCCACCCCCTTGGCAGCAAAACCATCATGGCGGTTTTTCCCAAATACTGTTGCCGTGGGCGGATGCAGCACAAGGCATTTTTAACGGTCCTAATGCCAGGGGAGCACAGTCCGTTACTCTATTAGGACTGTTACCCTCTTGTCCCTGTGCTATAAAAGCACTGGTGCTCTCTTGTTCCTATGCAATGCCAGCACTGGTGCTCTCTTGTTCCTATGCAATAACAGCACTGGTGCTCTCTTGTTTCTATGCAATGCCAGCACTGGTGCTCTCTTGTTCCTATGCAATAACAGCACTGGTGCTCTCTTGTTCCTATGCATAAACAGCACTGGTGCTCTCTTGTTCCTATGCATAAACAGCACTGGTGCTTTCATTTCGCTATGCCATAAACCACACAAAAGTATGAATGAAAACATGATGTGGCAAGCATGTGTGTGAATTCATAATCCTGTATTTGCAGTATGCCTTGAAGCAAACATGAATCAACTAGTTATGAACTTGACCTCAACTCTGCTGCGTGTTAGATACTTAATAGCATTGTTTTACTAATGCACATTATCAATCTGGCTAAAGCTTCAGAATACATTGTCTCTGTGTCATGGGGGCTGCCATTTTGCTCTCTATGTGGATTCTGAAAATGACCTCTATCTGACTCTAAACACTCTTGGTTGGACATAACACTGACTAAATGATTAAATGCAGGGGACAGAAAAGGGGGGGGGGGGGGGAGGTACAGCGCAGGGAGACGGCTAATACTGCTGGCATTTAGATGTAAAGATAACCCTTTTTTACCACTTACTGCAATCTCCTTGTGCCGCCACCTGTAGGTTAATCTGTTGGGTGCAGGCTCGCACATTAAGCTCACATTCATTTCCATACGTATTGCCATCAGTTCCGCACACAGGTTGAGCCGAGGGAACACATTCTGTCGGGCACACACAGCGGCCAGTTTCTGCTTCACAAATGGCTCCGAATTGACATTTCCTGCAGCGATCTGCAATAGAGTATATTAAAAAGAAAGGTTAGAAAACATTTGAAACATCCACACCAGCTTCCCAGCTGTATTGGGCAAGTCATTTGCCTGTGCTCTCAAGATAGCATGGACGCACCTGCACCCAGTTTAATTAATTGACCTGCTGCCCCAGCAGCAATACATCAGATGCCATTAACTCAAGGCAGTATCCTTGGGCACTCTGACAAGGTCAAAGGGTGTAAAAAGGACAAATTCATAGGAAACCGACAACAGTTGTAACAGAGGTGACTAATTTACCTCATGAAATGCTTTCTGCAGTATGCCTCGTTTTGGGGAGGGGGCGAGTGTCGGGGAGAGGGTGTCACTTCCCTGGGAAGGCCGAAGGGGAAGGGTGAGAGAATTTTAATAGATCATTCTTCTGCCGCATTTCCATTTGGTGGAAACATTTCCGAAGATCAGCGAGCAGGCAGCCGCTTCTTCACATTGTGTGCAAAAGTTTAATTCTCGCTTGAAAGCCAGTTGCCTTCTGGTTAGTTCTCATCGAAATCCAAACTTTTGCCCACAGCAAACGCGTTCCGGCTTTCAACATCATTTTTTTGTAATTGAAAATACAATTCATTTATGAAAATATTCATTTATTTTCACCGCTTCACAGAACAAAAACGTTTATAGCGTCTGTAATGGAGAGAATAAAGATACGAATAGAAAACTGGAGTGCTCGGCAAATGTAAGAAAGTGGTTTGCATCAGGATGTTTAATAAAAGAGAAGTCAGGCTTCCACACAATGCTGTGGTATTATATAAGGGAATGCACACCATGCCGCTAATCAAATCCTATCTTACATGGTTTCTGGTTCAGAGCAGAATAAATACGCAACATTGAACAATTTCTTTTAACGCCTAATTTGTTATGAATTAGCGTGACACCAGCCATGTTTTCCAGTCACAACTAAGTAAGCTGAGAAATATGTTGCCACCCAGGAGCCAAGGAAACTGTAGAACTTTTATTTCACCCTTCTACCAAAGTACTCCATCTTGTAACTCATACGTTCATGGAGAAAAAGTGTTGAATGCATAACCTCTGAACTGAACAGGTCGGAGGAATGCCTCTGTCACTTTATCTGTGATCTCCAATGAGTGTGTTTACCTAACTCCCTTGGGAAGAGAGTTGTGCACCGACGTTAAACTAGTATGAAACTGCAAAAATCTACATTTTGAAAAACACTTTAATGTGTTTACTAAACTTACATATTTTACATACATTACATATAACAAACCCTGCCTTAAAATCCCCTTATGTATAAGGGTACAAGTAGAATAAGTTATATCCTATACTTAGGTCGCCTGGCTCTTAATCTTGCCATTGCCAGCGACATAGTAAAGGTATTGGCAGGGTTCTGTGTGTATTGTGATAGGACATATTCAATTTCAAACTAAAGGTAGCCATACACTTATAGATTTGAAGCAGATTCGACAATCAGATAGATTTCTGTCAGATGCCTGCCAAGTCGAATCTGACAGGAATCTATCTGATGTGTTCCACACACTAGGAACAGATTTCCAATAGATTTCAGAATTACATTTTTTGGAAATCTATTGGAAATTGATCTAAATTCATTATTGGGCCATTAGATCCAATGCAACTCTATGGGCCATTGATTTGCTGCCAGCAGCAGATCAACCTAGATTTTCCATTCTTTCAGATAGTTCAAATCGATCGAAATTGGCCGCAAATCAATTGATCGATAGATTTGATATAATCGATTTTCAATTGATCAATCGATTCCATATAATCGATTGATTGATCGATGGCTTAAATCGACGAGTGTATGGGCCCCTTTAGCGGGTGACAGCCGCTGGTGTGAGGTGGCTGATAAGCTGCTGCTGAAACCCAATCTGTATAGCTAACAAATTCCTGTTTCCAAACATAGTCTGCATATGCAGGGATCTCATTGACAGTGTTTATATACTCTGGAAAGGAGGGCAAGCAAAAGTACACAAAAAAATGATGCAGAGGAGAAAAAAAAAAAGAGTAAGGGGGGAAATGACATCCCGATTAGCTTCAGTCAGAAGGCACTAAAGATGGTGAATGTCAGGAACAGTTTTCTCCTTTTTTTTCTTTCTTTATAAATGATTAATGTGTTTTTTTCCCACTTAACTATGGCTTATACTTTTACTTTTAACTTTTGATGACCAAAATGATAATTTGTCATTCTGGTGTCGCAACAAGCATCAATGGCATATTACAAGCAATAAGCAATTGGCCACGGTGCTGTATAAATCCAAGCTGAGAGAATTGCCCATTTCTGAATAAGAGCACCTAAGCTGACAATAATAGTGTTTCCATCGTGCAGAACGGGATGAAGTAATGTGAAAGTTCAAGCCAAAGCTTCGGTTCATGTGAGCTTAAGGCTGTGAGGCTCACAGAGAACACCTAAAGCAACATGGTGAGCTGAGCATATACAGTAGGTAATAAATGGCGCAGTTCGAACAGTCTCTCTTCAGGAGACACATCACTTCTCTATTTTTTCTT
Organism: Hyperolius riggenbachi; assembly: GCF_040937935.1. Taxonomy (NCBI): domain Eukaryota; kingdom Metazoa; phylum Chordata; class Amphibia; order Anura; family Hyperoliidae; genus Hyperolius; species Hyperolius riggenbachi. The sequence continues at coordinate 257,513,580 of NC_090651.1, read as the reverse complement.
TAAAGAGGACCTGCGGCCCTGAAAATAACATAATGCAATATTTTTTTTCTATAATATTCATTTATAAATAATTTCAGCAAAGCTTGGTGTACAGAGGCGCCAGAGTAGAATAAAAACGTTTAAAACCCGTCTAAAAGAGGGGGATGTTCAGGTGGACTTACCTCCCTCAAAAATATAAAACTAAATTGAGTCACAATATTTCAATACAATTTTTTTTAATTTAAGTCCATTTAGTGCAACGCGTTTCGCAGGTGTGGTCCCGCTTCATCAGGCAAACAGGAGTATAACTCAATGGGTCTAAATGCAGAAGTGAGCGCCTCTGCACTTCTGCATTTAGACCCATTGGGTTGCTGAAATCTTGATTTCACCCTCGGTGGAGGGGTGCTACCCCGTTTCCCATCTACAGAGAGCGACATCTTAAAAACCTGAGTGGGGTCAGGTTCTAATATTCTCCACCAGCACTTGAAGTGTTTGCCTATGGGTAACCCATGTTTGTGAGTATATCTAAGATTTTTTGCTTTAAACCACAACCAACTTAACAATACTACACCATATTGGGCTCTCGATTTCTCTTTCTTCTTCCAAGCTTATAAATAATTTAGTCAGTGTTTGCCCATCTTTCCTCACCCTGATTTACATTCTGCAATTTATCACAGGTGGTGACATCTTTAGTCCTGCCAGGTGCAGCTCTGTGAAATGTTCGTTCCTGAGAATTCTAAAGCCAGTGAAAATAATATCTGGTCTCGCAGAGGAAGTGAATTCCGCAAAGCTATACAGCCTAGGCTTAGCATCCATGGGAGGTTGGAACTACATACCAATATACAGCAATGTATAGATATAGGAAGTGTTTCTGATGCCAAAACCAGGAAAATAACTGTAAAAGTGGGCATCCTGGATAATGTAATGCAGTCTGCGATATGTCACTACAGTGCCTCTTTAAGGTGGGTACACATGTATGAGTGCTGTTGCCTGCAGGGATTGAGACTTCATCCCTTGGGTGACAGTTCAAGGCCCAGTGCTTTATAACTGCATTGCTAGCCTACAGGATCTGTTGCTATGGAGAGTGGATGACAGTATACGAGAGTGTGGCTTCAAGAGAGAGCCGTAGGGAGAAGAAGATAAGCTCTGGCTTGTGCTCAGTGGAGATGATCTGGCAATATGGTTTTCTCGACAATGTATCGGGGCCGATGTACATAAGGTAGAATTTGCCAGAAACAGCCTCACCTGGCTGCTTCAGCTGAGAACCCTCTAGCGTCTGTATAAGGCTTTAGCTCTACTTTTATTTAAAGTAATGAATAGAGCTAAATATATACATACTTTTTAATAAAGTGTTTTGTTAAATTGTCAGTTTTTATCTATAGTATAACATTATTTATTCTCAGTCCGTAGAATAAAGTGTGGTTTCTACAGGGTCGTAAAAGTTGTAGAAAACCTTTGTGACCAGCTTAATCAGCTGATAGATTTGTAAAGCTCTGATTTGTTGAGATCCTGACGAGCAAATCCGAGCCTTACAAATCTATGTCTTGATCAAGCTGATCACACTCTGTATTTCTGTAATGTATATTTTATGTAGGATTTTTCTTTTTTGCTCTTTTATTATTCCTCCATGACAATGATCTTTTCTGACATCTGTAAATGCATCTTCTGCGCTTGAATTTTTCATGCTTGGTAGAAGTGATGGTGTGACCGTCGGTGTGTCTTCTTCCCAAATATTTTCTTATACGGTCAGGTTTTCCTCTTTTTTGTTCAGAAGCAAAGCTTTTCAGCATTAGTGGGCAAAGCTAATGAACAAGGAAGGCAGAGATGAACAAAGGTCCTAATGGAGACTAGATGTAGAGAAGCCTTCTGAATTGTAAACAGGAGATTATACAGATTGTCACACAGAGCACTGGTACTTCTGTATGGACATGTGAAACAAAGGAACCAATGGACTGGCCGCATCCGCCACCACTGACTGTCAGTGCTTTATGTTGAAATCTTCTCACACAGATTCAGCCTGTGCTGCCCCCCTTGTAGTCTACAGAGATTTACAAACCAAGGAACAGCCATGGCCACAGAACCTGAACTTGGATAGACAGATGCTCCACTATTTTGTCTGAGGAAGTAGGTAGTCCCACAAAATGTGTGAGATTTTTATTTGAAATCTGAATACTTTGTGCCCTACTACCTGGGGGTAAGTCCACCTCTGTCTCCCTCTTAAACTGATCTTAACAAATTTTATTCTACATTGTCGACTCTGTTTCCTTTTTGGATGATATACCGTAGCAATGAGGACTGACAAAATGTAAACGTGTATTCCAAGACAGGACTATATACAGGAAATCAGCTGCTCATATACACCAGTCCAGAAAACAATCCCTCTCATATAAATGACTCATAATGCATCCACTGATAAGGCAGTATAAGCAGCAGAGGCACTGGGTCATATAGATTGAAAATGATGGCTAGGTAATGTGCACAGACAGGCAATACAAACTGAACAAATTGCCTATCAGGGAAGAGCGGAGTGCTGTGATAAAAACAAACATGCGTGTGCTCATAAAGTGAGTGTGTGCACAGGAGACACACAGAAGACACAGGCCCACAGTGCATCGCACAGAAGCACACAGACACCTGTCATGGCATGAGGGGACACAGCTCCAAACATCCAGAGTTAATAATGGAGTCAAGTCTCTGACCTATCGTTCCCTAGCTTTTATTACTTGCAACACGGAGCATACACCTCATTATTCTACCAGGGCCTGGACTACCGTCTGAGAATAACACCATATGCAGGCGTAGCCAAACTGTTAACTCCTTTACACTACAGAACTTTAACTAGGCAGATACTGAATTCCTAAAGAACACATCTAGGGCTTGATTGACTAACCGGCGCGCAGTGAGCGGGATTGTTTCAAATGTGTGGGCGCAAACCACCTAACGTCGTGGTTTGCACACACTAACACTTAGGGCACACTAACCGGCTTAGTGAATCAAGCCCCTAATACTTACTCTCAGGCTTGAGGCTGCATACTACTGGCGGTGAGACACCTGTCCATCTCTGAACCAACTGCACCGTCCAACTCAGCTACCAACAGGTAGCATTGTATACATTGTTTAACACGTCCTTCCTTTTTTGGTTAAAAAAAAAATTCTAGCAAATTGGAAATCTCTGCATGCAACAGTAAGGACCGAACTCTTCTAATTTCTTAGTGAACCTGTACATGAATACTCATCGCATCAGGAAGTCTGATAATGGTGGCCACAGACTCAGGGCCAGTTCTAGACTTTTTGCTGCCTGAGCCAAATGTGTGACGATAACCCCCCCAATTTGGAATAATCGCACAGCACTGACACAGCCCTCCCACATTATAGCTGTGGTGCAAACAAAAAAGAACAACCCCAGTAGGTAGGTGGCCAGGTATAGGTGCCCCCTGTATAGAAAGCCAGTTATAGTTCCCCCAGTATAGGTAGCCAAGTATAATTGCCCACAGTATAGGTAGCCAAGTATAATTGCCCACAGTATAGGTAGCCAAGTATAGTTGCCTACAGTATAGGTAGCCAAGTATAGTTGCCCACAGTATAGGTAGGTAGTATAGTTTTCTCCAGCATAGGTAGCAAGGCATAGTTGCCTCCAGTATAAGTAGATAGTATAGTTGCCCCAGTATAGGTAGCCAGTATAGTTGCCACCAGTATAGTAGCCCTCAGCATAGGTAGCCAGGCATATTTGCCTCAGTATAGGTAGCCAGGCATATTTTCCCCCAGTACAGTTAGCCAGTATAGTTGCCCACAGTATAGGTTAGCCAGGTAGATGCCCCCGGTAGGTAGCCAGCCTGTCCACCACTCCCACCCAGGACAGTCCCCGGTCCGCCACGGTACTACAAGACCTCAGATCAGCGGCGACCTGCAGCGCCGCAGTGAAGGGAGGTGAGTAAGTACTTCCTGTATACGTGCTGCTACAGGAGCCTCACTCCTCCCTTCACTGCGGCGCTGCAGGTCGCCCTTGATCTGAGGTCTAGTAGTAGCGAGGCAAGGGGGGGAACTGTCTGGAGGAGACGGCCGCCGCTCAGAAGATATATATATATATATATATATATATATATATCTTTTGTCCCCCTCTATGTCATCTCTGTTCCCCTGTCCCTTTTGTCGCCCTCTGTGTCACCTTTGTTCTCTGTGTCTCCTTTTGTCGCCCTCTGTGTTACCTTATGTCCCCCTGTGCCTTTTTGTCCCCCTATATCACCTCTGTTCCCCCTGGGCTTTTTTGTCCACCTCTGTATCACCTCTGTTCCTCCTGAGCCTTATTTGTCCCCCTTTGTGTCACTCCAGTTCCCCCTGTGACTCTTTTGTCCCCCGTGTCACCTCTTGTCCTCCTATGGCACCTCGTCCCCCTCCCTGTGCTGTGCTCCATGGCCCCCCTACTGCCATAACTCACATGGCCCCGATCCAGTGTCTCACCGCTCTCCTGCTGGCAGCTTAGCTACGGTCACCATGGTTACTTCCAGCTGGCCCCTCTGAAATCATGAGACTATGGTGACGCTAAATGGCCAGCAGGAGAGCGTTGTGATTCAGTGCTGGATCAGGGCCATGTGCATTATGGCAAAAGTTGGCAACGGAGCACAGTGCAACCCAGCTTGAGGCCTGATGGGGAGAGCACAGAGGAATGCTGGCACCTGTGTGACAGAGGGACAGGACGTAGTGGCAGTGCAAGAAGCGACTGAGGCCGCCCTCTAAAGTGAACTTGTACCCTGGTGGTGCCCTTGGCAGGCCTTATGGCCAGTATTTGGTCTCTTGACCAGAGTACTGTAAAAGTAATCAATTTGATGTCCAGTTATCAAAGAGGTTCCATGCAGACAAAAAAATAAGCTTTAATGCAGATCTTAACATAATGAAGTTACCCTACTTGTCATGGGAACATGTATGAATTTCACACCCTTTGAGTTGCAGCTTCCTGGAGTTTGTTTACCTCATACTCTACATACAGCCACCAGCGAAGGGCACTCAGAGGAGAGTGCAGGCAGGTTTTTGCATACAGCTGAATAATTAGTCCACCTTCTGCCTTTCAACTCCATTCTCTAGTATTGAACAAGACTGGTCCTTGAACAAGTAAGGCGTTCTATTGACTCTTTCCCAAAGTACACTTCTTCCTCAAAGTTTAGGTTCCCTTCAAGAGCTGTTGTTTTGCTGAATATGCTAACGGTTTGCTGATTACAGCTAAATAAGCTCTCCGGAGACCTGCAGCACACTGATCTGCACTAAGTACTATTTTACAAGTACTGAGTGATAAAATATTTTATACTTAGCGGTTAGGAAGGACACGCTATCTGAAATGCGGTTCTTTTGCAGAAAATGTACACTTTTATGGCAGGTTTAACAGTTAGCAATTTGCATTCAGTAAAGCTGCTGCAAATATTTCCTGAATAAATAAAGCGGGGTATTATCCTGCCCCCATGGTTAGCTATGCGCTAATGAATCACCATGCTGCTATCGATTAACAGATAAAAAGCAGGCTTTAAAAGCACAGCTGACATTTTATTTTCTGCTTACCGCAGGGTCCCTTGTGCTTAATCGTGATCTCCTTTTTCAGTGCACAAGCAGTGGCCTCCAGCTCGCAGGGGTTGCCATATGTGCGCGAGTCACTGCCGCAAACAGGGTCGTAAACGCTCTGGCACACTTGCTGGCATTCACAGACTGGCTTGCTGTTCTTCACCACGCAGGCTGCTCCAAAACTGCACTCTACGTTCAGGCAAGGGCTGGGAGAGTGAAGATCTGCAAGAGGGAGACAGACAGTGACTTAGAGATAGGTTATGCTATATGGCGGGTTCAGAAAGCACAGGTCCAAGCGCTCCCTGAGCAGCAAGCAGGGCAAGCAGGGATTGTATTGCATGCTAGTCACACTATGTCCCCTAGTGGAGGGATGGGAACATCAAGCTGATTGTGCAAGTGTACCACCGAAACTGCTTTTAGAGGGCAATTGCTTAAAGTGACAGTGAAGTGAAAAATACTTACGATGTAATGATTTGTATGTGTAGTACTGATAATTAAAAGAACGTTAGTAGCAATGAAAATAGTCTCATTTTTATTTTTAGATATATCGCATTTTTTATAACATTGCATAATCCTGTCATATTTGCAATTACAAGACACACTCTTTATTTTAAACTTTAAAACAAGCAGAGCTAATGACCCTTTCAACTTCCTTGCTGTAAAAATGTTATCTAAATCTGTCTCTTTGCTGTATAAGTGCTCCAGAAACAGCGACACAAGTTGGGTCAGAGAGCTCAGAGAAGCTCTTTTACATAGATAACAGCTGAAGTTTCTTAACTCTGTACTGGAAACAATAGGAGACTCATATCTGTGCTACTAATGTTTTATTTCTTAGCTGTACTACACATACAAACCATTATCTCATAAGTTTACTTCCACTTCAGATTCCTTTAACGGCTACAATTTAGGTTGTGATCATGACGAAAATGTATTTCCTGAATTTCCATTCAAACTATGCCGGCACGGTTAGTCAGCATTCACAGCATTTAAAAGGAAATATGTTGATAACTTACAGGTCATCCTCATCAAGCAGTCTTGTTCTAAGGCAAACTACCTTAGGTCATGGAAATGGAGTGCAGAATGAGAAATAGGTGATCAGAGGTTACTGTCACTTGAAAATGCTAAATGATCAGCAGTTTCAGAGATACAGATAGCTGAAATCAAAGTGCAAGTAAAGTGTATTGAAATCCTGAACTTTCCTAGTGGGCAGTAAAGCATCCCATCAGAGAAGAGGGGCCAATGAGAGGCTGGAGGGTGGGAGGGACAGGCTAAGCTTCATGTCTTTTTATAGGAAATGTTATCAATTACATACTAAGCACATCATTATCATTTCTACCCTGGAACTAGTAATTGTTTTAATGCACAGAATTAGGGAAGTAAAGTAACAAATCTCTGTCATGGGAACTGATCTCTCATGATTGTTCTGGGCGACAGTTTGACTTGATCACTGTAGTGACACGTTTCCTGCAATCACTAATATACAAGCTTATGAAAAGATGAGCGAAGTAGGAGGGTGACCAGGAGGCATCGCACTGGGGGAACTACAGCAGCAACTGCCAAACAGACCCAACCTAGAGGGAACATACTGTCACCTGAGACAATCATAAACAAATGTAAAGACAACACAAGTTACCATGGGGATGTAGCTTAAAGTGAACTCAAGGTGACCCTAAAGTAAAAAAAAAAAAACATACCTAAGAAGGTAAGACAGAGGCTTCCCTGTCCTCTTGGAGACCACCATGGCTGCAAGGGACCAACCTGAAGATCCCAACCACTCTCCTCTTCATGCACAAGCACAGCGGTGCTGCACCTGCGTGAGCATGGCCCGTCATGCACAACTGGCTCTGGCTTACTGTGCAGGCGTGGCCAAACTTGCACAGACACACTACAGCTAGGCTCATGCCTGCAGAAGAATGCACTTGTGATCAGAAATCCAAAAAAGGTCTTGTGAGATTTATTTTGGTGAGCCCATGATCGGCACCGTTGGGAGCCAGGAGGACGAGGGAAGCCTCTGCATGTTCCAGAGACCTCCCTCTTCTGAGGTAAATACTTGTTTGTTTGTTTTACTGTAGGGTCGCCTCGGGTGCACTTTAGCGGCATTTCAGACGTTGCGTTTTTTGGGATCCACCGCCGTCCCATTCAAATGAATGGGAGCGTTTATAGCTGGCTTTTGCAGGCTTTCATGAAAGCCTGGCGGTAGATCCCGTCATTGCGTCTTATCTCAAAAGCAACATGTTGCTTTCAGAGGCGGTAAACACCAGGAAACAATAGCAGAGACCAGAACTGCTAGCCTTGAACACTTCCCAAAAGCCTTCAAAAGCTAGCGTCTAAACGCTGGCATATAAATGTGGCACCAAGCGAAAGCTCAGCAGATGCCCGTGTGAACCAGCCCTTACTTCTGAGCATGATTTCTATCATCAGTGCTCAGTTACAGCTGCCTGGCTATGAGATATGATTGCTGTGAGTTGCCTCTGGATGCAGGTGAAACTCTCACCTTAATAATTCCAGTTGTCAGTACAGAATTCCTCTGTTTTTATACATGACCGTATTTTGCCCATTCAGGCAGCCAATCAGAACACCATCAGGTCTTGGCTAGCAGAGACAAAAAAACACAGGGACACCGGGAGCCCGATATCGTGTATTATCGTACTCGTATAGGATCTAAATACAGTAGAAGATTATACTCACAAGTGTAGGTTGCCTGTGCGGGCAACCACTATCAATGCGTGTGGAAAATAACCGTCTCCACTCGGTCTTGTAGGTCGCTGCTCCCAAAAAAATGCACCCTATAAGAATATAGTGGTGCTTACCCCTCCAAAAAGGGGTTAAAACATATATTCAAAACACTAAATTCAATTCTATTCAAAACTTTTAGCTTGTTATTAGTGTAAAGATTTTATGCTAGTGATGTACTGTGGTTATCTGGGTGTAGACCACAGAATTTGAGTATTTCTCCACCCAGTCCCTTCCCTTCCTCCTTCTTTGAAACTTGATATATTTAGTTTGTACATATCTTATCCAGGAGCAATCTTTGTGGTCCAATGTTTACTACTATAGATTGTTCTATCCGTATATGTTTTACATATATATATATTTTTTGTTATAATTTTAAAGTTTGAGCGCCATCTTTGTTTGTTTTTTAAAGCACGTTATTTGACCTGAAGAATTGACTTTTATCGCGAAACGCGTTGTCCTTAGTGCAAAATAAACTAATCTCATTTACCTTGTCTATGAGTCTTCGCTACCAGGTAACATTTTTCTTCGCTTACCTTGGTATACTGTTAATTATATTTTTTATTGGGCACCTCCTTTAGTGTTTTGAACAATCAGGTCTTATTCACAGGGATAGCTAAACTGCACAAATGTAGGAGTTTCTCCCGTTTGCCACCCATCAAGTGCCTTTCGGGCTGCAGTTTCATGCAGCTGAATGACAGTGATAGAAACCCCATGCATGACAGTGTATGACACTCATGACGGTTTCTGCATCATGCAGCGTCTGAGTACAGCCGTGGTAGTACTCAGGTTTAGTGATGAGCACAAATGTCTAATTATTGTAATTTACCATTGTAAATCACAATTGTGATGGGAAATCGTGATGTGAAATTTTAGGGAAAATCGTAATTAATTTCGTATGCGAAAATTTTTAGGAACCATAATTTTGGAAATTATCAATTAATGCAAAGAAACTATTATTATTATTATTTAGTATTTATATAGCGCTGACATATTACGCAGCGCTGTACAATGGATATATATATATCTTGTCACTAACTGTCCCTCAAAGGAGCTCACAATCTAAACCCTACCATTGCCATATGTCTATATTATGTAGTGTAAGTACTGTAGTCTAGGGCCAATTTTAGGGGGAGCCAATTAACTTATTCGTATGTTTTTGGAATGTGGGAGGAAACCGGAGTGCCCGGAGGAAACCCACACAGACATGGAGAGAACATAAAAACTCTTTGCAGATAGTGCCCTGGCTGGGATTCGAACCAGGGACCCAGCGCTGCAAGGCGAGAGAGCTAACCACTACGCCACCGTGCTGCCCACTATGGAAAAATGCAAAAGAAAAAAGAATTTTCAGTGGTAATTTTTGAGTTTAAAATCCATTTTGCATTTTTAAAATCAATTTTCCCAAAAACAATAAACACTTTTAGAATTTAATTTTTTTTACTCACTCCCACCATTTCCTTAACATACCTAGCAATTTTGGTAACGATATCCTGTATGGGGACTTTCCTATTGACCGCTAAAGTCGGCACAAATTATTCAAAAATTATGTGAAATTACAAATGGATTACACAAAATCATTGAATTTCCAAATTGTAATTAGCAATTTTGCGTAATAGTAATTAGCAAATTACAATCATCACTACTCGGATGTGACTAAATGGCTGCCTCACCGCTGTCCATGCCGAGCGCTAGCAAATGCTCGACCGCTTCACAGAAGTAGCTGAGGGGAGGAGAATTCACAGCCTTCTGGCGCCTGTGTGACAGAGGCCTAAGGCCTTGTTCACACTGTACACATTGTGTGCGATACGCAAGTACATCAGGAACACTGCACTGTCTGACGTTTTCACTATTACGCTGCATGCATTTTTTGCAAAACAAAGCACTGTAATGAATGGGATCAGCAGCCCAACAGATGGACACTCAGATGCTGTGCGTTGCGTTCCAAGCGCACGGCCATCTGCATTTGATAATGTGAACTCGGCCTAAGAAGAACTCCACTTTCACTCAATTACATCACAAAAAAAAGCTGTGAAAAGATGGCTTGCGCCTGTTTCAAGGGACAATTTTTTCGGCGGCAAGAAAAAAAATTCCCTGTTAGAGGAAACACAAAACAGCAGTAAAAATGCTTTGATGTTCATTAGCAGAATCCATATGATAAATGCACCACCAAGGAAATACTCCATAGTTTTACTCATTTCACTGTTTAATAAATCTTTAACTTGCAAATGTGTTTAGACAAACAGCAGATTTTCAAAACCCTGTGAGTGCTACAATTCTTTCACAACGCTACATAGTACGTGGCACGTCCTTGTTCAAGTGCACACAGATTTATACACATAGTACATGTTGAAAGCAATGGCTGGTCTTTATGGACTAGTTCCTAAAACGCAGCCTGTGCTACCAACATTCCCGTGATGTGATGTGGCAGAATCTTCTGAGCAGGGGCGTAGCAATAGGGGGTGCAGCGGTAGCGACTGCATCGGGGCCCTTGGGCCAGAGGGGCCCCGAAGGGCCCTCCCTCAACTACAGTATTAGCTCTCTATTGGTCCTGTGCTCATAATAATCACTTCTATATATACATTGAGTAGTGGTAAACATTAACAAGCTTTTCCCCATCCCCTTCTTGCACCTCTGACACTGTAGTTGCCATTGTCAGGTTTTGGTGCGCCGTATCAATTGTTATGTATAGAGTGCCTGGGGGGCCCCATTGTAAAACTTGCATCGGGGCCCACAGCTCCTTAGCTACGCCACTGCTTCTGAGGGAGAAATTTGTTCATCATGGTGGGGCAGCAAATTAAGGTGCCCGCAGCCACTTGGAAACTTGCAATATAGCACAGGGGGCGGTGGAGATTGTGTTGGAGATGAAAGTGTCTGGGCAAGTTATTGGATGTGAGTGTGTAGGTGTAGATTAGTATTAGTAGTAGATAGTGGTAGGTTAGTGATAGGCTTAGATAGCAGTAGGTCAGCGTATTAAGGCTTAGATAGTCATAGGTTTGTGTAATGCTAGGTACATACTATGAGATTTTCTGGCAGATTTACTGTCAGGTTAATTATTTCCAACATGTCCAATCTGATTTCCGATCGATCCCTAATCATTTTCTGATCGATTTCTGACTGTTTTCCGTTAATTTGTATCGGAAATCGATCGGAAATCAGAATGGACATGTGTACCTAGCATTAGGACTACGGGGGCTTAGTATTCTGCTTAGATAGCGGAAGGCTGGTGATAAGCCCCCTCTACACCATTCGATTGGATTGAATTAGATAAGATTAATTAAATTTGACATGTCCGATCAGGATTCGATCTATTGTGCAATCGTTTTTCACTAGTTTTCAATGCAAATCGATCACACGATCGATCGAATCTCAATCGGACATGTTGGATTTAATCGATCTGATTGGATCGAATTTGATCAATCGCGCCTGGAATTGAATGGTGTAAAGGGGGCTTTAGGAGTAGCTGGGGGGGAATTAGTGTTTGGCTTAGATAGCGATAAGTTAGTGTTAAGAGTAGGTAAGGGGGGGATGGATTTAGTGTTAGACGTACGCCATCAAGGTTAGATGTATGCCAACGAGGGACATCCGAGTTTCTTAATGTGAGATATCAAAGGATCAATTCCGAAACCGGACACAGATAAATAATAACTTGGAACAATCTCTGAGGAATCTGTGTAACATTAGCTCATAGCTGTTAACAATCAATTGTGGTCGGGTTTCTAAGTCTTGTTGTGCTACCTACTGACTGAAAATGAATAAGACACATCTACATGTCATTTTGTAAATGTATCTGAATGCAACATTTAAAAAAAAAAACTTTCATAACTGAACCTGAAAAATATGTACGCTGCATTTATATAAGTACATGTTCCACAAGAAATGATAGAGAGATCACATTTAGATAATTTTAGCGTACACTGCGTCTTTTTACAGGTAAAAAAAATCACTACAATAAATAAAATGTCTTCTCAATTTCCCTTCTAGAAATAGGGATGGTCAATGAGATGCAAATAATTTATCAAATGAAGCCAGGTTGGATTCCATCGGGACATTTCCAAGCATTTACAGAGCTGGGTCCTCGGTTTGAATCCCAGCCAAGGCACTATCTGCACGGATTCGTATGTTCTCCCCGTGTCTGAGTGTGTTTCCTCCCACAACCACCACAAAAACATACAGATAAGTTAATTGGCCTTCACCCGAATTGGCCCTAGACTACGATACATGCAGTAAATGATACATTCATAGACACATGACTAAAGTAGGAATTCGACTGTAAGCCCCTTTGAGGGACGATTACGTGACAAGACAATATCCTCTGTACAGTGCTGCAGAAGATGTCAGTACTATATAAATACAATACAATAACATTTGTAAAGCGCTTTTCTCCCATAGGACTCAAAGTGTGTGTGTGTGTGTGTGTGTGTGTGTGTGTGTGTGTGTGTGTGTGTGTGTGTGTGTGTGTGTGTGTGTGTGTGTGTGTGTGTGTGTGTGTGTGTGTGTGTGCGCCTCGAAAACGGCTTGACCGATTTGAACGAAACTTGGTATACAGATCCCTTACTACCTGGGATGATATGTTCTGGGGTCTCGCGGCCCCCCTGCACATGTGGGCGGAGCTACAAACAGTAAATCAGTTTTCACCCATTAGAGTCAATGGAAAAAATGGAAAAGGCTGCCATTCTCACAGTAATCAAGCCAGAGTCCCCACACTTGACACAGTTGGTCACTTGGTGACCGAGGTTACAAATCCAGAAAAAGTGGGCGGAGCATAAAACAAACAATGAAATTTCAGACATTCATTTTAAATGGTAAAATGTAAACTGCAGCCATTCTTACACTGTTAATCGCAGGGTTTTCAAACTTGGCAAACTTGGTCACTGGGTGACTGGGTTTAATATTCAGGAAAGTGGGTGGAGCCTACAACAGCCAATCAAAAGTCACCTATTGATTTTCAAGGTGAATATTAAAACTGCTGCCATTCTTACACTGTTAATGCCAGAGGCTTCAAACTTGCTACAGTCGGTCATTGGGTGACTGGGGTCCAAATTCACTAAAGGGATGGGGCCACAAACAGCCAATCAGACTTTCTTGGTGGATAAACTGCTTCCATTCACACATTTTTGATTCCGGGAACCTTAAAGCTCACAAACTTGCTCATTGAGTGACTGTGTGTCAAGGTTACAAGTGGGCGGAGCCAAAAATAAAGTTCACTAGGAAAATATAAACTGCAGCCATTCTTACACTGTTACTGGCAGGGTTCTCAAACTTTGCACAGTTGGTCACTGGGTGAATGGGATGAATATTCAAGCGAGTGGGTGGAGCCTACAACAGCCAATTCACCTGTTGATTTTCAAAGGGAATATTTACATTGCTGCTATTCTTACACTGTTAATAGCAGATGCTTCAAACCTGGTACTGTTAGTCACTGGGTGACTGGGGTTCAAATTCATAAAGGGGGCGGAGCCACAAACAGCCATTCAGATTTGTTTAATTTGAATGGGAATATACAAATTATTGATACCAAAAGCCCAAAGCTCAAACTTGGTCATTGAGTGACTGTAAGTTAAGGTTCGAAAAAGTGGGCGGAGCCAACAACTACATTTTATTCCAGGGGAAAATATAAACTGCAGCAATTCTTACACTGTTAATGGCAGGGTTCCCAAACTTGACAGAGTGACTGGGATTAATATTCAGAAATGTGGGTGGAGCCAACAACAGCCAATCAAATTTCACCTATTGATTTTCAAGGGGAATATTTACATTGCTACCATTCTTACACTCTTAATGGCCTGTTACCTGGTAGGTGACTGGGGTCCAAATTCACTAAAGGGGGCGGAACCACAAACAGCTAATCAGATTTGTTAGATTGATTTCAGCCATTCTGTTATTGGCAGGGTTCTCAAACATGACACAGTTGGTTGTGGGTGGGTGGGTGGAACCTACAACAGCCAATCAAAATTCACCTATTGATTTTTAAGGGAAATATTGAAACTGCTGCCACTCTTCAACTAATAATAGCAGAAGCCTCAAACCAGCTACAGTAGGTCATGAAGTGGCCAGGGTTCAAATCCACTAAAGGGGTGGAGCCACAAACAGCCAATCAGATTACTTTACTGGATAAACTGCGTCCATTCACACAATTTTGATGGCAGAAACCCAAAAGCTTAAAACTTGGTAACTGGGTGACTGGGATTAATATTCAGAAAAGTGGGTGGAGCCTAAAAAGAAAATCAAAATTCACCTTTTGATTTTCAAAGGGAATATTTAAATTGCTGCCATTCTTGCACTGGTAATGGCACAAGCCTCAAACCTGGTACAGTTGGTCATTGGGTGACTGGGGTTCAAATTCAGAAAAGGGGTGGAGCTACAATCAGCCAATCAGATTTGTTTCATCTAACTGGTAAATTACAAATTATTGATGCCAAGGACCCCAGAGCACACAAACTTGGTCATTGAGTGAATGTGTGTCAAGGTTACAAAAAGTGGGCGGAGCCAAAAACAAATTTCACTAGGAAAATATAAACTGCAGCCATTCTTACACTGTTAATGGCAAGGGTTCTCAAACTTTGCCCAGATGGTTACTGGGTGACTAAGATTAATATTATGGGAAGTGGGTGAAGCCTATAATAGCCAATCAAAATTCACCTGTTGATTTTCAAGGGGAATATTTAAATTGCTTCCATTTTTGCTCTGTTAATAACAGATGCCTCAAACCTGCTACAGTGGTCATTGGGTGACTGGGGTTCAAATCCCGGAGGGGCAGAGCCACAAACAGCCAATCTGATTTGTTTAATTTCTATGGGAATATACAAATTATTGATGACAAAGACCCCAAAACTCACAAACTTGGTCATTGAGTATTTGTGTGTTAGGGTTAGAAAAAGTGGCCAGAGCAAACACCAGCCAAATACATACCCGGGTAACGCCGATTCATCAGCTATTATTCATAAATGTGGATGGAGCCTACAAAAGCCAATCAAAATTAATCTATTGATTTTCAAGGGAAATATTTCATTACTGCCATTTTTGCACTGTTAATGGCACAAGCCCCAAACTGGGTTACAGTTATTTATTGGGTGACTGGGGTTCAAATTCAGAAAAGGGGTGGAGACACAAACAGCCCATCAGATTTGTTTCATTTTAATGCAAATTATTGATGCCAAACACTGCAAAGCTCACAAATTTGGTCATTGAGTAATTAAGTAATTGTCTGTTACTGTTACAAAAAGTGGACATAGCCAACACCAGCCAAATACATACGCAGGCAATGCTGGGTCATCAGTGGGCGGAGACAAATACAAATTGCACTGGGAAAATGTAAACTGCAGCCATTCTTAGGGTGGCCACACACCATACAATTTTTTAAATATCTGTTCAATTTAAGAATTGCAATCAATTTTTCTGACTGATTGTAACATTTCAAAAATATGACCAATGTACCACACACATATGTTAAATTTTTCCCCCAATTATGATAAAAATGATTGGAAACTCTGACAAAATTGCTAGGGTCTGTATATTAATAAATTGACAATCCAACACACACCATACAATCTTTAAAAAGACGGTAGGGTTCTCAAACTTTGCACAGTTGGTCACTGGGTGACTGGGATTAATATTCATAAAAGAGGGTGGAGCCTACAAAAGCCAATCCAAATTCAATTATTGCTTTTCAAGGGGAATATTCAATTGCTGCCATTCTTGCACTGTTAAGGACACAAGCTTAAAACCTGGTACAGTTGGTCATTGGGTGACTGGGGTTCAAGTTCAGAAAAGAGGGTGGAGCCACAGCCAATCAGATTTGTTTTATTTCAATGCAAATTATTGATGCCAAATACTGCAAAGCTCACAAACTAGGTCATTGAGTCATTGTGTGTTAGGGTTAGAAAAGTGGGCGGAGCCAACACCAGCCAAATACATACCCGGGCAACGCCGGGCAATCAGCTAGTACTAAATAATAATAATCTTACTGACCATACCTTGTCAGAAAGCATGCTAAAATGTGAGAACTGATTAGAGATTCTGCCGTCCAAGTTCATACGGAAGTGGGTAATTCTGCTGCATTTCCTGAAACGTATCTCAAAAAGGGCAATGTTTGTTACTGGGTTTTTTAGTCACAGCAGCCCTCAAAATAATTCTAAAAGCAACCCTGGATCACCAACACATTATGCAAGCTAATGGGTGAATAAAATATTCATCATCTTGTTGTCAACAATATGGCACCAGTCACAAAATGGCTACCTTCAGTTATCGCCCACATCCATGTTATGGCTGGGCCAGAGCGGAACCCACCTCCCCGTTCCAACATGAAGCGTTACAAGCAAAACACGTTAATATACAATTAGATATCCCCGACTCAGACTGCACACAGCAGACAACCGTGCCCTTATAGATCCACAGAAAGAGTAATTGCTTCCTTTTCCCTCATGGCTTGACCTATTTATGCAGCCTTTTTCATAGCTATAGGGCCTTATCGTTCCAGAATATTAAAGGAATGAAATAACGTTGCTCGCTCTGGAAAAGAGGGAGTTAAGCAAACCCTGACAAGTTTGGGAAAAAATAACACATTATTGTTTCATTTCTTTACTTTGGTAACATTTTTTTTCTCTTATTATTTGAAAAAGTGCAGCCTGAAATTAAAGCTATTGTGAGATTTTTTTTCTCCCCATCCGCGGAGATCCTGGTTTCCATGGCGATATTAGTGGTTGTAGGCCTTTGCTTCTAAATGTAAATTTGAAATGCTTAGAAATTGAAATACAGCGGATCAAAAAAGCTGCACAATGCAACATCATGAGAATTCTTAAGCTGGTGCCATAAAATAGCAGTTAAAAAAACCTTCAGTTTCTGTCTATTTAACAAGTGTTTTATGTTTGACTTTTTTTCCCCAAGTTTTTTCTTTTTGCATCTTGCAAATGCTGAGTGCTGGGATAATCTGTTCTTGCTTTCAGATTCTTGAAGCAGGGTAATTTTTAGTTTAAAGAGTCAATTTTTTTTTAGTTTAACACATTTCAGCTTTTTTAAACATGTTAAGTTATTCAGAGCCGGCATCATAAGCAGCACCTATGATATAACTACAAGGACTGAGGTTGTAATACAGCCAATGCACATGAAACAATATATGTACTCGTGGCTCATTGTTGCTGCAATTGTCAGCTAAATATCTCGGTTATCAGCTATGTGATCTAATTGGCATCAGTCAGTTGGTTTCTCCCCATATCATACAGATACAAATAACAGATTCCCCAATTATAAATCCCTTCCCAATGCCTTAAAGAGGAACTTTAGCGCAAAGGGGAAAAAAATACATATAGAAAGAGAGATCAAGAAATGATATCCGCCATGTAACTTGTTCATATTGTTTGATCCACAATCAGCCTGCATGTCATCATCTTTACTACTTGGAGACATGAAAAAAAACCAGACAGCATTAACTGACATTATCTATAGCCACACCCCCTAACATTGCGTAGACTAAAAGGTTGTTTTTTTTCTAGATATACATATGCACAGAGGGAGATATTGGTTGCTCGGCAGTTGGAAACAGCTGTTATTCCCCACAATACAAAAAGGCTCAAAGACAGGAAACTGTCAGGACCTAGGTCCTCATATCACACTGTGGGAGGGGTTTCACCACAATATCAGCCATACAGACCCCCTGATGATATTTTTTAGAAAAGGTAAGATTTCTCATGGGAAAATCAGCTACTGAATGGGATGAAGTTCAATCCTTGCTTACAGTTCTTCTTTAAACATCCCACCCTCATGTTATCCTACGTTATCCCTCACACCTAATCTTAACCTTGCCTCCAAAGTTAACCCTTTCCTGGCACCCCTAACTGTACCCGCCCTCCCCCTCACCATCAACACCTTCTAGTACCTATTTACAAGGCACTTGTTATTTGGGGAACTTTGTAATACTAACAGCATCACTGATATTCAATTAATTATTATACTAGCCTGCACTTTCTCCTTACAGCAACTCTCCTTAACCTATGCCTTATCCAACCATTTAATCTAACCTCCCCGTACCCTATTCCCTCACACAAGTCCCCCAGTATAGATAGTCAGATGTGCCGCCCAGTAGTAGGCAACCTCCTCCCAATATTGGGGGTTCTGCCATGGCTGGGGGATGGGGCATAGGCTGAAACTGCTCTCATGGCTCTACGCTCAGAGACTGATGCCTCTCAAGCCGATGCAGGTAATGCACAGCAATTTTACCAGTACTTACCGAAGTTACAGTGTCATGCACAATTAGCACAACATGCTGGTTGCGTTGCTATGACAACATGTGTTGCTTAAGTAGAATGATGTGGGTTATCAAAGTGATGTTCAAGTTACCCACAGGGCTGTGGAGTCAGTACAAAAATCATCCAACTCCTCAGTTTATGAAACCACCGACTCAGACTCCCCAAAATTGCTCCGACTCCTCGACTCCGACTCCACAGCCCTGGTTACCAGTGGCATAGTTAAGGAGCTGTGGGCCCCGATGCAAGTTTTACAATGAGGCCCCCCCCAAGCACTCTACACATAATAATTGATACAGCACACCATAACCTGCCAATGGCAACTACAGTGTCAGAGCTGCAAGAAGGGAATGGGAGGCACTTTGTTAATGATTAGCACTATTCAAAGTATCTATAGAATCAGAATCAGGTTTATTTCACAAATGTGGCAGATGCCACACCCAGAATTATTTGTGGTACACACCGGCATTGAACATAGTGCAAAATGTACAATCTTACAATCAAAGTGCAAAGATACCAAAATTGACAAACATAGTGCAAAGATAAACATGTATATACAGGGGCCTATTTAGCTCTTTGGCAGTAATGTAAGGGTGACCGTGAAGCCCTGCTACGAGGACTTGCTGAGTGAGGGGCACTAGTTAAGGAGGAGCACAGCTTTGGGGAAAAAAAAGAGTTCCTGTGCCTGGAGGTTTTGGTGGGGATAGCCATGTAACGGCAGCCTGAGCGCATACGGTTTAAGAAGCGGCTCCCAGGGTGGTGGGGATCTTGCGCGATCCTGTTTGCCCTGGTTCTCAGCCTGGATGCGTGGAAGAGGTTTAGCGGTGGTAGGGGTGACCCAATGATTCTTTCCGCTGCTTTGATCACTTTTTGTAATTTGTATTTGTCGCTTGCGGTGGCACCTGCATACCATACGATGATAGAGGAGCAAACAATAGACTCAATATTGGCCATGTAGAAGCTTTTCATCAGCTCTTGGGGCATACCGAACTTCTTCAGTTGTTTCAGAAAGGACAGCCTTTGCTGGGCTTTCTTTTCGCATTTGGTGGTGTTTTCTCCCCACCTCAAATCTTTGGTGATGGTTGTGCCCAAGAACCGAACGTTGGGTACTCTAGCCACCTCAGTGCCTTCAATGATAACTGGATTGAGAGGGGGAGGGCGCTTCCTGAAGTCCACAACCAGCTCGACAGTCTTTGCAGCATTTAGGACAAGTTTGTTGCTCTTGCACCAATTACAGATCCGCTCAACCTCGCTGCGATAAGCATGTTCTTCCTCTCCGCTAATCAGGCCAAGGATAGTTGTGTCATCTGCGAATTTAACAACTTAACACAGTTGGTGGTTGATACACAGTTATTGGTATACAAGGAGAACAGGATCGCAGACACAACACACCCTTGGGGGGCTCCAGTATTAGTGGTTCTCTCCCGGGAGGAGCAGCCGCCAAGTCTAACAAGCTGCTTCCTGTTGGTGAGGAAGTCCTTGATCCAAGCGCAGAGAGTGTGTTCGACTCCAAGTTGCACTAGGTTGTCGTACAGGATGTTTGGGCAGATAGTATTAAAGGCAGAGCTGAAGTCCAGGAAGAGGATTCTGGCATAGGTGTCAGGCCTGTCTAGATGTTCCATGATGAAAGCCAGGCTGACGTTGAAGGCATCCTCTATGGATCTGTTGGCTCTGTATGCAAATTGGAGTGGATCCAGGAGAGCGTCAGTGGCCGCTTTCAGATGAGTGAGGACCAGTTTTTCAAAGACCTTTATGACGGTTGAGGTTAGGGCAACAGGCCTATAGTTGTTGAGGTCCGTGATTTTTTTGGGGACTGGACTTCCACTGGCCCTGAGAGTCCCTGGTTCACTATGGGAGAAGTGGGTGGATGCACCAAGAGTGGCCCCCTTGACCCGAGAATGATGGGTTTGTTGCTCAAACCTACAATAGAACTCATTTAGTTTATCAGCTAGTTCTAGGCTTGGGGGTGCATGTTGAGGTGGCTGTTTGAGATTGGTGGCTGCCCTGAGGCCTTTCCAGACCTCCCGTATGTCATTGGACCTAAGGCTGTGATTATTATGAGCACAGGACCAATAGAGAGCTAATACTGAAGTTAAGGGAGGGGCCTCTCGGGGCCCCTCTGGCCCAAGGTCCCTGATGTGGTCGCAACCACTGCACCCTCTATTGCTACGCCCATGCTGGCTACCCAGGTAATGCAGGTTGCACTAGGTGGAACAGCAACAGGAACTTTGCTCACAAGAATTTTACTTCCTGTGGCACAAGAAATCTACCTAAAGACAAATTTTCAGCTCGCCTCTCTTTCTTGATCTGTATGTTTGCATTAGATAAACTAAGATATACTAAATATACTCTGTACAGCTCTGCGGAAGATGCCGGCGCTATATAAATACTAAAATAATGTAATTATAATGGATGACCATTCAAATCACAGGATCAAGCATTTTCAGAAGGGGCACAATGGAAACTTCCTTAAACAAATACATACATTTAAACTGCAAAGTGCTATACCTCTTTAAATAGCAATAAATATAGTATCTCAGATATGCAAGTGTAGTGCACACATTTGCATACATATTCTATCTTAAAAACCTCTAGCTCCTTTAAGGGTTTTATAGCAGCTCTGCTGTGTATGCAAAATGGTTTTACATACAATATATATGAGACATAGGCAAGGTAGATTTATTAGGTACTATTTCTGATGTTATTACAGCCGTATATTTTAAATGACAAATGCTTCCCCTTGCTGCAGAGGCTACCGCCGCTCATGCCACCTTTTTCATGAGCCAATAAGCTCGGCAGAGAGATCTTGCCAGCCGTCATATTGTGGCGGCGTGCTCGCCGGTTGCTGTGATAATGGAATTCTGTTACCCTGTCACATTTCCTCACAATAATACTGTGCTGCTGGGGGCTCACATGGAAACCCAAATTATGATTTAAGGGAAGCTTTCTTGGTGAATACGGCAGATCCGCTAAACAGTCGGCTGGCACGCTAAATAAACTCTCTTTATCAGTCCGGCTCAGTATTATCTGCATGAGCACTAAAGTATCATTATGTAAAGCAATAAATGTCAGGCCTGCTTTATAGCAGAGGTGACAGGACTCTGACAGATAGATCTGAGGAAGGCCATACACAGGAACATGATTTATGCAGCTGATCGTCACTCTCTATATCATGGAAGAGTCATCGTATCAGGTGCCAGTGGTGGTGGGAAGAGGTCAGACAGCGCGCAAAACGCACATTTCTGAATTCATTTTTACTAATAAAACCAGAGGAAAAATACAGAGCTTCCTGTCCCATACACAAGTGGGGAGATCATTTAACACCAAAGATCACATCGTGTAGTAGGTATGGATGCAGAGGTTTATCTGGACATTTCCAAGTATAAATCCATTTTTATACAAAAGTGAAAAAAAAATATATACATATACTGTACTATCTACTATACCGTATATTGTACATATATATCTACTGTATATACGGTACACACAGGGGCGTTCCTTGGGTCCTTAGAGATCGGTGGCACCTGCGTGCTGCGGCAAAAAATGGGTGTGGTCATGCAGTGAGTGGGCGTGGCCATGGGTGGGGCCAATTGTACATTAGATTAGGACAGTGGTGGCGAACTTTTTGGAGGCCCAAACTGCAACCCACAAGTCACTTATCTATCGCAAAGTGGTAACAGCAATTTAAACTAAATACTATACAAACGTTTTAACACATACATGAACATTATGGAAAATCCAAGTTGAAAAACTGAAAAGATAAACAATTTCATCCATCCTACTCCTGAAAAAATATATTCTTTTTTTTAGAACCTCCCAGTTTTATTTTCTGTTTTAAAAAGCTAAAAAAGTAGGTTTAATGCTATTGTCTCATATGATGATGATTCAGCTTTTCCCATAGTCTCGCAGTTAGCAATCATGTGACCCCCAACAAGACAAATTCAGCAA
The DNA here is from genome assembly GCF_040937935.1 of Hyperolius riggenbachi. NCBI lineage: Eukaryota > Metazoa > Chordata > Amphibia > Anura > Hyperoliidae > Hyperolius > Hyperolius riggenbachi. Next base: position 257,491,135 of record NC_090651.1, on the reverse strand, counting down.
TCATGAGGCCCCCAACAAGACAAATTCAGCAATCATGAGGCCCCCCAACATGACAAATTCAGCAAGCGTGAGGCCCCCAACAAGACAAATTCAGCAATCATGAGGCCCCCAACAAATCATGAGGCACCCAACAAGACAAATTCAGCAGTCTTGAGGCCCCCAACAAGACACATTCAGCAGTCATGAGGCACATAAATAGACAGTATTTCACATAAATAGGCAGAATGCCCTCTTAAAGCGGAATATAACCCTGCATTTCAACTTTGCTCTAAAACATTATTTACAGTATATTATATGCAACCAGCATTTTTTTTTTACTAGACCAGCATTGGAAGGGTTACACAGGGCTTTAAAGAGAATCTGTATTGATAAAATCGCACAAAAGTTAACATACCAGTGCGTTAGGGGACATCTCCTATTACCCTCTGTCACAATTTCGCCGCTCCCCGCCGCATTAAAAGTGGTTAAAAACAGTTTAAGAAAGTTTGTTTGTAAACAAACAAAATGGCCACCAAAACAGGAAGTAGGTTGATGTACACATAGAAAATACATCCATACACAAGCAGGCTGTATACAGCCTTCCTTTTTAATCTCAAGAGATCATTTGTGTGTTTCTTTCCCTCTGCAGCTATCTTCCACTGAAGTGTCAGGCTGTTTCTTCCTGCAGAGTGCAGACAGCTCTGCCTGTATGTAATTCTTCAGTATGTGAAAGCCCAGCCAGCTCAGAGGAGGATTTATCCAGCTTGTAAAAGATAATAGAGCAGAGAGAAGCTGCACTAATCTAAATAATACACAGGCAGTGTGCATAGAGGGGCCTGGAGGCGGAGATGCATCACAGAACCACAACACTGAAGAACTTGGCAGCCTTCCAGACACAGGCTGACAAGTCTGACAAGAGAGAGATAAGTTGATTTATTACAGAGATGGTGATAGTAGAACGTGTTGCAGTAAGCCAGAACACATTAGAATAGCTTTTGGAACTTGTAGGATGGAAGAAAACCGGATGAAATTTTTGTTACGGAGTCTCTTTAAAGTCCCAAGAGATTTCTGCAGACGCATCTGAACTTGAGTTAGATACTTTTTGTTTACATAAATGTATCTAAGTGTTTATTGTGACTCATCTCTCTCACTGAGAAGGAGTTGGAGGACAGCCAAAGAGTGTGTAACATTTCTAAATATATACATATAACTAAATAGAATGTAACTATCTGAACGTCTGCACGGAACTTAAAACCTCTGTGTTTAACCCTTCCAATGCTGGTCTAGTAAAAAAAAATGCTTTTTGCATATAATATGCTGTAAATAATGTTTTAGAGCAAAGTTGAAATGCAGGGTTATATTCCGCTTTAATATGGTAGACACCTCTTACCTGGCTTCTGAATTCTCCTCTACTGGCTGCTGTACCTGGCAATACTGTTTTTGGCTGGATTGGGGATGATGTGTGAGCTGAAAGGCCTGGCATGATGCTGTGGCCTGGCTGGCGGTGATGCTGTGGCTGATGTTGTGGCTGGGTTGGCTGGCAGTGATGCTGGGCTGTGCTTGGCTGGTTGAAGTAAATGCTGGCCTGACTGGTGGTGATGCTGTGGCCTTTTTGATAGTGATTCTGGGCTGGTTGGCTGGTGGTGATGCTGGGCTGGCTGGCCTGGATAGTTTAGGTAGCGACAGGTGCCCCCTAGTTAAGGTAGCGCCAGGAGTACCCCAGTTTAGGTAGTGACAGGAGCCCCCCAGTTCATTTAGTGACAGGAGCCCCCCAGTGTAGGCAGTGACAGGAGCCCCCCAGTTTAGGTAGTGACAGGCACCCCCCAGTTAGGTAGTGACAGGCACCCCCCAGTTAGGTAGTGAGTGACAGGGACCCCCAGTTGGGTAGTGAGTGACAGCAGGGACCCCCAGTTGGGTAGTGAGTGACAGCAGGGACCCCCAGTTGGGTAGTAAGTGACAGCAGGCACCCCCAGTTGGGTAGTAAGTGACAGCAGGGACCCCAGTTAGATAGTGAGTGACAGCAGGGACCCCCAGTTACATAGTGAGTGACAGCAGGGACCCCCAGTTAGATAGTGAGTGACAGCAGGGAACCCCAGTTAGATAGTGAGTGACAGCAGGGACCCCCAGTTATATAGTGAGTGACAGCAGGGACCCCCATTTAGATAGTGACAGCAGGGACCCCCAGTTAAATAGTGAGTGACAGCAGGGACCCCCAGTTAAATAGTGAGTGACAGCAGGGACCCCCAGTTAAATAGTGAGTGACAGCAGGGACCCCCATTAGGTAGTGAGTGACAGCAGGGACCCCCATTAGGTAGTGAGTGACAGCAGGGACCCCCGTTAGGTAGTGAGTGACAGCAGGGACCCCCAGTTAAATAGTGAGTGACAGCAGGGACCCTCGTTAGGTAGTGAGTGACAGCAGGGACCCCCGTTAGGTAGTGAGTGACAGCAGGGACCCCCAGTTAAATAGTGAGTGACAGCAGGGACCCCCGTTAGGTAGTGAGTGACAGCAGGGACCCCCGTTAGGTAGTGAGTGACAGGCGCGCTCACCACCCCACCTACCTTGCCGCGTCAGACCTCAGGATCAGCGGGCGACCCGACCAGATAGAGCGGGCGCCGGGCACAAATATGCGGAAGTGATGTCACTTCCGCATATCAGCGGTGTCCGCTAGGTCCTAGCGCTCACTCTATCTGGTCGCCCGGCGCTGATCGAGGTCTGAATGGCAGCGGGGACAGGGCAGAGCGGGGCAGCGGCGGCCGGGAGATCCGTGGCACCCCAGGACAGATTGGGGGCACGGGCCCCCCCAAAATAGGGCTAGCGACGCCCCTGTATACACACACACACACCTTTGAAACAATTTACATTTTGATGGATGGAGCAATAGCGGAGCCTCATATTTCCATTGTTATAAAGATTGACTTTTATCTTCTCTCTACAACTTGTACAGAGGCTCACACCCTGTTTCTGTTTGCACTTCACACTTTTATTACACCTAAAGAAGTGGGTGTAACATGAAATGATTTGTCTGCTTTGATGATTACCATCACTATTAACTGTTTTAATTTCCCCATACGGCTGGTTCACATGGACGCTTTGCTGGTGTTAAACGCTGCGTTTTGGGCAATGGGCAAAAGCAACATTTTTAGGGATTGAGCGCTGCCCCAAGCAAGTGAATGGAAGAAATTTAGTACAAGCTTTTTCAGGCTTTCATGAAAGGCTGTCAGAAGATCCCGGTATGTCATCTGAAAAGCAACATGCAGCTTCTAGAAGTTGTTTGCTGACGTTGTGTTTGAAAGGCAGCAAAAGCCACAGAAAGCCAATAAATTCCAACAGAACCCTGAATTTCCTCTTCCTACAGACACAAATCCCAGCCCTTTTCTGCAAATGCCACCAAAAGCCCAGAAAACACAACGTTCTCAAACGCTACGCACTGAAAGCCATTAAAAGTCTTCAAAAGACATTAAAAGCATAGCTGTTAAATGCTAGCGTTCTTGAAAAGAAAAAAAAAAAAAACCAAGGTGTTTGAACGACAGGTTAAGTTGAAGCTCAGCAGAGACCCGTGTGAACCAGCCCTTAGGGTTCATGGAAACTCAGATAATTTGTTCCACAATTTAAAACATTTAAAGAAAATATTTAATAGATGGTAGTGTACTGTATAAAGTAAACATTTGAAAAAGAGTTTCACTATAATAGGATCATTGCTATCTGTTGGCTTCTACAACCTTTTTTTGTGTGGTTTTAACAAGAAATATATCCAATGACAGTTGCCTTTGCCTACTTTTGAGGTTTTCACAAAAATCTCTCATTATACAGTCCCTAAACTCAGAAAAAGGACAATCCTGCAGCGTCAAAGGGAGAACCATTGGCTCATTTGTGATGACGTGACCCGAGTATGCTTATCAAGTCAAAACGTAATACAATGTTTTGCTTGTCTTGCAAAGCGTTCTTAACCACTTTATCCACCACTGCAGTATATCTACGTCCTCTGTGACTTTATCTAAGCCACGAGTCAGTAGATATACGTCTTGTAGCAGAAGCAGTGCTGTGTAGGATTGGGCTTGCTCCTGTGCACATTTCTGGCACTATCTGATGCAGCACTAATTGGTGAACGGGAATATATGTTTCCTGAGCTAATGAGATTTATTTTTACCATTAAAAATACTTTTATTTTCTCAGTTCATAGTGAAAAATACACTCTGTGGCAGGATTTCAGAATCAAATATCTTTACCATAAATTATGACAGGAACATAATCTAAGTTTTGTGATAAGTGGTAAGAATAGCCAAACAAAATTTGTGTTTTTTATCTACAGTAGAACTTTTTATTTTTAAACTGGAATTGGTAAAACTGAGAAACAATGTGTTTTTCTATTTCTTTCCTTGTTTTCCCATTAAAATTCATAGAAAACAAAATTGTTTGAGGCAAAAAATGTCATACAATGAAAGCCAATATATATTTCATTTCTGTGTCATAAGTAGGGATAAAGTTATTTCTGATTAAAGAAGACCATAGCAAAACTGTCAAAACTGCTCTTGGAAAGTGGGAAACAATGTCTGGATGAGAAGTGGTTAAGTTACTTGCAGTCCAAGGTTTTACTGTATATGTCTTCCTGAAATCAGATTGAGATGTCAGTACTACATTTGCATAACAGTGTAAACTGTTATTACTACAGTACATTTATTTGCTTGGTGTCACTGTAATCTTTCATAACAGAGAGTCTATGTGGTTTTTATGAAATTTCCTAGTGTTTACAAAGTCAGCGGTGAATCTAAATAAATATATATATATAAAAAAAAAACTGGTTGTTTTACTAACTAGGTAAACTGCCAAGGTGTCAGTACCTCCTTTACCCAACAAGTAAACCCAATTAGATTGTGATTGGTGTTTTTACACCATGTTTTCTATGTTTATCCATGAAGCGGAAGCAGTATTTAGCAACTGATCTAGTGTTAATATTCGGCATTCACTATCTACTCCAGTTTATTCTGGTCACATACGTAGCACTCTTGACTGAGCCATCTTTAAGCAATCTAAACATTGACTGTATAATGTGAGTGTCAGCTAGAGTGGATATTGTTTGAATAGATTGCTTAGGTAGGCCGTCACACTGCATAAATGTCAGCCACAATACCCAAAGATTGCTCAATCACATTTCCACATTTGCGGCCAGAATAACAGCCCAATGGATGAGCTGAGACAGCTCTGCGCTGTGTAGAAATAAGCACAATTCCACCAGTCTCCTCTAACTGCAATATACTTCTCCAAGTAGCATTAATAAAATGTGATAAATTCTCAGTGTGGCGTGCATCTTCTTGCTGTTGTCCTAGACTGTCTGCAATTCCCTCGCTCCCGGGAGCTGAGCATATGGTGAAGGACTTGCTTTCCTGAAACAAGTTCCTTCTGAACTTTATTAAATACCTTTTCTATTTCAGACAGTTTGAACATGTTCATAAGGGCCGGACTATCTGAGGACACATACTGCTGCTACAGATAATTAGTGGATATTTAATGCTTATCTCTAGGCGCAGATCTAAAAACCCACCAACAGCTTTGTAATCGATGCTCAAAAACTATATACATTTCTAAACTTTTTTAAAGAACTTCTTAAAGTGTATCTGACCTGAAGTTGAGGTCAAAAATCACATACTTACCTAAAAAGAGGAAAGCCTCTGGACCCTGTAGAGGTTTTCCACGCCGTCCTCCAGTCCCCCATTGCCACTAGAGGACCCCCAACGATTTCCGACAAGGAATTGTCAGAAATCTGATCGCGGCCTCGCTTCTCTTCAAGCACAGCCATACTGCGCCTGTGCAAGCACAGCTACACCTGTGCAGTAAGCCGGAGCACTCGTGCATGAAATGCTCCGTCTGCGCAGGCTTGTGCAAAAACAGGAGCAGAAAACTTTTGGGGGATCTGCGAGCAGGGGACCGGAAGATAATGTTCCAGAGGGCACCAGGCCACAGGGGAGGACAGTGTGGGAAGCCTCTCTAGGATCTCCTTAGCTTCAGCTCGGGTTTGCTTTAAAGCCAACTTTACTAAGTGCATACTTTGTGACAGTGTTCGCATCTTGACGTAACAGACATGTTTATAATGTCGATCCTATTTCTATCCCAAAGTTGTTATCTTTTTTACCTGCCTGAAAACTGTTATCTTACCGATGATCAGGGACATAATGAGAATATGGTAGGTATGGCATGTGCTCAGTGCACCATGCTAGCTATACTACCAAGGGTCCAGCTATCAACTCCGCAACAAGATGGGAGAGGACCTGGGTTCCTGGGCCGCCATGTACTCCAATATCTAGGAGAACTTCTGCTGGGCACAACTCCTTCCCCTTACACTACACAACCCCCCTCCCATTTGTGCCTGGCTGTCCCATTTCCCTTCTTCCTTTGGGGGTCTGTTGGTTACTGTCATCTGTCTTACTGGGGCTCTTCATGAAGGTCTGTTACGAGCAACATTTTGCAGCATGCGCAATCGAGAATGCAACCAATTTTCATCACGAAATTGGTCACATTGTTGGTCAGGCATGCACTTGGCGGCACCGATTTTCATCCAGTTCGATTATAATAATCGAATTGGATGGTTGATCGGCTGTCAAGTCGCCTGTTGTATGGCCACCTTTACCTGGATCAATCATGGGTGATATCTGCTACTGGAGTCTGTCTGTCTATCACTAGGTCCTGTCATGGGGGTCTTTCTGTCACTGAGGTTTCTCAGTCACTGTGGTCTATTACCTGGGTCTATCATGTGGGGCTGCCTGTTACTGTGTTCTGTCCTGAGGGTCTGTCTGTTACTGACCACTTAACACTAACCCCCTCCCCCAGAAGAGCTCATGCAGAGCAGTGGGCAGCAGAAACGCCTTACAAGAGCTCTGGGCATCGGTTCTCTGCACTTTCTGAAGTTCTCAGCTGCTCTTTTTTATCCGCTCTGTAAGACTCCAATGTGTGCATGTGACCTGATGTAGGTCAGGTGACATATCGGGAGCTGTACTATTAATCTCTGCATGGGATCTGGTGTGATATCAGTTCATGTGGCAAGTTTGGCAATCTGCAGTTTCGGCTGCTTCCTTTCCTTCATATAGGGGGTCCCCTCAAACAGCAGACTCCTCCTGTGCCGGCAAGTGTACACGAGTGCTTGCTAGATTTTTGCAGGATGGACGGTTGTGTGTACAGTGGCCACTCTTCATAAAGGCTGCAGCATTAATATGTTACCAGCAGTGCTTATAGATCTGTTTGGGTTTTAATGCACCGTAGTTTTTAGTATGGATTATTGCTATTGTGGTAGTCTACCAACTTTTTGATGTAATAAAAGAATTGATTGATACAGAGCTTTAAATCGTATTTCTTTTCACATACCGTATGTTCTACATCCGGAGCTGTACTGAGTAAAGCAGAAGAGCAGCCAGCAGCTGTGGAAGTGTAGAAAACCGGGACCTGGAGCACAGGTAAAATGTTTGCACTTCGTGGTGTTCTAAGTATTCAGAGAGCAATGCCCCCATTCTCCCCCCTATTTACTGGTGGTTAGTTGAGACTAATGGTTGTTCGAGTCCCACTGCTGCACGCTGTTCTCAATAATGACAGAGCAATGCCCCCATTCTTCCCTGTTTACTGGCAGTTAGTTGAGACTGACGGTTGGTAGAGTCCCGCTGCTGCACACTGTTCTGAATAATGAGAAAACAATGCCCCCATTTCCCCCCCATTTATTGGTGGTTAGTTGAGACTGACGGTTGGTAAAGTCCCGCTGCTGCACACTGTTCTGAATAATCAGAGAACAATGCCCCCATTTTCCCCCCATTTACTGGTGGTTAGATGAGACTGGCGGTTGGTAGAGCCCCGCTGCTGCACACTGTTCTGAATAATGAGAAAACAATGCCCCCATTTCCCCCCCATTTATTGGTGGTTAGTTGAGACTGATGGTTGGTAAAGTCCCGCTGCTGCACACTGTTCTGAATAATCAGAGAACAATGCCCCCATTTTCCCCCCATTTACTGGTGGTTAGATGAGACTGGCGGTTGGTAGAGCCCCGCTGCTGCACACTGTTCTGAATAATGAGAAAACAATGCCCCCATTTCCCCCCCATTTATTGGTGGTTAGTTGAGACTGACGGTTGGTAAAGTCCCGCTGCTGCACACTGTTCTGAATAATCAGAGAACAATGCCCCCATTTTCCCCCCATTTACTGGTGGTTAGATGAGACTGACGGTTGGTAGAGCCCCGCTGCTGCACACTGTTCTGAATAATCAGAGAACAACGTCCCCATTCTTCGCTAGTTTACTGGCGGTTAGTTGAGACTGATGATTCGTCGAGTCCCGCTGCTCCGTGCTGTTCTCAATAATGAGAGAGCAACACCCCCATTCTCCCCCCGTTTACTGGCGGTTAGTTGAGACTGATAGTTGGTGGCGTTCTTCTGCTGCATGCTGTTCTGAATAATCAGAGAAGTTGGTCGAGTCCCAGATAATCAGGACTCTACTGTATATATATTTTTTTTTATTCAATTTTTTTTTTTTTGGGGGGGGTGATTCTGAAATTTAAGTTTAAAAAACATACTTTTTGTGTGACAAATAAGCACCTTATGGTTGTAATAATATATATTGTGTTAAAATATACCATGCTACCCATGCTTCCTTTGTGTGATTGTGTAGACAACGTTAGCCACAGCAGACAAAACAAGCATGCATTTTCCTCAGTGCAGACACTGCGAGGCTCTGGCTCATATGTCACCAGAATTACAGGATTAGGCAGACAAACACAAGTAACATATGGCATGAAAGTGACAGCAGGATTCTGCACTTACAGCTTACCTTCATCTGCAGCAAAACACTGCACAGACACGCCATACCCTGACAGCCTAACCGGCCTGAGAACAGCCTTCAAGCAGGTACAGCTCAGAAGAAAAAGCTGAAAGTCAATATATCGTTTTAACAAATTCTCTCCAACTGTGTTCTGAGTACATAACAAGAGTAACATTTGTCTGTTCCCTACAGGAAAATATACTAATAGTAATTAACTGAACTGGAGCACAGCTTTAACCGAGGAGTGTCATTGTCTAGTGCAGGGAATCCACCTGTAATGAATGGGAACGTATAACTGCTTCTTTATTCCCCAAACGCCTCAGGAGAACTAAAGTTATCTACACAAGTCTTACTCCCAACAGATATAAAAGGGCTTTTCTTGGGTAATTGATCTACGGGATTGCACAGAAAAAGCAAGCACACACTATGTCATATTTTGTAAAGATTATATTCCTTATTTGTTAAACACAAAGACATTAAAAATAAACGATTGTTTATTAATTTAGCCAAAAAACACAGAGCCAAAATACAAAATAAATTGCCATGTATAATAAAATGAACCAATTATAGATAGACATCCACGTGGCAAAAAAATAATTTCAAACTCAATGAATGTACAATCAATAGAATTGGGGAGACCTCTGATGAAGTAGCCAGGTCCACGATATGCGTGAGGTGTGGTAAGAACAGTAGCTGTCTGAGGAGGACACCTGGAACTTACTGTAGATCCAGAGGTAAGCAGACTACTGTATTTGTTCTGTTTGCATTGCACTTTATTTTACTATGAGCTTGTCACGATTGTGGAACTTTCCCCGTGATCAGCGCACAACGCGTGCGCTAACACGGCGGAGATCCTCCACAAGCGTATAATTTGCAGGAACCCAGCAAAAGGTGCTACGCACCTGTAGAGGGAAATTCCTGTCGGCAGATGGCGCTGGGGAGTGCAGAGGAACCAATCCTCTGTACCTCCACAAGTGCCAGACAGGAATTGTACGAAGCGCAGAACGCAATCGCAAGAGAGGCGATTGCGAATGAGATTGAGCAAAGGGATAGGTTGTATGTGTGTGCGCCAATCCAGTCGCCACCCCGCGACCGCGCACACACAACAGCAGATACGAAATAGGAATGCGATCGCGAGAAGTGCGATCGCGAGACGTGACACAAGGCAGAACAGAATAGAATACGAGGGTAGCAAAGGCACAGCAAATACAATAAGGAGATACGGAAAATAACAACCGCTAGCTAACCGCGAACACCGCACTCATTCGCAACAGTGCACGCGGTTATGCGCGATCTTCACGTGATAAGCACAATAGAGACAAGCACGCCTAACTAACCATAAACAGACAAACATGAAACAGGGGACGCGAGCGCTTGCTCAACGGTTACCTCACCGAGCCTGTAGCAAGCGTAGCGGACAAGACAGACACACGAAAAACAGGAACTAGGCAGAAAGGATCCACCGCTCTTCCGCCAGAGCCAGTGTGATCCAAGCAGGAACACAGATCAGAAAGATCCACAGCCGCTAACGCTAGCGGCTAGTGCGATCTAAACAAGACAGAGCGATTCGCTATCAACCGCCGCTGGTGACAGCGCAATCGCAACAGACAAGACAGAACAGAAGGATCCCCAGCGCTAGCAAAAAGTAGCTAGCGCGATCCCAGCAAACAGGACAGAAGAGATAGCTGGTAGCAACCGCTGCACCAGCTATACTCCAAGAACAGAGATCAGAACCATTTCCTGTCAACCACCATAGGGACAGGACAATGGCAAAAAGGCAAGACAAGACAGAACAGGCAATACAGATAATACAACCTGACTGGGCTAGAAGGGGAGCCTAAAGCAACCCCCAGGAATTAACTATACTAGATAGCAATGGCTGACACTCCAGCAGTGTCCATCAGGAACTGAGCATGGAAGGGAAATGTCCAGCAAAGCATTCTGGGAAACATAAAGCTCTTATAGTGCCAGTCATCAAAGAAGGCAGATAGGGGATTTGCATAACGAATGTATGCAAATTCCCCAGCAAGAGAACAGACCAGAAACTTGCAATGGAAAGACAGGTCTCTGTTCCAGAGACCTGCAGCCCACAGACTAGAGGAATGGACAAACAGCTGTCTGCCTGTGCAGCCAGCTGAGCGGATCATCACAGAGCTGCAGGAAGTCACTGTATTAGTTCGTGTTGCTTTGATTTATTTGTACCTGCAGTAGTTTATGCACCTCATTCCACAGGTATTTGTGATGGTCCACCTTCCCTTACTTGCTTAGTGTTCAATCGATTTATCTATTTTTTGGATTGTATATGGATTGATAACGAATCTGTCCCCACTATCCACTGATTTTTTTTTTAATGATTTTGAGGGAAGTACTTAATAAATTATATTGACTGTACTTTCATCGAGTTTCATATTACATGGATGCATCTATAAATATACGACTCGAATATTTATATTCGATTATTTATTAATTAGACATAGATCAAGTCCCTCTTGATCGATTATTTATTAATTAGATAAAAAGGTTTAAAACCTATAGCAGCCAGGGGTACAGGGAAGACTGTGGGCAGGACTGGCACAAGAGAGAGGATCTATAGCTTTGTATGGCATTAAGCAGTACAAGGCTAGCGGCTGCGGCACTGTGAGTGATATCAGTTCAGACCTCTGCTGAATATTGAGTGGGGAAAGGTGGTAAATGATGGATATCAGGTAGATGTCGGTCATTTGCATCTAAGCAGTGTACACCTACTAGCTTAAATGTGACCGACACATACTGTATTCCTCCACTGACAAAGCATCTTATGCATCAAAAGATGCCCATGCAGTACTGCAATCAGCATAGCCTGACCTCTGAGCAGGAGGAGTGTTTCCTCCAGGTACTGCTTATTGGGTTCACTGACCCATATGAAGCAACACTGAAATAAACTAGAATGGCATTTCAGACTGCAGTGGAAAGCAAGTAAAAAGAAGATGTACTGAGGAGACTTCTGCCCCGGCTGTGCTGATCACAGTGATGCATGGATGCTCGTAAATGTCTTTGTAAGCTTAGTGTTGAGATAGAACCACGGTAATCCCCTACAGTACAAGACTGGGAATCCAACATTAAACAAGAGCTACCGATTCTTAAACAGGTATATGAATGTAGGAAAATTCCTAAGAAATTTGAGAAGGTTTGGGCCAAATGGCTCAATCTTCATGACATTTTCTTGGACTAACGGTGTAAATGAAATAAACAGCTCGATACCTTGTACAATTATCTTGATGCTGGTACCGGGGTATGGACACACTCTGCGACAACTCTAACTGTATATAGGTTGTATGTTGTGTTATGTGTTAAGTATGCATCAGACACCGGTTAGATGATGCTGTATCCTTTATAACAAAATTCAATAAATATTGACTTAAAAAAAATGTCTTTGTATGGCTTTGTAATGGCTATAATGGGCAAAAATAGCAAAAAATAATTATTGCCTCAAAAATATATGTAACCCCCCTTCTTAAACCTAAAACAGGTCCCAACTCCCAATATGTCCCCCATTTATTTATTTTTACCTGACCTGGTTGCCTTTGCCTAACTGCAGGAAGTGTGCAGTGTCAGCGGAACTGTGGGATCTTTATTTTTTTTGCTGCAGTATTGAGGTTATGTCAGCATGCAAATAACAGAAAGCTTCCTATTTTATATAAAATAAGGACACTATAATAAGAGGGTAATGAAATACCCTCTCCCTATGAAGATTTTCCATAGTAATGTATGCCTGTTGTCTAGGTGATGTTTGCTGTGGGATTCTCAGTAATCTGTGGCAGTAGGGAGGGAAAATAAACACTGAGATAGGTTAAAAAGGAAGAGCAGTAATGGTGCATACACATGGGGCGCAACTGTTGCCACAAAAACGTGCGGCGACAGGTCCCCCGTGTGTATGACACGCTCGCCACCAACCGTCGCTAGTCCTAGCTGTGGCCAATCGCCGGCAACAGCTGTCGCCGCAACTTCGCCGCAACGGTCGCTAGTCCGCCACGCGTGTGTATGCGGACTAGCGACAGCAAACCATGCTCCATACACGGAGCTTCCGGCAGGGGGGAGGAACCTTCGGCGACAGCTTCCGCAGCATCTCTGTCCCTCTGTGCGCCGTGTGTACGGCTGCTGCACAGAGGGACCTGGCGACGAGCTGTCGCTGCTTTTTTTTTTTTTTATGTTGCCTGTGACTTTTGTGCCTCATGTGTATGAGGCTTCGAGGACAGTAAAGATGGTAACCAGCAGAAATATCCTTTTCTCTTTTTCATATAAGATTTCTCCTAAATCTGACAATTGACACTAAAAACAACAGGATATGAAAACTAAATAAGGAGTTTCTCATTGAATGATTCAGTATATACATTACTAAATATAGTAATTCTAATGAATTACATTAAGCATCAAAAATATGTAATCAAGAAAAATACATCCCTTAGACTCCAGTACTTCTGAGCCCAACTCTAGTTCTACCTAGGCATTTAGGGCAGCACGGAGGCGTAGCACTCTCACCTTGCAGCACTTCAAATACGAGCCAGGGCACTATCTGTATGGAGATGTATGTTCTACCGTTTCTTTGTGGGTTTCCTCAGAGCACTCCGATTTCCTCCTCATATTATGAGCTCCACTGAGAAACAGTTAGAAACAAGCCTATCTATATTCTGTGAAGCGCTGCAGAAGAAGTCAGCGCTGTATAAGTACTAAATAATAATAATAATGCGGGCACAAAACAGCTTACCTATAGGAAAGAATTACAGTGTAACCTGATGAATGGGGTTCACCTCGAAATATGTCATGTTACTGCTGAAAATTTGATAAACACAAGTTTATTGAGCCTATTGAGTGCCTGTTTCCTATTCACGGCAATGAACCATCTTATTCAAAAACTCCCTGTTAACCATCATCCAACTGTAAACAGCATGTTGTCTTGGTGTCACTTTTAAATCTAAACTCTCATTCGCATCCCAACAACAGAATGTCTCTAGGTATCACCACTTCCACCTGCACAAAATGTCTAAAATATTTTCTCCCCACCCCAACAGACCACTCCTCCCACCATTAGTAAATTCTTCCCACACACAGTTCCAAGACTTCTATAGGGTTCCCTTCACTCTGTGGAATTCCCTCCCTCATCCAATTAGTCTAGCTCCTATTAAGAAAACATTTAAACAAGCCCTTAAAATTCACCACTTCAAACTCACCTACCCCTATCTTAACTCTCCAATGCTAATAGGCATTAGCTCTATTTACCCTATCTATTGTATATTTCCCACCCTCTTAAAGTGGCCATACACTGGTCGATTTTCCATCAGATCGACCAACAGATAGATCCCTCTCTGATAGAATCTGATCAGAGAGGGATCCTATGGCTGCCTTTACTGCAAACAGATTGTGAATAGATTTCACTATGAAACCGATTCACAATCTGTGGAGCTGCTGCAGCATAAATTACATGATCCGGCCGGCGCGAGTCCCCCGGTCGCGGTGATACGCAATGGCGGAGCTGGTAATGTATTGCGTCGGTTGTCGGGAATTCGAACGCCGCTATCGACGCACTCCCGGCCCGCCGGCGATCGAGCAAAATCTTCCGCGAGGACGGATCGACGGGAACGATCGATTTCAGAACGGAAATCATTAATTCGGGCAGCGTTTGCACAACGATTTCACAGCCGATTTGATTACAGTGATCGAATCTGCTGTATATCGGCAGGAAAATTGTTAAGTGTATGGGCCCCTTTATGCTAGGTACACACCATACAATTTTCTGTTAGATTCTTCTGTAAGATTCAGGGCCCGTTTCCACTACAGCGAATCTGCATGCATTTCATGCATGCAGATTCGCATAGACAACAAAAGTGGATGGGACTGTTTCCACTTGTGCGGGTTTCTGTGCGGTTTGTCGTGCAGAAAAAATCTGCACGGCAGACCCATCAGAATTCGCATGCCGCACACCCGTGATTCGTCGGTAATGTAACTAAATAGGAAAACCACAAGCATTTTAGTCTTGCGTTTTTTTCCGGCACTTCCGCGTGCGTTTCCGTTTGAAAACCCATGTCAGTGCTTGCCGGCATTAACATGGTTAAAATCTCGTTGTACAAACCACGAGCGATTCCGCGTGAAAATCGGCATAGAAACGGCAACGAAACCACAACCGCATGCGGATTTGTTGCTGCGATTTTCCCATCTAAATCGCGCCGCAGTAGTGGAAACAGGCCCTTACATGCCAGATAGATAATTTCCAACATGTTGGAAATTATCTATCTAACCATCTATCTGCCGAGCAATTAGTCATTGTTCTACTCAGCAGGAGATAACCAGAAGACAATGCAAGAGAGATAATGACCAGTCTCTAGAGAAAATAATCTAACAGAAAATTGTATAGTGTGTACTAGGCATTAGATACTAAGCTTAGTAGGGTAGAGTCCTCTTCTCCTCCTGTGTCATAGACTGTATATGTAATGCCTATAGGTTTATTGTACAGTGCTGGGTAATGTTATGGGTTTATAAATAAGAAATACTGGTAATAATGATAATATTTGTGCATGCTAACTTAGAAGGTATCTATATGTGTCCCATTTATACATGTGCACAGTCACGTTAATGGCTTTTGCCCTAATGCACTTTACAAACGTTGCTCCTGCATTTTCAGCTTTCTTTTTCTCACATCTGTGTAATGCTAGTTCCACACACAGCCAACAGAAAAGTACTAAAAGGTGCGAAAAAGTAATATCAAACTTTAACCTGGAATAACTTATTGTGAGAGCCTTTTTTCTTGTTTGCTATGTGCTGACAAAGGGTGAGAAAAAGATTTGAGGTGATAAAACATGAGAAATATTTTGAACAGGAAGGGCATAGACTGAGAACAAAGCTTCAAAGCCCTCAAATGGAAGGGAAAGGAAGCAGAATAAAATATCTACAATGTAGTGTTGTATAAATTATGAATGCAGAATGTCACAAACACTTACTTATAGTCATGGGATTGGGGGCCTATTAATAAAAGTGGCAATCAGCTGTGGGGCTCGGACTGCATTTCAATTTCAGAAAACATTAGTGAGTTGTGAATTGCAAAGCGATTTTCAGCACGATTCTCGTAGTGATCGGGTTTTGCCACTTATTCCCTTGAATGTGATTGTGGCAAGAATGCTGCAGGAATGCTTTTGTGATCACAACACTGCCGTGGAACCCCCTGTGCAGAGTGCAGTGCTTTTCTGATCGCTAGTGATCAGAAAGCTCTGATAAAATCACTGTAGTGGGTCCCTGACCTTAGCCCTCTTTAACATAAATAGCTGGGCGGCTGTTCTCATTCTTCACTAAGGTACTTGCTTGAACTTGGCACAGGTGGTGGAGAGTCATCCATCCAATATGATTTTTGATATAGGTGAAAAATAAATGGCGACCAGTACGCAGGTCACAAGTTCTTTGCAAATAAAGCCCTGGTTGGCATGTGGAGGTAGCCATCATAATATGTGTTAACACCTACTGAGTATGCCTAGTAGTGAGGAATCACAGTTGCCTCCTGATAGGAATGTAAAGAATTGTAAACATGCAACTTTTCCGCCCAGCAATCCTCCAAACTTGGTCTGTTGGCCGATAGTTGGGCGTGTGAACGCTTGATAAACTAGATGAGCGACTGATAAGAGACAGATCTACTCACACGACTGTTGGGGTGATATTGTGCAGTTGGCTGCCTGTGTACAATTCGTTTGAACGACTTGTTTTGAATACAGCGGTATTGTGCAGTCGGTCGTTCCGCTTGTATGCAAATTAGTTGGTCATTCAGTTAAACTGGTGCATGAAAAATACAAGTCGTGTAATAGCTTGGTTGTATGGTCGATCATGTTGTCGGATCGGTCATGCAGAAAAATTGTATGTAAGTATGTACAAGCCTTGTTATGCAGAAGCAGAGATACAACTTTTTTTTTACTGTTGTAAGGCCAGAATGCTTTCAGGACAGAGGCTGTGAGACTGCAGTGGTCATCTCAGTGGCAATATTTATTCATACATAAGCACAATCGGTTATCTATTTTGGAAACTCTGAATTTAGCAATACAGAAGATGCCAGTGCTGATTATCACCCTTATCATTCTTCAATGAGTTAGAGCCTGTGGAGGTATGTAGGTCACATGCCACATGCCCTGTCACTTCATAGGTTGCATGCTTATCCTAGGGCACTGGCTCACTAAGCAGTGAGTACTGCATAAGGATGGCAGCCCAGGGCACTGCACCTTTAAAGACAGCTCAAGAACAGTAGCTCCCATTAAACATGCCATTGTGTTTACCTGAATTGCCCTCAGACCAAGAGGCAAGATCAGCACATAAGATGTAACAGAAATAGAAACTGCTATTCCAAAATACAACTAAAAATAATTTTAGGTGGGAAGAAAAAGTACAGGACAGGCTATTGTGATTGCTTTCAGAACACGATGACTCTGGCAACATATGTCCTTCCCCGCCTTGCTGAAGCGACGTTGGGTTTGAATTCGAGAGAAACAACTTGTCACAAACAAGAAAAGCACATTAGCATTTGGTACAGGTGCTACAGGAGAGAAATGTACAGAGCACAGGTGGTGGAGTCATATGGAGGCTATGTGAGTGTCTTACCGTGATGTAGAAATGCTAAATCCATGGTGTGTATGACTAGTCAAGCTGTAATGAATGACACCAGCTACTAATGCATGAGCTGCAAGCAGGCAAATGGAAACCGTTCAACCTGTTTGCATTGGGGCACTAAAGATGGCTGAGCAGGTGGGATATGTATTTAATTACATATATATGCCTAATACACACCATGCAATTTTCTGTTATGCTGGGGATACACGGTACGTTTCTGTACCGTGTCTCGACCAGCTGATCCGGCCAGCTGACAATATTCAGCTGGCCCGATCAAGCCGCGCGACCCTCGCCCGATCCCCGCCGGCGAACAACAGCAGGGAATCGAGAGCTGATGAAGAAGCGCCAGCGGGGATGAGAGGCAATCGATCCGCGCGGACGAGCGGGGACACGGCTGGGGTCGATCCAGCGGCTAATCGGCCGCCGGATCGACCCGTGTATTCCCAGCATTAGATTATTTTCTGTAGACACTGGTCATTATCTCTGGTGCATTGTCTTCTGGTTATCTATCGCTGAGTAGAACAATGCCTAATTGTTAGGCAGATAGATGGTTAGAACATGTTGGAAATTATCTATCTGGCAGGTAAATCTAACAGAAAATTGTATGGTGTGTACCTAGCATTATATACATGATAATATATGTACAATAACTCTATCTATCTATCTATCTATCTATCTATCTATCTATCTATCTATCTATCTATCTATCTATCTATCTATCTATCTATCATCTTTATCAGTATGAAAAAAGCTTCCCTGATCTCGCACACTCTTATTTTAAACTTTAAATTATAAGTAGAAGTGGTAACGTACCCGCCACCTACACTGCCTGCGCATATTGTTAATATCATTATTTCACAGAACAATAGCCTATTAGATGTTGAACGGGTAGGATGAGAAGCGTGGCTGAGAGCTGACAGTATAAGCTTGTTTGCTTTAAGGCAGAGTTCCTTATTAAATCCTTCGCAATGCAAATTCACATTAATACAGACAGCCCATGTAAATCAATGGGCTCCTTCATATCTGATGTGAATTTTCGCATGCAGGAAGAAGCGGACAGCCTGCAGTACTTTTTCATACGCCGCACTTTCTTTCTATTGTGTACATTATGCTGCTCTGAAAATAAAGAGTATTTTTCCATATTAACATGTGTGTAGTCCAAAAAAATTTGAAAAAATATATGTGTGTAGTTTCCACTCATACACATGTGAATATAGCCTAAGAGAGCCCAAACATTACTTAATATTGCAGCTCAATCGACCTTCCAGTTCGATCATTTTATCAAATCAGAGCCACAACATGGTGGCCTGATTGGTAAAAGCAGAAAATCTCGGTCGCAAGGGCTCGATTGGGTGTGCAGTGGTGACGGCGTTCGATATATTGCGACGTTTGATGGATCCCAGCCAGTGTTTCTTCAAGTGTATGAGTTCCCCCGTGTGTATTGCTAAAGGCTCACCTATCCACAGGCACGACTTCTGGCCTCCTCCGTTGTCTGGCGTCGTCTTGAGTACCTGTTCCACGTGACACTGGCTCATGTTGTGACACCACTAGATGCGCTGAGTCACATGGTATAGAGCGCTCGCAATGACATTGAACACTGGAGGAGGCTAAGAGTGGTGCTGACACAGAGGTGAGCACACTGAACACAGGCACAGGGACACACACGCTCTCAGACACTTGGCGCATTGGGAGGGGGGCTGGCAGGCAACAATGATGATACTGGAAACATTTCCAATAATTGCTGTACAGTGTGTGGGCAGGCAATAGATCCCTCTCTAAATTTGATCAGAGAGGGATTTATATAATGGTTGATCTAGCCATACATCAAGTAATGTATGGCCAGCTCCAATGTTTCCTTTGTATAAGCAATTGCTTGTGGTAAGAATGACTGGGAACTACAGTATCCCCAAGAAAATATTACACACACAGTCACACCACCACTTAATCCACTTAGTTATTCTCTAAAAACATGAAATATGCTTTATACAACTATTCCCCTACCTAAATGTGAAAATATATATGTCCCTAAAACTTCTTGCGCATAAGCTCCTTTGACTGATGTTGCCCTTTGGAGATTGGGACCTAATGCCTTGCGCGACATTGCTGCGCTAGCTTTGTAGCTGACAGTGCAATCTGTTGCTATGCAGGTGGGCGGAGGATGATGGAGTGGCGCATATGTGACATCACACGGTGGATGAGGGAGTGGCATTCACAAAGGGGTTGGCCATTGCTTGGCCAAGTTGATCCCTCAAGCGGATCGCTTGCGGAGTGGTGGTCAGGGCCTCTGTACACATGCCTGACTTTTGATTGAGGCACCTGTTATTGGCTGACTCACCTGACTTTAGTCAAGCATGTGTACAAGGCTTTAGGCCCCATTCACACTAGAGCGTTTTGCCGGCGATTTCGGCAAAATGCTCAAGCGCTAACACTTTTTAAAGCGCTAGTGCAATAATAACCTACGGGCCTGTTCTCACTTGGGTGATTGCTAAAAAAAATAATTGTATCCTGCACCAGTTTCAGGCGATTTCCTGGCGATCGCGTTTAGTGCTATAGAAGCGCTAATCGTGATCGCCAGGAAATCACCCCAAGTGTGAATGGTGTTAATCACCAAAAAAAGCCAGAGCAAAACGCTAGCAAAAGCGCTAGCGTTTTGTAAGTGTGAATTGGGCCTTAGAACAAAGGAGCAGTCTTGTTCAACCAATCAGACAATATATTTATTGTCACAAAATGAGATTGCTGTGATGACTCAGCAGTAAGCTGCTACTTTACACTCTACACAGGGAATGTTCTGACAGTATTCACCATAAAGTGCAGTGAAGTAAAGTGAGGTTAGATGGGGTGGTGTCTGCCTGGGCTATATAGAACCACCGGACAGACAACAATGGCTGGATAAAATTATGAATATTTAAGTAGATAACATTCATCCTAAATACTGTATTTTCATCTGTGTATTTAAAGTGCTCTGCACCAAGCAGCACCTGTCATGTATATGGGTGAACAAAGGTCAGTTCCACATAAAACCAATACAATTTAGCGGGTAAGCCTCGTGCAGGCTGGACAGGTGTTCCTGAGCACTTGCTCTTTCTCTCCCTATGTGAGCATACATACTCATATACAAAATGCAAAAAGGAAGGGCTGCCTTAATTTAGCATAATCTTTATATATTATGCTAGCCTGACTGCTACAAATATCAGATTAATAATCTCCAGCAGGTCCTGTTATTCACCTTATTTTCAGGCACTGGAAATACTCCCTTGGGTTGTCATCCTCTGGTCATGCACCAATGCAGAAGCAAAATCATGTGGTGGGAATGGGTGGGGCCATTGATCTCTAAAGATATCGGTTCACACAGCATCTGTTGCATTTTGCTATAGTGCAATGGGCAACAGACATCCGAGGGACAGTGCAACAGATGCTTGCTGTTCAATGGCCCTCTCACACATATTATTTGTGTAGCTGAGAGTTGCAGTGCAATGCAGCCTTGCAAAATGTTCGCACAGCGAATACACAATGGACATAATACAAGTCTATGGCAACACAGGGGTACTGCCTGTACAATTCAATCTCAATTCACTAAGCTTATCTCCTGTCTTTAATAACGTTTCTAGAGTTATCACCATGGTGATGATGCATGTAGTATTCAGGAAACATTTTACCTCAGGCAAACCTAAAGTTAACTCTTCTGTCTTTTAGTTAACTCTTTGATCCTTAAAATAACTCCAGAATTCTAAAGTTAAAGACAGGCTGTTAATTACCGTAACATGTGAAAATAACTACAGAGGAGGTAACGTAAGGAATTAAGAGATAAGATACCTCTATCACTGGGCCATATGCAATTCTCTTTTTCACCTGAGTTTTCACCTAGGAGATAATTTTTCATCTTTGATTTTAAATAACTTTCCAGTACTTTTCAACTAAAAAAGTACCAAAAAGTTGGTGAAAAAGTACTATCAAAATTATTTTAATCATTTTCTTGCCTTCTGGGGGCTTAAAAGGCATTTTATTGACAAGTTTAAAAATATCACCTAGGAGAAAACACAGGTGAAAAAGTGAATTGCATATGGGCCACTGTGTGGAGGTAAGTTTTCTCTTGCCTTATTATCTCCAGCATGATCTTAGTGAATTAAGGCCAATACATAGCAGCCAGAAGCCAGTTTCTGCATTGGACAAGATGTGGCATCAAATGAAAAAAACTGACAGGAAAAATGCATTGGCCTCAATTCACCAGAGAGGAGTTAGTAAGAGATAAAAGGTCGGTATTTTATTTCATGCAGTGTTTTAACACTTTGTTTGCAATTCACCACTGTGAGGATAGAGAGAGGAGTGTTCGGTAGCAGGCGATAATGATGCGATAATGGAGTGATATGGATGCGAAAACCGTGCGATAAATGGTTGATAGTTATGCGGTGTTAGTGATTTGCATGTGATACTTTGCCTCTCTGGATGCTGGAAGTAAAGGATTGTGGGTAGGAGGAGGAGGTTATTACCAGCATGTGACCGCAGAGGGGTTCCCTCCCTGTTTTTGACCCTCTCCTTCCATTACAAATCCCTCCCTTCGTTCTGCATATTAAGTATATTAACCAATATTAAGCATTTATAATATTAAGTGGATGGGTGAAACGGAGGAGGTATTTGGATACATTTTCACACTCCCTCCCGATGAAAAATGTATCCAGATTCCTCCTTCCTTTCGCCCATCCACTTAATATTGTAAATACTTAATATTGCTTAATATGCTTAATATTGTAAATGGGCTGCTCTCTGGTGCCTGAGATATATACAGTATAGGCTGTTACTGTGTGCTGCTAGTAAACTAGCTGCAGAGTGAGCTGCTCTCTGGTGCCTGAAATGTGTACAGTATAAGCTGTTACTGTGTGCTGCTAGTAAACTAGCTGCAGAGTGAGCTGCTCTCTGGTGCCTGAAATGTGTACAGTATAGGCTGTTACTGTGTGCTGCTAGTAAACTAGCTGCAGAGTGAGCTGCTCTCTGGTGCCTGAAATGTGTATAGTACAGGCTGTTACTGTGTGCTGCTAGTAAACTAGCTGCAGAGTGAGCTGCTCTCTGGTGCCTGAAATGTGTACTGTATAGGCTGTTAGGGCCCGTTTCCACTAGAGCGAATCCGCATGCGTTGTCTGCATGCGGATTCGCATAACCAATACAAGTGGATGAGACTGTTTCCACTTGTTACTTTTTTGGTGCGTTTTTCTGTGCAGGATTTTTCTGCACGGTAGGGCCTGCAGAATTCGCCTGCGTGAGGAATGCAGGCGATTCGCAGGCTATGTATTTAATAGGGAAAACGCACATGCGTTTTTTGCCGCGATTTTGCGTGCGAATTCGCACGAAAACTAATGCAAATTGAACCAGGCAGTGACATGGTTAAATTCGCATATACCCTGCCTATGCGAAATCGCGGCAAAAAACGCACGCGGAATCGCATCCGCATGCGATTTCGTCAGCGGTGGAATCCCGGTGATTCGCACCGCACTAGTGGAAACGGGCCCTTACTGTGTGTTGCTAGTAAACTAGCTGCAGAGTGAGCTGCAGCAGCTGTGAGAAAAACCACATATCTCCAGGTACATTCAGGGGATAAATAGATGAAAAAATAACGAATGGCCACACACCCTTTTTTCCCTGGTGAATTGCGATTTTGAGAAAAAATAACGACTAATTATCGCCTATTTATCGCACATTTATCGCATGGATTTCTCTCTGTCGATATTTCACCCTATACTTCTGGAGAATTGCTATTTGGAGATATCACAGGAGGTAAATTACCTCCCATGAGATAAATAGGTTGATAACCACTGGTGAATTGAGGCCATTATAACTAAGGGCCCGTTTCCACTAGCGCGAATTCGCATGCAGACAACGCATGCGGATTCGCATAGGCAATACAAGTGGATGGGACTGTTTCCACTTGTCAGTTTTCATTTGCGTTTTTATGTGCAGGATTTTTCTGCACGGTAGACCCTGCAGAATTCGCCTGCGTGTGGAATGCAGGCGAATCGCAGGCAATGTATTTAATAGGGAAATCGCATGCGTTTTTTGCCGCGATTTCGCGTGCGATTTTGCATTGAAAGTAATGAAAATTGACACAGGCAGTGACATGGTTAAAATCGCATATACCCTGCCTATGCGAAATCGCATGCGAAATCGCGGCAAAAAACGCATGCGGAATCGCATCCGCATGCGATTTTGTCAGCGGTGTTATGCGGCGATTCCGCACCGCACTAGTGGAAACGGGCCCTTATTAACGTTTCCTTAAGTAATGGTGTTAACCAAACAAAACCTTAAAAAATGCATTAAGCTAGTACTAACATCTTCAGCACTACCCATTTAATCACCTCCTCTATTCTCCCCAGCTCCATTTCCTCTGGCGGGGCAGCCTAACTTTGTTTTATGACAACAAAGACCACATGACATGCCCCTGGAAATGGAAGATGTGCCATGGTCCTGAGCTGCTGGGGATGCAACCTTTGGTGTGGTGAAAATTAGCTTCCCCCATTCCAAAACTACTCTCTTTCCTTTATATAAACCCAACTATAAATTCACGTTATAGTACAGAAAAGCTGATTTCCTTTAGGCTTCTTTCACACTAAGCCGTTGCGTTAGGTGCTACGTTAAGGTCGCATAATGTGCACCTAACGCAACGCATGGTGGTGGTGGTGGCAGAGGACGTTAGCAAAGAGCCGCGTTAAGCGCCTCTTTGATGTGTCCGTGATGCATACTATAGTACGCATGCGCTGGTGGAGACCACGTGAGCGGAACACTCCGCATCACGTGGTCCCGCCAGTGACGTCAGCACAGTGCAGTGAATATTAATTAGCCATGTGGCTAATCACTGCGCCTGTGCAAGCAGGCTAACGCGGAAAAGCCGCTCTAACGCCGTAGCATGCTGCACTTTAGATTGACATGCAGCGTTACAATGTAACGCAGCGTGGGCACTGTGAACAGCCCATTGCAGTTACATTGCTGTGTGTTGGGGAGCGTTACAGGCTGCACTAACGTGCACCTGTAACGTCTCACTGTGAAAGCAGCCTAAATGCCTACAGACAATTGCATTTTTTAGATGCCTCAATAGAGTAGAAAGCAAATCTCGTATTCCTTCTTCCCACCACACTCCCCCAGCTGAAGACAGCAGACTGGTCCATCACACTCCAGAAAACAGCCATGCATGCTGATCGGTTTAGCCGAGTGCAGTAGGATAGAGGATATTCTCTGACAGCTTAGCCTCTGCTCAGTTATACAGCACAGCGGGTTTCCACAATGTGGACTTAGATTTGTAGGAGACGGTTTTAAAAGGTTTTTGCAATGCACCAATACATAAACAGGCAACAAGCACAGAATGAGTGTCAGCACAAACGAGTGGATTAAGGAGAAAGCTGAGAAGCCAGTTGAAGCCCAAGCTGAACCAGTCAAGAAGGCTGGATGCAAGCTCAGAAAAGCAAAAAGGATTTTCATCCATACTAATTAATGACAGCAAGCTGTGAATGGAGAGGAGGTGGGGCGAGACATGAGTGTGTGAGGGGAGATGTGTGGTAAACAGCAGACCTCAGACTGAAGACCTTACACACAGATAGAATGAAGCCACCAAGGAGGGGTCATCCATCCTTACGCCACAGAGAGTCACTGCTGGAAAGAAAGACACAAAATACAGGGAGAGGGGTGCAAACAGGGAGAGAATAATTTCTGAGTTTGAGCAGTAGGTTAGACATAGGGTAGCATCCCAAGCAATATCCAATTTATATAGAGCTCCTGGAGAGCAACCAGACACTGTCATGGAAGTAACAGCTGAAGGTTCTCCTTGGACAGCATTTTAGAGTTTTGACAGCTGGAAAGTAGGAGAGAAGTGTATATATCCATTAAAGCAAACAAAGTCCTCATTAACAAAAGTGGAAGCCATTTTGTTTTGTTTTCTATGAGGGCCGGCCATGGCCTTGGTTTTTCCAAACCTTAAGGGGCTGACAGGAAAAACATACCAACCGTATACTTTCTCTATGAGGGAGAGACAGAGAGACATTAGGAAGAGCAGGGAGAAGAGAAAATATCAGTACTTTCTGGTGTTGCAAAGGGATAATGGCAAAGAACACACAATGAATACAATGTAGAATCTTGGAGGAGATGGAGCTATGCAAAGGGGAATCCATGAATAAGCAATGGTAATGAAGACCACACCCACCCTCCTTCCTAGGACTTCCTTCCCCAACATTACATGTTATTACATTATCTGATGAAGCATCAAATAGTAAATGCAACAAACACAGATCCAGAAAGGCTTACCTGGGTTAAAAGAAAAATAGAAATATAAAAAAGAAATGTACAAGAATCTATAGAAGATGGCACACTACCTACTGACTGCATCTGCTTACCGCAGGGACCTTTGTGTTTCACTGGAATGGCTGATTTCTGGACGCACTCAGCTTTTTGCCTCTCGCAGTCATTGGCATATGTTCGGCTGTCCCGGCCGCAGACAGGCTTGTAGGCGCCGTCACAGGTGACGCGATCACAAGAGCAGCGCGGTATTCCACGACGATTAAGGCACACAGCATTGTGCTTACATTCATCCTTGCACTTGTCTGTGCAGAGAAAAGAGGGGATGAAATATGAGTATCACCCACAAGTTAATTGACTAGCATGTTACAAGTTTATCACTTATTAGGACTTCAAAAGTAAACAATTGTATTAAAGACCATGTAAAGTAAAAATAAATAAAATAAAATTGCAATGTATGAATTATATGTCCATATCTAGTGCTTTGTATTCTCTATACTGTATAGCCCTTTAGTTAGCTGACTTATACTTGATTATATATCTTAAATGTCAGCTAATCTTTAACTTTCTGTTAAGGCTCCTACACATATGCAACTTTTCCACCCAACTGTCGTCCAAACAGGAGGCTAGGCTAGACTAGATTCTGGCGACTAGTAACAGGCAGTTCGCCAGAATCCAACAGGTGGATCAACTCATGTGGCTGTTGGGCTGATATCGTGCGGTTGGCCACGCGTGTACAAGTCTTCGGAACGATTTGTACTTGTTTTGAATGCGGCCATATCATGCAGTCCTTCACTACACTTGTGTGTGCAATATGTAAATGAGTTGGTAATTTAGTTGGTTTGGCCATGTGGAAATACAGGTTGTGTCAACGGGTTGTTGTGCGGTTGGTCATGTCGCCCTGTTGGTTGTGCGCTTTGTTGGACGCGTGCACTAGCCTTGACTCAGACCTCCAGGGCATGATTTCCGGTGAGACACAAAGGTGTGTGATCCAGATACTACTGCAGCCAAATAGATCAGCAGTAGTGCTGGGAAACTAGTATTATTTAAAAGGAAATAAATATGGCCGCCTCCATATCCCTCTCAGTTCAGGTGTGCTTTAAACACAAGCTGATGAGTAAACTATATGCAGGGTGTCTCTCAGTCATGAGGACACTGCGTTGTGCTACGCTGTCAAGGAATGCTAAAGACCTGACATCCCTTAACCAACTGGGCGTTACGGATGAGCTCAGCTCGTCCAGTAACGTTGGGGTGGATTGCTCAGGCCCTGGTGGGACAATTTGCATACATTTTTTTTTTATACACCCAGCTACCACTTTGCTAGCTGCGTGTCTTACCCGTTCGCCGCCGCTCGCCGCCGATCCGCCGCTACCCGACACAAAAGAGGGCCCCAGCCTAGCAAATCACCGCCAGGCTGCGCTATGGGGTGGATCGGGACTCCCTGTGGCGTCACAACGTCATTCCGTTCGTCGCCATGGCGACCGGGGAAGCCCTGCAGGAAATCCCGTTCAGAACGGGATTTCCTGATAGGTATTTACGCCGGTGGTGATCGGAAGGGTGGGAGGGAGAGAGCAGGAGGGGGGAATTATGTAGCTAGCGATAGGCTAGCTACATTAATAAAAAAAATAGGTAAAAAAAAACCTCCCACGGCCGTGCACTGCACGGAATCAAAATGCTAGGGAGGTTAAACTGTGTATATTTTTATTAAAGCATCTCAGCAAAGGAAAAGCTTGGATGCCTACCTTTGAAGTTAAAAGATGTGCACAAACATCTGAGAAAAGACTACAAAAGCCAAAGGCAGTGATACATTCTGTGGAGTCCTAACTAAAACCACTGCATCATCACAATCCTAGTAAAAGATTGTATAAATAAACAATCACATTCTAACCACATGTGGTCAACCCAGCAGCTAATGGGTGATATTCTGAATATGTGAGGAGTACCTGTGTTCAGTTCAAACAAACAGTCGTGTGCAGTAGAAAGTCATGTCCACAATCATAAACCCACCCAACCACCCAGCAACAGAGCCATAGGCCTACACATGTTGTGCAGAGTGACACAAGCCCTCCTATACAGCAGTGTGCCTGAGCCAGTGCTGTGCCATTTCCAATATTTGTACCAAACTAACCCATGCATTGGCCTGAGCAAAACAAATGGATGATTTTTTTCTTCCATCAGATCTGATCACTCTGAATGACTCTACCAGTGATCTTGTCACTAAAACCAATCAGAGTAATTGCTAATGTATTTATGAGTAGCAGGACTGGGAGCAGTAGACAATTTTCATCCATTGGTTCAGCGATGAAAATTGTCTACTGCCCCCTCCCCCCAGAGATTGATTAAAGAGAAGGTCCAGGGAAACTAAAAATCGACTTACCTTGGGCTTCCTCCAGCCCCTTGTAGCCATCCTGTGCCCTCGGCGCTCAGGTGGCTCCCGTTCCCATCTTCCTGCGCTCTAGTGTGCGTCTCACAGAGTTGCACTGACGTCATCCGGGCTGTACTGCGCAGGCACAGAACTAATGCGCCTGCGGGGAACAGTCTGGATGATGTCAGTGCGACGCTGAGAGCCACTTGTGCAGGTGCTGTGGCCATCGTTAGCCGGAGTGGATCCCAGGCCACCGACGGGGAGCGGAACTGTGGCGAGGGCACAGTATGGCTTCAAGGGGTTTGAGGAAGCCCCAGGTAAGTAGATGTTTTTTTTTTGTTTTTTTAAAGCTGCTTGGATGTGTCCTTTAATATGGGGCCCTAGGCAAGGTAGTAGATTTAGGACCCCCTTGTGCTCTTTTTGGTAAGCGAGAGAGGCCAGAGTAGGTAGCTGGTGGGCCCCTCGACATCCACTAGGCCCCAGGCACCTGCCTAGATTGCCTGGTGGGTGATCCTGCTCTGCCCCCCCCACAAAACTTCAATGGGGCTCCCCGATGTTCACATCCTTTCCCTTGACTACCACTGGTGACCCTCACAGCCTGGGGGGGGGGGGGGGGGGGCAGCTTGCAAGAGTCATGAGACAAGTGTCTCCACATCGTCATCTTCACTCCCATAGTATCTGGAGGACAGACCCCTTTACCGGGGAGTGAAGTAGTAGTTGGGACCCCCTTACAGCTCTGGGCCTCCCTGCAGTCGCTGCCCCCTAGTAGTTACGCCCCTGTTCTCTATTGCACCTCTCCTTTACCAATCTAGACCAGTGGTTTAGGCTGTTCCTAACAGCCACAGTTGTGAAAACTGCAAAAATATAACAATAGAACATGTGGCATATCTATTGGTACAAGTGAACATTCTCAGGTTTTCTAAACCCCCAACTTCAATTGTTCACTTAAAACTTGCAGCAGAAGAACATCCCGCTTTGTCAGGGAAGGTTTTACACTCTTTCATTCGGTGTCTCTAAAAGCACACTTAATGTCTCACAAATCGATTGCAGAGTGGCGACACAGACTTCCATTTAAATGTTTCCCCACCACATAAGTGTCATTTCACTCGGCAAATACTTTCTTTGTGCTGCAAATGCTTCTATTCAGTCAGTGACATGTCAGGTAGATATTGATTTTACCCATTCATACTTCAGTGTGGTGTGAGCTGTATTATATAACAAAGAATGATCCTCCTCTATACATCTCCACCTGGAAGCATCCCTGTCTGCACCTTCCACCTTGTAGTTCAAAGGCTTAAAGTGTGCCTGAACTCTGGATTGTTCTTTTATATGAAATGTACTGTATTTGTATGTTAGCTTCTCAAGCATATTTACCGGCATATTTTTGCTATGACACTGTGGAATTCCATTCCTCAGACATCCTGGTTACTGATTCCTAGCCAGTCAACAGCAGAAGGTAATTTTATTGACATGCCCCTCCCCTTCTTGTCACTGCATGTAATAACATTTCCCATGTAATACAAAGTTAAAGTGAAATAGCAATTTTCTAACCTAGATTATAGGAAAAAATGCAAGCAGAAAAGTTGCTGTCAGAGTTTATTTTGGGCTTTCACTTGTACGTCATAGAGTTGTTGTTTTTTTCATTTAGAACTGTAAAAGTTTGACTTGACTACTATTCTGTATATACAAAGTGGATATGCACACTAAAGTTAGCCATATACTGCATACAATTCTACACACTGCTTTCTCTGTGGAATTTTACCTTATATACTTAGAAGCCTAATTTTTCAGCACAAACAATGTGCTGAGGAGTTACCCCCTCGGCTTATATGCGAGTCAGTGGAGCAGAAAGGATGGTGGAGCAGGTTTTACTAGCAGAGGAGCGTAAGGATTTTGCACTAGTGATCCTGCTCTGCCAGCTAGCTCTCTGCTGTGTCTGTGCCCTCATCCCCTGCAACATGGTGTGCAGAGTGTGCTGCTCAAGACTACCTGTGTCCCCTGGCTTATGGAGCGGAGCGTGCAAGCAACATGTCAGCAGTGCAATGATTGGGTGTTGTCCCTGTGTGGCAATCGCTGTGTCTCATATCTTTGACACCATCTAGACACAGCTGTATCATCCTTGGGGCACATCTGGCTATGGGGAAGGGGGCTGACTTGTACTGGGGGCACATCTGGGTACTGGGTACTTATACACAAGTCAACCACTCTCCCTGGTTTCTGAGGTAAAAGTGGGTACCTCGGCTTATACACGGGTTGGAATACATGGGAGTATATACGGTATCCAGAAATTTGGACCATGAGTTCACAAACTCTGCACAAGAGAAGTGTATGATATTTATATTTTCCTTATGTTGCTCTTCCATTTATATCTGTTTATAATACTGAAATACAGCTAGGATGACTACATGAGTATCAGGAGTATACAGTACATCCATACTTTTGTGGCATTTTCTACGATCTGTTATGATAAGTCATGCCAGTGATTTCTAACCCTGAGAATTTAGAACTATATAACTTCTAATAATTTGGTTCTAATAATGTGCCTTTTTATTACTCACACATGGTGTGCAGCTTGTGCCAAGGAGATTGAACACCACCAGACCGATCTCGACTGATTTAATCTCAATTCTCATTAATTTTCACCTATATCACTGTTATACTGCCCCCAAAGGAGTGATGTTCTAGCCCCTAGTTTCTTTTTCCTCTTCAGGCTTTTCTTGTTCGTTGGTTCTTTTTATTTTTTCTGTCACATAAAACTTAATGAAATAAAAAAAGCCAGACGTCTTGGTTATGTAAGTCTTCCCTGTCCCAAGTCACAACTTGGTAGAGCCGCCTTTATCCAAAATGATGTCTTTTATTTTTTTAAGCCTCAAACAGCTTATCAGAACTAGATATGGCATTTATAAGATATGATTTCTTGACAAAATAGTTTAATTTTCATTCTGAAATTTGCTAGGATCTACCGGGCTTGTTCACATTACAAGAGCTTCTTAAGCACTAGTGATTTTGAAAAGCTCTTGCTATTGCAATGCTATGGGGGATTTTTTACAAAATCACATCGCTCCAGTGAGGACACACAAAGGATAACATTAGCAAGAGCTTTTAAAATCACAAAGCACTTACAAAAGCTCTTGTAGTGTGAACGAGCGCCAGCTTTTAAGGCTTGCCAAAGGCTCTCAGGCTGTGTTCTAAGATGTTCAGGTTCTTGGATTCACGCCACTGAAATGTAGCTTTGGATGTGTGTTTAGGGTCATTAACCTGATGGAAAGTCAACCTGACCTCCAGTCTCAGGCTTCCTGCAACGTAAAACAAGGAAAAGTCCAATCGGGGGGAATACTTATGCAATCTTACTAGCAGTTAAATGAATTTACATTTATCAAGATCCATTACATTTTCCAGCAGTAAATATTACTTACCCTGAGGCTGGCACTGCCCGGAGTGCACCTTCATCAGTTCTATACCCTTAATCGCACCAGTTCTGGTCATTATACACTCGTTATCATAAGTCATGCCATCATCAGCACATACAGGTTCTTTACGAGATGGGCAGTTCTCTGGCCGGGAAAGCATGTCCACTTTCCGTGAGCGTGGGTTCACTCTGCATACTCTGTTCAAATCATTCAGGGCGCTCTTACAAGGATCTGTCAGAACACCAAACAATGAGAAATACATGTTAACAAATGTTTTTATTTATTTTCTTAAATCAACTATAATAAACCAATGCCGGGTAGTGGCATAGGAATTCATGGAGAATTTCCCAGTAAAAACATAGACAGTAGTGGATAAAGATGTAATATTGACCTGTCCATGCTCCTGCATCCCAGCCTTCTTGTGCATGCACATGTTGCTGGCCATGAGCTTAAGTCCTTGGTTGGAGGTGTGCATATGTATGTGCACTGTGGCGTCTGACTCTCCATGCTCATACCTAGAGTTTGGCGTTAGTGTCTGTGTGGAACACAAATATTCCTGCCGAAGTTTCACTACCTTCCTTACAATAAGCTCCACGCAGCAAGCACCCATGCTGATAGCACCATCAGTTTACAGGGTTGAGCCTAGTGTTGGATGTTGGCCTGATTTCTGTTCCCAATTGCCATTCGTGCAACTTCCAATCTGCTCCTGTAGTTCGACTTCAGTCTGCTATCTCAACTTGCCTGCCTGCCCTGATCTTGACTTGTTACCCTGACTTGCTTGCCGTCTGGCCTAACCTTAGCTTGTTACCTCTCTCAAGAAAGTTCTCTGCCTACACTGACCACAGCTTGTGATCCTAAAGATTCCTATGTCCTACCTGCCTGACTTGGCTAGGACCTTGACTATGATTACCTTACTGTTCCTTACAGTTTAGACTTTCTTGACCTACCTGCGCACTGTTACCTGTTCTCTCAGCCACAAGTGAGGAAACCTCCAGTGTTGTTACATGGTGGTCCAAAACAGCAAAGAATCTGTCGCCTGCTAAGGGTGGAGGCTCATAATCCCTTTAAGCAGGGTGCTTCGATGAAGCCCAGGTGGTCACCTAAAGATTCCATCCCTTGGGACAGCCCACGGCTAACCACTTGTGCCAACAGCGCTCCACATATCAAAGTATCCCAAGGTATTGTTACAAATATACCATAAGTTAACTTAGAAAACAAAGTGTTCACATTATTATTCAAACAAGCACAAGGCTTCTGTACCTTAAAAAAAACCTCGTATTTAGAAACTTGGTCATGTAATGTGAAGTAGTCCAGATAAAGAAGTTACTGTAACAGCAAGCGTAGTGGACATAATTGCTGGTGTTGGGCTAGGCCTCCGCAGCTGACAGGAGAGGCGGAGCAGAGACTGAGCTATATGGGAAGACTGCATTCCACAGTTCTGGAAGTCCGTTGCTTGAAATGAGAACAGGGCTGATGAGAACAACTTTCACAATGCTTTACTTTATATCACTCAGTCAATCAACTGCCTACACAAGACTAGGAAAACGTTTCTGCTTAGAGTCTGGCTATAATGTCAGAAATTATACCTTAAATGAATGTACAACAGTTTACATCTCCCCCAACTCAAAATGTAATCTACAGAAAAAAAATATACAATAGCAACACACATCAGCATTAGATTTTTCATTTAATTGTGCGGGTCTAGCTAGCCGCGCAACACTTTCAATCTGAAATAAACTATACTGTATATTGGAATAAATGTCTTGGGGGAATATGGAGAAGGGAAAAAAAACAGCATTAAATGAGATCCAGTGATTTTGCTTGGAGCAGACAGTCGGCTATCCCCAGCAGAAATCCATCACCTGTAAGCCATTTGCCAATTATTTCTCCTCTTATTAGTCTGATACGTTCAGGCTTATAACGCTGAACAAAGGATTGCTGTTTATTATATTATATATAAGTTCAGCTGCAAGCTACACAGGTTATTTGCCATCACCCTCCAAGCTTCCACAGGCAAAATCTCTCCCCAGAGCCAGCATAAATTGCATATTATTACTGAGTCTGATAATTGCTCAATATTTATTATTATTTATAACGGTAATAGTACATG
The DNA here is from genome assembly GCF_040937935.1 of Hyperolius riggenbachi. Classification (NCBI taxonomy): domain Eukaryota; kingdom Metazoa; phylum Chordata; class Amphibia; order Anura; family Hyperoliidae; genus Hyperolius; species Hyperolius riggenbachi. The sequence continues at coordinate 257,457,595 of NC_090651.1, read as the reverse complement.
CTATTTAATGAAGCTGGGGATTTAGGGAACCCTTCTGTTTGGTTGCCCTAGGTTCCCTTATTTCTAATCATGTAAATTACATTAACATTATGAATCGCTGTCTTTACAGAAAACAATATAGAATGAGCTCATGGGTACAGCTGCTCAAAAAATGAATAGTGGCAATGTTCTTATCATCCAATCAGAATCTACATTCATGGGAAACCTGACACCTTCCTTCCTCATGAAAATAATGTAAGGTCTGCACTTCAACCAGCATAAAATGCTTCTTTGTTTCAGCAATCAGCACCTCATGCCCAAATATTTGAAGTTGAGTAATCTGTCATGTCAATCTGAAAATAACTAACCAATCAAATACTGCATTGTGATGATTGCCCAATCCCTCCTCAGGGCATGCAGTGACTGCAGCTGATCATGTGATTCTGACACCTGCAGTAGGCAGCAAGTTTCCCACACATTAGATTTTGATGTCCGCAGCTTTGGCAATATAAGAATTACATCTTACCTTCTAAAACAAAAATAAATAAAAATGAATACACAATAAATGAATATGTAGTAAATAGTCTTTCAGTCAACTTACCACATGAGCCCTCAAACTTTTTGTAAAGGTTCTCCTGATTGTCACAGGCTTGCTTGTTCAGGGCACACTCATTTCGGTAATCTTTGCCATCGCTACCACAGACAATGTTCTCGGGGATGCCAGCACAGGTGGTTGGGCAGACACATTTTGCGGTCTGTCCATCTGTTGAGCGCACACAGGTGCTTCCATAGCTGCAGGAAACTGATGAGCAAGGGTCTCGGGAGCCTGCAATGGAGAAAAAGTGGCATTATTATTATTATTATTTAGGATTTCTACAGAGCTCACATCTTCTGTAGCACTTTACAGAGTATATACTTTTGTTGCTAATGTTCCACAAAAGGGCTCAGAATGTAATCTCTACCATAGTCATACTGTATTTCCATTCTGGTCTAGGGACAATTTTAGGAGGAAGCCAGTTAACTTATCAGTATGTTTTGGAATGTGGGAGGAAACCAGAGTGGCTGGGGGAAACCCCTGCAGACACAGGGAGAACATACAAATTCTGTGCAGATAGTGCCCTGGCTGGGATATAAACCATGGACCCAGTGCTGCAAGGGGATAGTACTATTCCCTACCCCATCATCCTGACCATGTGACACGATTCCATTCATCATTGGTAAATAAGTCCATGCAGATCTAGAAATTTTTAACTACCTTTTTTATATTATAAGCACAGGAAATTAGATTGTTGCAATGATCAGATTCAGATGTGTACCATTTCAAAATTCTCAAGAATCCATTAACTTCTGGTCACAGTACGAACAAGAAGGTCCCTCAGAAACCACACCACTCCACAAGGGTCAAAATTACATCATCTTTATTAAAAAAATCATAAAGACACTTACAAACACATAAGGAGGGTAACCATATAAACAATGAAGTGTTATTAATGTATGTCTATAATCATAGTCAAATGACTGATAATCCACACAAAAATCCCAGAGGAAGCCGCTGATTGCAGGCAGCGCCATGCTCCACACACTTCCCTTGATCCTGTGCTCCTTCGGTAAGCCCCAGCAGACCTCTTCTCAGTGTGGTTGGCACTGTCTTTGGCACGTTTCCTGATCACCTTTTCTCACTTGTCACATTGCTCCTTTGCACATTTCTATGTATCCCTTCTGGGTCCTAGGAAGGAAAACTTCCCCTGATTTGTTCCTTCATTGCTAGGTTGCGCTTTTGTGATTGTTTGCACTTTATTTCTGCTGGTTTGCACACCATTTTTTATCAACTGAATCATGTGACTGCTTAATTAATTATATGTAGTTTACAGCCAATATTGGTAAGTTCTTAAGTATCAATTTAGGATTGTGTGTGGATCATCAGTCATTTGACTATGATTAGACATACATTAATAACACTTGATTGTTTATATGGTTACCCTCCTTATGTGTTTTTAAGTGTTTTTATGAATTTTTGAATGAAGATGATGTAATTTTGACCCTTGTGGAGTGGTGCGGTTTCTAAGGGAACTTCTTGTTCATACTGTGACTATTGGTTTATGTTCCTTTCTGCACACCCCCAGACACCCCATATTTATGGTTGGTTGATGGTGCTTGCCCAGTTTTGGTAATCCATTAACCTCTGACCGCATAAATAAGATACTAGCCTAGATGATTTTTTCACACCTAACCAATAGATCATTTAAGTAACCACCAAGCAAGAGAATGCTGAGATTTTCACACTTTTTTCCCTTATGAACTGCCTTACAAAAACATTCTGAGTATTTGATATGCCTTGACTGCAATATTTTAAGTATGCAAATGACCTAGAGCTTGCCGAAAGCTGAGGTTCATCTGAGTAGCATACTAAAAAGCAGCTCACACAAGCACAGATGACGTGGATATGGTGTGATATTCCCTATGATCCTCTAAGAAGTCACTGCGGATAGTTTTAGTTAAAAACATCAATAGCATAGACACTATCAAAAGACCCCCAGTGGTTTGAGCAAGCTGTTTCAATGGACATAATGGATATAACACAAGAGACTTAATTAACCCCTCAAAAATTAGTAATGTGAAATTCTGCAACATTTGGAAATGGCTTTCTTCCATTTATGCAGACCAACCCATAGGACTCCATATTCCTGACTGATGACCAATCACCTAACAAGCATCTCTTTCCAATCTCATCTTCTAACCTTAGCTGGAAAGGAACCCTATAGCTCACACCACTGTGACCTGGTATTCTGTAGTTGCTGACTGACTAAAGACCTTCATACAAGTCTATAGTTAAGGGATGAGTCCTAAAACAGAAATGCAGTGGGAGTACACCAGACAGCAGGCCAAGCCCCAAACGCTGTGTTGTAAGTTGTGAGGACCAAGTGATGGCATTAGTGTCACATCACCACTCCTCTAGCCACACCATCATAGGGTGCAAAGTACAAGATGAAGAAAAACGATTAGAATTTTTATTAAATTCAGACACATTCCAGTGTCAGTAGATCAAGTCCCCTTAGTGTAGAATATTTACAAGAACTTGCCAATATGTGCCACACAAGGTCCAAATAGACCAACCAGAAGGGAGGATGACAAAGAAACATAGAAGAGTCAGGGGACAGAAATGAGTGGAGTGGACATGGACATCTAGTGAAGTGGAGAGGACAGGTATGAGTGGATGGGACACGGAGAGAAACGGAGGGGCAAGAAATGAGCGGAAGGGACACATATAGAAGTGTAAGGGGAAAGAAATGAGTGTAGGGGACATGGACATGTAGTGAAGTGGAGAGGACAGAGATGAGTGGAGGGGACATGGAGAGAATGGAGGGGCCAGAGATGAGTGGAGAAGACACATACAGAAGTGGTAGGGACAGAAATGAGTGGAGGGGACATGGACATGTAGTGAAGTGGAGAGGACAGAGATAAGTGGAGGGGAAACGGAGAGAAATGGAGGGGCCAAAGATGAATGGAGAGGACACATACAGAAGTGGTAGGGGGCAGAAATGAGTGGAGAGGACATGAATACGTAGAGAAGTGGAGGGGACAGAGATGGGTGGAGGGGACACGGAGAGAATGGAGGGGCCAGAGATGAGTGGAGAAGACACATACAGAAGTGGTAGGGGACAGAAACGAGAGGAAGGGACATGGACATGTAGTGAAGTGGAGAGGACAGAGATGAGTGGAGGGAACATGGACATGTAGAGAAGTGGAGGAGACAGAGATGGGTGGAGGGGACACGGAGAGAATGGAGGAACCAGAGATGAGTGGAGAAGACACAAAGAAGTGGTAGGGGACAGAAATGAGTGGAGGGGACAGGGATAAGTGGAGGGGACATAGACACAGAGAGAAACTGAGAAGGACAGATAAATCATACACATGGTCTGTACAGACAAGCCCTATAGGTAAGTATATACAAGTGAATAACTTGTTTGTATTAAAAACTATGTTTGGAGAGGAGTCACAAAATATGTAAGATGTCTCTGCGGAGTACTCTTAAGTATAAATTAGGTCCACTAATGCCAGTGAAGGTCTTCGCATATCCCCCAACACCCTACTATTTCAGGGGTGTGGTGTAGCTATTCCCTGGCTGGGTACCTGAGAGCTCCACTTAAGAGAAAGGCAGGTAGACAACCATGCTGTTCAATAAGCTGCATGTGTGTAGCAAACAGCAGATACCACAGTTAGTGAACAACCTGCCTATACTCATAATACAGAGAGACATATACAGAGGTGCTAGTGCTATATACAAAGTGCTGCAATATGATACTTTGACATGTTTCACCCAACGGCTTTTTCAAAAAGTGCTATACATGTATACAATCATAGTAACGTGCACCCCCCACCAGATTACAATATGTCCCCCATATAGCCCAAGTCAGCTCTGACTTGGTCTATTTGGGGGACATATTGTAATCTGGTGGCACTAGCACCTCTGTATATGTCTATCTGTATTATAGGAGTATAGGCAAGCATACTTATGAGGATTCCGCAGAGGCGTCTTACATATTTTGTGACTCCTCTCCAAACATTGTTTTTAATACAAACAAGTTATTAACTTGTATATACTTACCTATAGGGCTTGTCTGTACAGACCATGTATGATTTGATTATTCCCTGGTATATTATCTCGGATCAGTTTGATAAGGACAGAGACACAGAAAGAAGTGGAGGGGAGCAGAGATGTGCAGAGGGAACACAGAGAGAAGTGGAGGAGAACAGAGATAAGCAGAGCCAGTTCGGCAATTCTGGCCACAACAGAGATTTCATTTAATTAAACCATCAATAGTATGGTACATGTTAACAGAAGAAATAAGTATATTGTACTGTAAAAAAAAAAAAAGTTTAATGCCATAAAAAAGGATGCTTTAAAAATAAGCCGAGGAATAGTTTTATTTTTACTTAATAACGTACAAAGTGCTTAGACAGAAAAAAAGCTACTTGTAATCAATATTTTGTGTAAACACCCTTTGCCTTTTAAATCAGTATCAATTCACCCAGGTATACTTGCAGACAGTTAAGCATTTTGCAGACATAGAACGCTGCAGGATTCAACAATTATATCAAACAGGTGCTGGTGATGAACTGTTGAAAGTTAAAACAGTCATTAAATCAAACAGAAGCAGCTGTGTAGGATGAATGAAACATGGTAAAGAGAAAGGGCAAGCTCTACAGTACAGCTAAAGTCAGGACAGTTCAGTGGAAAGAAAAAATAAAAATGACACAATGGCAAAATGGAGCACAGGACCAAGAGAGCCATGGTTCTCATGCTGTATCAAAAAAGTTTCTTACAGGTAAAAAAATTCAAGGAAGGTTCTTTCCAGGTGTGCTCTTTAAAGGTGGCCATACACTACTAGCAGATGGACACCAGATTCGACCAAGAGGTAGATCCCTCTCTGATCCAAATCAGAGAGGGATCTAGACTACAAATAGATTTTTAGTACCCACATGCCTAGTCCTGCTTTCCTCACAACCACTCTTGTCACACCTTATCCACTCCCCTCCCGCCCAACCCCTTCCACTTTTTCTTCCTCTTCCTTTGCCAAGTTTGAAAAATCCTTGAGAAAAGCATCAATAATAATAATATTAATAAGAATATTAATTTGTTAACCGCATAGCCCAGGGCAGTCCCAAACCATACCATGCAATGTTTGGCAAGTGATGAGCCAGCTAAACAACCTGAAAGGACTTGAAGTGGAGTGATTGATTTTTGGTAAACAGTTGTGACCCAGTTGAGGGGCATTTGGGAGGAATGGTTTTTTTACAAGAAACCATCCCAAATTCTCTCTGGTGAAAAATGGAGGTAATAAAAGAAACCTATTACTCAATTTAACAAGCCCAATAGCTAAAAAAGGTCACAGTTGATGCAGGATTACACACATTTTGTATACTAATGTATGCAGCTTGAAAATGGACCAATCGGACTCTGACAAAGTAGTATTCAACAGGTCCAGTTTCAAGCTGCATAAATTTGCATAGAAATCTGAATTATTTGCATCTCATTGACCATCCTTAACTGTAACTGAGCAATGGGGATGCAGCCTCTAACAAAATGGCTGCCACAATTTTTAAATCACCTGACTGAATCATTGTGACTGGATGCATGAGGTGTCTAGCCATTAAAAAGGTGGTGTACTTCTTCCTGACAGCATTAATTGAGGCAGAACGGACTGTCAGAACAACTGACAACTGTGTGCTATGTCAAACATATCAGTAGATCTTCATTTTTTTCTTTACCTAAACCAGTCAAACACAGCAAAGAGAAGCACTGTTGTCTGCCTCATGGCCTATGCATTCTCAGGGCTCGTTTCTACTATTGCGGTGCGGAATTGCCTGGATTCCACCGCTGATGAAATCGCATGCGGATGCGATTCCCCATGCGTTTGCCGCGAATTCGCATGCGATTTTAACCATGTCACTGCCTGTGTGAATTTACATCGATACCTATGCGAATTCGCATGCGAATTCGCGGCAAAAACGCATGGGGAAAACGCATGCGATTTCCCTATTAAATACATTGCATGCGATTCGCATGCATTCCACTCTCAGGCGAATTTGTTGGCTCTTTTGTGCGTTTTTTCACCGCTCAAAAAACGCACATGACTAACGCAACAGTGGAAACAGGCCCATTCACTTGCATACCATGTGCGAATCCGCAGGCGTTGGACGCATGCGGATTCGCGATAGTGGAAACGAGCCCTCAAACAAGTATGCATGTCAAACATAGGTTGGTGCAAATCATGACTGGCTTCATCCCATCCAATGTTGTCCTCTGCCTGTTCTGCTAAAATGCAGGATAGCAGACCTAGCGTAAACTGCGCCAACTGAATGACATTCTATGTACAAATATCCCACTGAGCGCTAGGTAAACAATATAGGCATTTACATGACATTTATTTTCCATCTATCTAAACACTGTCTACATATTCTCATTTTGAAGTAGAAAACCAGACAAGCCACAGTCCATATTTAGTAAACAATATAAGAAAATACATTTAGAAAAAACTTATTAGTCTTACAGGGAGCTGTTATCGCCGCACTGGTCCAAATTTCCTAATGCAGTGCATGCCTCAATTAAAGTTTATGAGGTTTTCAACACAAGGGAGTGGGCAATGGAAGTTCAAGGAACATGTGACAAATGTTCAGGCCACAGCAGTTACACTGTACATTACCAGTATTTCTAAAATACAAGTGTGTTTTTCCCTTTACTTGTCATTAGGGATAACAATTGTCAGATGCAATTGACTACAGTACTTACACTACATAATATAGACATATGGCAATGGTAGGGATTAGATTGTGAGCTCCTTTGAGGGACAGTTAGTGACAAGATATATATACACTGTACAGCGCTGCGTAATATGTCGGCGCTATATAAATACTTAATAATAATAATAATAATGCAGGTTACTCTTTTAAGCACACCTCAAGTTAGAGGGAAACGGAGGCAAAAAAAGGCAAATTCCCCGGGTATCCTTTTAATCCACTGCCTCAAAGGCCTTGTTCACATTAGGCAACGCAGATTGCCGTACATTGCACTGCTGATCCCATTCATTAGAGTGAATGGGATCTGCGCTGCACTTTGTTGAAATGCGCATATAGTCTGAACGTCAGAAGTGCTCTCTATGCACTTCTGATGTTCTTGCCTGTGTCACACCATACACGCTACCGAAATGTGCACGGCAGTGAATATTGGGCTTGATTACCTAAACCGTGGTAGCTGATATCATAGCCGCGCTAGCGGTTTCGCATTTTGTGTGCGTTTTCACGCGCAATTGCAAATAAAAATTTGCGCTTGCATGCAAAGACGCGCGTGAAAACCCTAAATGTGCCGTGATATGAGTTATCACGGTTTAGTGAATCAAGCCCCTAGTGTGAACAAGGCCTTTAACCACCCTAGCGTTCTGGACGAGCTGAGCTCGTCCAAGAAAAAGTTGCTGTTAGTGTTTAGGACGAGCTCAGCTCGTCCAGCGCTGTCCCCACTCACCGCTGTGCAGCACGTGATTTCAGCCGCCTCCTCTGTGCTGCTGCGGCTGCTGCGGGGCTCCCTCTCCCTCCTGCTGGGCTCTGATCGCTGTCCAAGGCTCCACAGGCTCCCCCGATCCTCCGGTCCCCGCTCCCCTCTTCTCTCCGCAAGCCTACGGAGATCCAGCAGCAGTCAGGGAAGATGGCGTAGCCCAGCCACTTCCTCTGACGTCGGCTCCTGCGCCCCCTAGTGTCCGTCGCGGCGACTGCATCATTGGATTACATAGGGAAACAAACTCTATGTAATCCAATCATGCTACTGTATTTCAAAAAGTTGTTTGCACAAACACAAACACCTGTCAGCTCTCAATAAAAGCCCTGAACAGTTACTGGCTCTCTCTCTTTCAGAGTCCTCAGCGTCCAGTGTTAGTCTGTTTTCAGCTATCATCTGTGATTTCTGTGCGATTTCTGTGCGATTACTGGTTTTTTCCAGCCTTAGCTTCGTTCATATTACTGTCAGATTGCGTATTGCTTTCCGTCTTTTTCAAGACGCTGTGATCCCTGTGCGTTTGCTTTTGCTGGTTTTTTTTTTTTTTTTTTGTCGCTGCTCGTGACCCCGTACCCTGCTTGGGGTCATGGCCTCGTCCTCCCGGAGGCGTGTGCGTGACGAGGAGTTGTTGGATGTCCTCGAGGCAAGCGACAGCGAAGACGAGCTCCTAGAGGAATCGACAGACAGCGAGGTTCCCGGTAACCTGTCTTCGGAGACGGAGACCAGTGATGAGGAAGCCGAGGAGCCAGTGACGGTCGCACGCACCTGGTGTGAGCTGGGGAGCCCCACTCAAGCTCCGCCACCCAGGTTCCCCTTCACAGGGGCACCCGGGCAGAAGATCGCGTGCGACGAGAGTCCGCTGTCCTTTCTGGAGCTCTTCCTGACTGATGACGTCATCCGCAAGATTGTTGAGGAGACGAATCGCTATGCAGCGCAACATCAGCAGGGATCTTCTCTACCCAGGTTCTCGCGGAGCAGGAAGTGGGAACCTGTGACCACCAACGACATCTGGGTGTCATCCTCCAGGGAGTTGTTGGTAAGCCGCTGCAGAAGTGGTACTGGACCACTAATAAGATCCTCAGTACGCCCTTCTTTGGATCTGTTATGTCCGAGCCACGGTATACCCTCATCATGAAGTATTTGCACTTCGGAAACAACGAGGAGTTTGATGAGGCCACCCATCCCGCACCCAAGCTGAAAAAAATTTGGGACATATACCAGATGATTGTTGCGAACTTCAAGGCTGTGTATGTTCCAGATCGCGACATCACGGTTGACGAAAGCCTCATGGCATATAAGGGGAGACTGAGCTGGGTGCAATTTATTGCCTCAAAAAGGGCACGCTTTGGGGTGAAGTCGTATATGCTCTGTGAGGCCAACTCCGGGTACATCTGGAACTCTGTAATTTACACGGGCAAAGGCACCAAATTTGCCCCTCAGTTCAGCCAGTTTGGGTGTGCCACCTCCTCTGTCCTAACCCTAATTGAGCCATTGCTGGATCAGGGGTACTGCCTGACGACAGACAATTTCTACAGCTCCCCTGAACTTTTTGATTACCTGGTCCAGCATAAAACCGATGCCTATGGTACCTTGAGGGCTAACCGTCGGAATCTGCCGCCGGCCTTTTCTGCCAGGAAGCTGAAAAAGGGGGAGGTCGTTGCCTGGCAGAAAGGCAAAATGATGGCTCTAAGGTGGAAGGACAAACGTGATGTCTGTGTCCTCAGCACTATTCATAATGCCGAGACTGTCCGCACCACCAACAGGAGTAAACAGGAGGTGGATAAACCCAAAGCCATACTGGATTACAATAACACTATGGGGGGTGTGGACAGGGCTGATGGAGCCATGACTTTCTATCCGGCTGTCCGCAAGCAGCAGCGGAAATATTATAAAAAAAATTTCCGCCACTTACTTGAGCAGTGTCTGTGGAATGGCTATGTGCTCTACAAGAAAAGCTGTGTAAGGCCTGTACCCCACCATGACTTTGTCTGGCAGCTGACGGAAGCAATCTGCACGAAGTACCCCCCACCAGAGTCAACATCTAGACCGGGGCGCAGGGCATCATATGTCGTGAATCCGGCACGGCTTTCAGGGAGACACTTTGTGGAGTACTTGCCACCGACCCCACAGAAAGCAAACCCTACAAGAAGGTGCGTTGTTTGCTGCAATAAGAAGGACAAGGATGGCAAAAAGATGCGGAAGGAGACCCACACTTACTGCCCAGATTGTGACGTGCCACTTTGCGCATTACCATGCTTCAAGATCTACCACACTAAAGAAGTGTTCTAAGGTACACTTGAACCCTGTATAATTTTGTTTCTGCCTTCATTTATTTATTTCTGCATTGATTTATTTATTTCTGCATTTTCTTTATATTTCTGCATTGAGGAAAAATGCAAGGTATTTCAGTTAGTTATTAATACATTTTATTTTCTTTTTGACAAGAATTAGTGTTTGACACTTTTATTATACTCAGAATGTATACTAAACTCTTGCTTGGCTCATTTTGGTAAGTTACAGGAAAAAAGGTGCTGAAAATTAAATGTACCGCTTTTTGCACAGAAATCCTTGGGAATCAGAACGCCGAGGTGGTTAATACTTTCAGCCACAGACCCTGAACAAGCATGCAGATCAGATTTTTCTGACTGAAGTCTGATTGGATTAGTTAGATGCTTGTTTCAGGTGTGTGATTCAGTGTGTGTGTGATTCAGACACTGCTGCAGTCAATAAGCTCAGAACTGCCAGGCAACTGGTTTTGTTTAAAAGGAAATAAATATGCCAGCCACCATATACCTCTCACTTCAGGTTCCCTTTAAATGGGCCTAAGGTTACCTTCAATGCGACAAAGATATAAAGCATACAGAAAACCTTTGGAAACCATCTGTCTAATTACGATTCTATAAATATTAATGATATATGCTTTCACAGACAAAACAATTCATGTAGGTTTCCAGACGTAACAGACGTGTGTTTAAATTGATCTGTAGAGAAACGATTGCACCCAGATTCCTTTGCCATGAAGCCTTGCAGGGATTCTGATCTCCAGGCTGCATACGTAACATTTCTCAGGCTTTTGCGCATTCACCAATTAATAAACACTTCCCATCGGAGGGAGGATGGTGTGTGGAGATAGCCTGGCTCCATTCACAGCAGTTACCTCCAGGCTGACTTCACATGCAGAAGGGAGAGGGCGGCGTGGAGCGCAGTGACAAGGCTCAGCAGCAAGAAAGAGAAAGGTCAAGTTAATTTACTTGGATAGAAATGGGACCAGTTATTGTTTACACAGCGCCTAACTCCTGGAATCAGTGTGCAGCCTGACAATTCAGCTCTATTAGCCTTGTTGAATGGCAGAGGGACTGTACAAAGATGCAGCAGGGTGCAGGGAAGGAAGGTCCAGCCCTGACCTCGCCATCTATGTAATCTCCTCTTGCCCTTTAACTGCCAGGGAAAAAAAAGCCTCAATAAGTAATTCATTGACTGGAAACAAAGGCGGAACACTGCATGAAGGCCAAGTTATTTGGTCATTTGGGCGCGCTGACAAGTCCAAATTAGCATATTGTTTATTACTCTGTCTACCAATTCATTTTCTAAGCTACCTACAGACATTGGAGGAAAGTCATTAAGAAGAAACGATTTATATGCCCACCAGGTTTTTAAGTGAAACTAAGGTTGGATTAATTGTTAAAGTGGACCTGAACTCAGAACTTCCTCTCTGCTGTAAAAGATAAGCA